>NC_092095.1:69213854-69276383 GCF_045679555.1 Salvelinus alpinus
TTGGTTGTTCATCATTGCTAGACAGCCATAGATGTAATAATATACTGTACACACACACACACACACACACACACACACACACACACACACACACACACACACACACACACACACACACACACACACACACACACACACACACACACACACACACCTCAGTAGATGAGCCGTAGTTAACCGATTAGTAGCATAGTAATGAAAAGATAATAACATGGGAATAGCAGAAAACTCCAGAGATCTGCGGAGGTGAGAGAGCTTTTCTTTCCCAGTTAAATGAAAGAACATTCTGGTGGACTACAATATCTACTTTATAAACTCTGGATTAAAGTCCTTGCACTGAAGAAACGCCCTCTCTCCTCAATCAAAAAAAGAAAATATCTCCCTCTCTCAGCTGAGCAGGAGAGAGCTCCTTATTGAATAGGATGGGGGAAGGGAGGCAGCAGGAATCATAACTCCGCCTAGTCTGGCCAGCACAGCCGAGAAGCCAGCCTCTGTGAACTGCTTGCGGGAACGGAACACGGCTAGATCGGACGTTTTCTCCCACAGAGGACGGTTCGAGGATTGCCATCACTGTTCAGAATCCGCCGTGTTTGGGGCTTTTCTAAATAACACTGGGATCTGCGATTAAAACGTCAAGAGATGAGGGAGCAGCTACGAAAGTAAGTGGGCAATGCATCTACAGAATGAATGCAGTATGGTAGATTCGGCTACTGCCTGTGTGCTGCCTGTGACAATGTGCTGGCGTGCCTAGCAAGCAGTGTACAGAGGACGCAGTGGAAAGGAGGCAGAGACAGACTGCTTGGGTAGTGTTCACCACAGAGAGGCAGAGTAAGCAGTAGCAGCCAGCAGATGTGGTGGTGTTATCTAAAGCTAAGCTAGCCAAACCCAGCAGGTGTTCGGGGGGACTACAAAGCGTCCCCCGCTAGGGCGACAGGATCCGGGGTGGTTATGGCCCTCTAACCGGCATATCGACATGATTGTCCCGAATCCCTTCGATAATGGAGGTTTTGGAGGAGAATTCGTCATGCAGCTTGCTTTTCAACGTTTTATTTAATTATTTCCTATCATTATGTATTATCTGTGTGCGTTAACTGTTTTATTTCATAGAAGATCTCCCTGTCTTCTTCTCGCCACAGTCACTGCGTCCGTCGAGCGTTCCTTCACACACACAGAGGGTAAATATCACCTTGGTGTGATAGCAAGGCTGATTTCAGGGTGATTGTTTCTGCAATTTAGTGCAATTGTGCGCGCGGTATATTTGCCTGTTTGGTGTTGTCAACCCGAGATGGGCCGTTCATTGTTTGCAGACGGCCTTATAAAAAGGTGCTGAGCCGAGCAGCGGTCAACATTTCCAATCTCCCTGTTGGTACTCAATCACGAGGGTAGTCTCTCTCTGGGCAATGAATGAAGAACGGATGTTCACTGTTATAATCACATAAATAAATGCATTACATTTATATGCACTGTTTATACCGTTGATAAAACATACGATTGTAGTCGTGAAATGTGTGCGAGGAATCGGGGGCGGGTGCAGATTTTTGGACAGAAATGTGACTGCAGGTTTTGTGCGTGTAACGTGTGTGTGTGGGCGCGCGTGCGTGCGTGACAAAATACAGCTCGAGCGTGAGATCCAAAACGCATCTTGCTTTTCACTGCCTTTCTTTTCGTTCACCTCGGCTTGGAAGAGTGTGATGTGCCTAGGCACGTCTGGGTATTCTTCTGTCGTGTGTGTGTGTGTGTGTGTATAAGGATCATATATCAATGAGTGTGTGGATTGTGGAGGTTTATAATTCACAGTAAGGGTTTGAGCTATAATACTGGACTACTTGTCATTAGTAAGACACTTTTATTGCTGTGTGCTATTTATAATACCGTCTATGACAGCATGTATTGGGGTTAAAGATTAGCTATTTTATTAATGCAAGAACCATAAATGATGCACACTTCATATTTCACATTTATGGGAAAAATGAAACCTTCTATTATGAATTATTGAGATTCCACGTGAGTCATTCAAACATTTCTTCAAACTTGTGACAACGTCTTCACACATTTATTTATTTATTTTTATTTCACCTTTATTTAACCAGGTAGACTAGTTGAGAACAAGTTCTCATTTACAATTCCGACCTGGCCAAGATAAAGCAAAGCAGTTCGACACATACAACAACACATAGTTACACATGGAGTAAAACAAACATACAGTCAATAATACAGTAGAAAAATAAGTCTTTATACAATGTGAGCAAGTGAGGTGAGATAAGGGAGGTAAAGGCAAAAGAAGGCCATGGTGGCGAAGTAAATACAATATAGTAAGTAAAACACTGGAATGGTAGATTTGCAGTGGAAGAATGTGCAAAGTAAAGATAGAAATAATGGGGTACAAAGGAGCAAAATAAATAAATACAGTAGGGGAAGCAGTAGTTGTTTGGGCTAAATTATAGATGGGCTATGTACAGGTGCAGTAATATGTGAGCTGCTCTGACAGCTGGTGCTTATAGCTAGTGAGGGAGATAAGTGTTTCCAGTTTCAGAGATTTTTGTAGTTCGTTCCAGTCATTGGCAGCAGAGAACTGGAAGGAGAGGCGGCCAAAGGAGGAATTGGTTTTGGGGGTGACCAGAGAGATATATTAAGACATATTAAGACCTGTGTGTGTGTGTGTGTGTGTGTGTGTGTGTGTGTGTGTGTGTGTGTGTGTGTGTGTGTGTGTGTGTGTGTGTGTGTGTGTGTGTGTGTGTGTGTGTGTGTGTGTGTGTGTGTGTGTGTGGTCAAGGGTGTGTATTTTATGAAGTAGGATAGGACATCAATTTATCCCACTGATATAACATAACATCATTCTTACCTGAACACATTTTGAGGGTGTGGTCTCTCACCTGTCTGTGGACATGGGTGTGGTCTCTCATATGGGTGTGGTCTCTCACCTGTCTGTGGACATGGGTGTGGTCTCGCACCTGTCTGTGGACATGGGTGTGGTCTCTCACATGGGTGTGGTCTCTGGCTGGTGGAGCTGACTGCTAGGATGACCTGGTCAATTGGTTATTACATATCAATTACTCAATAAGGACTTATTTTTCTTTGGGATTCATAAACAAGAGCTACTTTGTTTCCCTAAAGGGTGTTTTACACTTGACAAGGTGAAGGTAGCCCTGTGGTCCTAGTTGTAGGAAGTAGGGGTGCTGAGGGGGCTGTAGAACCCCCTGGTAAATCACAATTTATTTAAATATTTTTATAATTTCACCAATTTCACCCCCCATGGCAAAACATCTTCCCGCGGCCATAGTCACCTCTCAGTCTCCCTTCATACTGCATTATTACCAGGTAAATGCTGCTTCACCCCACAGTGACACACTTCAAGTGTGGTTGCACCTGCAAGAACCCAAAACAAAAAGCCTTTGAAAGGTTACGTCTGTGGTTCCCTTTTTCGGTTACTGTTCCACCAACTGAGTTCTGCTCTGCCTGGCGTACCCCTCATGTGCATTTTACCAGTAGGCCTATGGCCTCATGAGTCTTCTCAAGTAGCCCGTGTGGAAAGGCCAAGTACCCCCAGGAGTCCTAGTACCCCTGGTTGGAAACCACTTGGTTACATGATGATCTTGACACAATCCAGAAAGCAGCGGTCTATTGCACTGCATCTCAGTGCTAGAGGCGTCACTATAGACACCCTGGTTCCATTCCAGGCTGTATCACAACCGGCCGTGATTGGGAGTCCCATAGGGCGGCACACAATTGGCCCAGCGTCGTCCGGGTTTGGCCCGGGGTAGGCAGTCATCGTAAATAAGATTTGGTTCTTAACTGACTTGCCTAGTTAAATAAAGGTTAAAAAAAATAAAAATAAAAAATGTTACATGATAATCTTGGATTGAGCTAAAACAAGCTCTGGATAGTTGACAAGAGTTTCACCTCAGCAGTAGCAGCAGCAGATCCAATATGTCCGCTTCAGTACCATATTTACATGATGACATACAGAAGAAGACCTACTTTATTACAGCGGGCAGACAGGAGACCTACTGGATTACAGCAGACAGGAGACCTACTGGATTACAGCAGACAGGAGACCTACTGGATTACAGCGGGCAGACAGGAGACCTACTGGATTACAGCGGGCAGACAGGAGACCTACTGGATTACAGCGGGCAGACAGGAGACCTACTGGATTACAGCGGGCAGACAGGAGACCTACTTGATTACAGCGGGCAGACAGGAGACCTACTGGATTACAGCGGGCAGACAGGAGACCTACTGGATTACAGCGGGCAGAGAGGAGACCTACTGGATTACAGCAGACAGGAGACCTACTGGATTACAGCGGTCAGACAGGCAGGCAGGTCTTTCTAGTAAAAGAGGTTGACATCTCAAAGAGACACAGATTCCTGGTCACAGAAAGGACACAGCATGAATAATGAATCTCGCTCTAGCTCTAGTGTGCTGCTACACACACACACACACACACACACACACACACACACACACACACACACACACACACACACACACACACACACACACACACACACACACACACACACACACACACTGTGCCATGCTCTAGTCTCACAGTAGCTACAGTTTGCATGGCAGGTTTATTAGGATCATTACACTGCTGTTGTTTTAGAGTTAGACTAGACATATCAGCTGGTTAACTGTTATTTTAGAGTTAGACTAGACATATCAGCTGGTTAACTGTTATTTTAGAGTTAGACTAGACATAGCAGCTGGTTAACTGCTGTTATTTTAGAGTTAGACTAGACATATCAGCTGGTTAACTGTTATTTTAGAGTTAGACTAGACATAACAGCTGGTTAACTGCTGTTATTTTAGAGTTAGACTAGACATAGCAGCTGGTTAACTGTTATTTTAGAGTTAGACTAGACATAGCAGCTGGTTAACTGTTATTTTAGAGTTAGACTAGACATAACAGCTGGTTAACTGCTGTTATTTTAGAGTTAGACTAGACATAGCAGCTGGTTAACTGTTATTTTAGAGTTAGACTAGACATAGCAGCTGGTTAACTGTTATTTTAGAGTTAGACTAGACATATCAGCTGGTTAACTGTTATTTTAGAGTTAGACTAGACATATCAGCTGGTTAACTGCTGTTATTTTAGAGTTAGACTAGACATAGCAGCTGGTTAACTGTTATTTTAGAGTTAGACTAGACATATCAGCTGGTTAACTGCTGTTATTTTAGAGTTAGACTAGACATAGCAGCTGGTTAACTGTTATTTTAGAGTTAGACTAGACATATCAGCTGGTTAACTGTTATTTTAGAGTTAGACTAGACATAGCAGCTGGTTAACTGTTATTTTAGAGTTAGACTAGACATATCAGCTTTTAGAGTTAGACTAGACATAGCAGCTGGTTAACTGTTATTCTAGAGTTAGACTAGACATAGCAGCTGGTTAACTGTTATTTTAGAGTTAGACTAGACATATACTAGCTTTAGAGTTAGACTAGACATATCAGCTGGTTAACTGTTATTTTAGAGTTAGACTAGACATCAGCTGGTTAACTGTTATTTTAAGTTAGACTAGACATAGCAGCTGGTTAACTGTTATTTTAGAGTTAGACTAGACATAGCAGCTGGTTAACTGTTATTTTAGAGTTAGACTAGACATATCAGCTGGTTAACTGTTATTTTAGAGTTAGACTAGACATATCAGCTGGTTAACTGTTATTTTAGAGTTAGACTAGACATATCAGCTGGTTAACTGTTATTTTAGAGTTAGACTAGACATAGCAGCTGGTTAACTGCTGTTATTTTAGAGTTAGACTAGACATATCAGCTGGTTAACTGTTATTTTAGAGTTAGACTAGACATAACAGCTGGTTAACTGCTGTTATTTTAGAGTTAGACTAGACATAGCAGCTGGTTAACTGTTATTCTAGAGTTAGACTAGACATACAGCTGGTTAACTGTTATTTTAGAGTTAGACTAGACATAGCAGCTGGTTAACTGGTTATTTTAGAGTTAGACTAGACATAGCAGCTGGTTAACTGTTATTTTAGAGTTAGACTAGACATAGCAGCTGGTTAACTGTTATTTTAGAGTTAGACTAGACATATCAGCTGGTTAACTGTTATTTTAGAGTTAGACTAGACATAGCAGCTGGTTAACTGTTATTTTAGAGTTAGACTAGACATAGCAGCTGGTAATGTTATAGAGTTAGACTAGACATATCAGCTGGTTAACTGCTGTTATTTTAGAGTTAGCAGCTGGTTAACTGTTATTTTAGAGTTAGACTAGACATAGCAGCTGGTTAACTGTTATTTTAGAGTTAGACTAGACATAGCTGGACTTTTAGAGTTAGACTAGACATAAGCTTAACTGTTATTTTAGAGTTAGACTAGACATAAGCTGGTACTTTTAGAGTTAGACTAGACATAGCAGCTGGTTAACTGTTATTTTAGAGTTAGACTAGACATAGCAGCTGGTTAACTGTTATTTTAGAGTTAGACTAGACATATCAGCTGGTTAACTGTTATTTTAGAGTTAGACTAGACATAGCAGCTGGTTAACTGCTGTTATTTTAGAGTTAGACTAGACATAGCAGCTGGTTAACTGTTATTTTAGAGTTAGACTAGACATATCAGCTGGTTAACTGTTATTTTAGAGTTAGACTAGACATAGCAGCTGGTTAACTGCTGTTATTTTAGAGTTAGACTAGACATAACAGCTGGTTAACTGCTGTTATTTTAGAGTTAGACTAGACATAGCAGCTGGTTAACTGTTATTTTAGAGTTAGACTAGACATATCAGCTGGTTAACTGTTATTTTAGAGTTAGACTAGACATAGCAGCTGGTTAACTGTTATTTTAGAGTTAGACTAGACATAGCAGCTGGTTAACTGTTATTTTAGAGTTAGACTAGACATATCAGCTGGTTAACTGTTATTTTAGAGTTAGACTGGCTAACTGCTGTTATTTTAGAGTTAGACTAGACATATCAGCTGGTTAACTGCTGTTATTTTAGAGTTAGACTAGACATAGCAGCTGGTTAACTGTTATTTTAGAGTTAGACTAGACATATCAGCTGGTTAACTGTTATTTTAGAGTTAGACTAGACATAGCAGCTGGTTAACTGTTATTTTAGAGTTAGACTAGACATATCAGCTGGTTAACTGTTATTTTAGAGTTAGACTAGACATATCAGCTGGTTAACTGTTATTTTAGAGTTAGACTAGACATATCAGCTGGTTAACTGTTATTTTAGAGTTAGACTAGACATAGCAGCTGGTTAACTGCTGTTATTTTAGAGTTAGACTAGACATATCAGCTGGTTAACTGTTATTTTAGAGTTAGACTAGACATATCAGCTGGTTAACTGTTATTTTAGAGTTAGACTAGACATATCAGCTGGTTAACTGTTATTTTAGAGTTAGACTAGACATAGCAGCTGGTTAACTGTTATTTTAGAGTTAGACTAGACATATCAGCTGGTTAACTGTTATTTTAGAGTTAGACTAGACATATCAGCTGGTTAACTGTTATTTTAGAGTTAGACTAGACATAGCAGCTGGTTAACTGTTATTTTAGAGTTAGACTAGACATATCAGCTGGTTAACTGTTATTTTAGAGTTAGACTAGACATAGCAGCTGGTTAACTGTTATTTTAGAGTTAGACTAGACATAGCAGCTGGTTAACTGTTATTTTAGAGTTAGACTAGACATAACAGCTGGTTAACTGCTGTTATTTTAGAGTTAGACTAGACATATCAGCTGGTTAACTGTTATTTTAGAGTTAGACTAGACATATCAGCTGGTTAACTGTTATTTTAGAGTTAGACTAGACATATCAGCTGGTTAACTGTTATTTTAGAGTTAGACTAGACATATCAGCTGGTTAACTGTTATTTTAGAGTTAGACTAGACATAGCAGCTGGTTAACTGCTGTTATTTTAGAGTTAGACTAGACATAACAGCTGGTTAACTGCTGTTATTTTAGAGTTAGACTAGACATAGCAGCTGGTTAACTGTTATTTTAGAGTTAGACTAGACATAGCAGCTGGTTAACTGTTATTTTAGAGTTAGACTAGACATATCAGCTGGTTAACTGCTGTTATTTTAGAGTTAGACTAGACATAGCAGCTGGTTAACTGTTATTTTAGAGTTAGACTAGACATAGCAGCTGGTTAACTGTTATTTTAGAGTTAGACTAGACATAGCAGCTGGTTAACTGTTATTTTAGAGTTAGACTAGACATAGCAGCTGGTTAACTGTTATTTTAGAGTTAGACTAGACATAGCAGCTGGTTAACTGTTATTTTAGAGTTAGACTAGACATAGCAGCTGGTTAACTGTTATTTTAAAGTTAGACTAGACATATCAGCTGGTTAACTGTTATTTTAGAGTTAGACTAGACATAGCAGCTGGTTAACTGTTATTTTAGAGTTAGACTAGACATATCAGCTGGTTAACTGTTATTTTAAAGTTAGACATAGCAGCTGGTTAACTGTTATTTTAGAGTTAGACTAGACATAGCAGCTGGTTAACTGTTATTTTAGAGTTAGACTAGACATAGCAGCTGGTTAACTGTTATTTTAGAGTTAGACTAGACATATCAGCTGGTTAACTGTTATTTTAAAGTTAGACTAGACATATCAGCTGGTTAACTGTTATTTTAGAGTTAGACTAGACATAACAGCTGGTTAACTGTCTTGAAGAGATTCCTACGGTATTATCATGTGTTCTCACATCTGTCTTGGTTTAAGGTGGTCCTCAAAACAGGGTTGGGGTCAAAGAAGCCACTTAAGCAATAAGGCACCTCGGGGGTTTGTGGTATATGGCCAACGGCAATAAGGCACCTCGGGGGTTTGTGGTATATGGCCAACGGCAATAAGGCACCTCGGGGGTTTGTGGTATATGGCCAACGTCAATAAGGCACCTCGGGGGTTTGTGGTATATGGCCAACGGCAATAAGGCACCTCGGGGGTTTGTGGTATATGGCCAACGGCAATAAGGCACCTCGGGGGTTTGTGGTATATGGCCAACGGCAATAAGGCACCTCGGGGGTTTGTGGTATATGGCCAACGGCAATAAGGCACCTCGGGGGTTTGTGGTATATGGCCAACGGCAATAAGACACCTCGGGGGTTTGTGGTATATGGCCAACGGCAATAAGCCACCTCAGGGGTTTGTGGTATATGGCCAACGGCAATAAGGCACCTCGGGGGTATGTCGGCAATATACCACGGCTAAGGGCTGTTCTTAAGCACGACGCACCGTTGAGTGCCTGGTATATTGCCGACATACCACAAACCCCCACGGTGCCTTATTGCTATTATAAACGGGTTACCAACGTAATTAGAGCAGTAAAAATAAATGTTTTGTCATACGCATGGTATACGGTCTGATATACCACGGCTGTCAGCCAATCAGCATTCAGGCCTGGAACCAGCCAGTTTATAATTTAGAACATAGCTTATAGGCTCCACTAGTATAGAGTATTGGTAGAGTAGTAGTGCAACGTGAATACTCCTACTTCAATATAGTCTCTATGGAAACCATTCAGTCATTCACTCTGTGTCACGCCCTGACCATAGAGAGCCATTGTTTCTCTATGGTGTAGTATGTCAGGGCGTGACTGGGGGGTGTTCTAGTTTATTATTTCTATATGGGTGTTCTAGTTTATTTCTTTCTATGTTGGTGCTAATGTGGTTCCCAATTAGAGGCAGCTGTTTGTCGTTGTCTCTAATTGGGAATCATATTTAAGTAGCTATTTTTCCCACCTGTGTTTTGTGGGATATTGTGTTTTGTGCATGTGCACCACGTTGTCACGTTTCGTTGTTTGTTTATTTATTTGGTTTATTGTTTTGTGTTGCTAAGTTTCAATTTTTTAATAAATATGTGGAACTCAACATCCGCTGCGCCTTGGTCCACCTCTACACACGACCGTGACATTCTGGCCTCTACTGAACGTCTTTTAATAACAATGACATGAATAAACATAGAATTGATAGAATGTTTAAAAATAGAATTGGTGAGAGGATCAGTCTCTTCCTGGAAATGCCTGATGGGATTACTCTCCACTTCATAGTGATGTAAAGTACTAGTACTGGTGTGTTTCATATTTATATACAGGATGTACATGTCTAGTGGAGACTACAAGGCCTTGTGGAAGACGTCTTTTCACCTCCATGTGACAACCTGGTTACAAGGGGAAAACATTGGCTAGTATAATTTTATAGAAGGAGTGGCTATGACATCATGCATACATTGAGACACACCTTCAAATCAGGGATGGTATTCCGTTACTTAGCCTAAATGCTGGTGAGATAACACCATTATATAGCCAGGGTGTGCCAGCAGAAGATTTTGCTACATGAACAACCAGGTTAATCAACATACTATGGAAGGGGCCTCCCGAGTGGCACAGCGGTCTAAGGCTCTGCATCGCAGTGCTAGAGGCGTCACTACAGATCCGGGTTCGATCCCGGGCTGTGTCGCAGCCGGCCGCGACGGGGAGATCCAAGAGGTAGCGCACATTTGGCCCAGCGTCGTCCGGGTTAGGGGAGGGTTTGGCCCAGCGTCGTCCGGGTTAGGGGAGGGTTTGGTCCAGCGTCGTCCGGGTTAGGGGAGGGTTTGGCCCCAGCGTCGTCCGGGTTAGGGGAGGGTTTGGCCCCAGCGTCGTCCGGGTTAGGGGAGGGTTTGGCCCCAGCGTCGTCCGGGTTAGGGGAGGGTTTGGCCCCAGCGTCGTCCGGGTTAGGGGAGGGTTTGGCCCAGCGTCGTCCGGGTTAGGGGAGGGTTTGGCCCCAGCGTCGTCCGGGTTAGGGGAGGGTTTGGCCCCAGCGTCGTCCGGGTTAGGGGAGGGTTTGGCCCAGCGTCGTCCGGGTTAGGGGAGGGTTTGGCCCCAGCGTCGTCCGGGTTAGGGGAGGGTTTGGCCCCAGCGTCGTCCGGGTTAGGGGAGGGTTTGGTCCAGCGTCGTCCGGGTTAGGGGAGGGTTTGGTCCAGCGTCGTCCGGGTTAGGGGAGGGTTTGGCCCAGCGTCGTCCGGGTTAGGGGAGGGTTTGGCCCCAGCGTCGTCCGGGTTAGGGGAGGGTTTGGCCCCAGCGTCGTCCGGGTTAGGGGAGGGTTTGGCCCAGCGTCGTCCGGGTTAGGGGAGGGTTTGGCCCCAGCGTCGTCCGGGTTAGGGGAGGGTTTGGCCCCAGCGTCGTCCGGGTTAGGGGAGGGTTTGGCCCCAGCGTCGTCCGGGTTAGGGGAGGGTTTGGCCCCAGCGTCGTCCGGGTTAGGGGAGGGTTTGGCCCCAGCGTCGTCCGGGTTAGGGGAGGGTTTGGCCCCAGCGTCGTCCGGGTTAGGGGAGGGTTTGGCCCAGCGTCGTCCAGGTTAGGGGAGGGTTTGGCCCAGCGTCGTCCGGGTTAGGGGAGGGTTTGGCCCAGCGTCGTCCGGGTTAGGGGAGGGTTTGGCCCAGCGTCGTCCGGGTTAGGGGAGGGTTTGGCCCCAGCGTCGTCCGGGTTAGGGGAGGGTTTGGCCCAGCGTCGTCCGGGTTAGGGGAGGGTTTGGCCCAGCGTCGTCCGGGTTAGGGGAGGGTTTGGCCCCAGCGTCGTCCGGGTTAGGGGAGGGTTTGGCCCCAGCGTCGTCCGGGTTAGGGGAGGGTTTGGCCCCAGCGTCGTCCGGGTTAGGGGAGGGTTTGGCCCCAGCGTCGTCCGGGTTAGGGGAGGGTTTGGCCCCAGCGTCGTCCGGGTTAGGGGAGGGTTTGGCCCAGCGTCGTCCGGGTTAGGGGAGGGTTTGGCCCCAGCGTCGTCCGGGTTAGGGGAGGGTTTGGCCCAGCGTCGTCCGGGTTAGGGGAGGGTTTGGCCCAGCGTCGTCCGGGTTAGGGGAGGGTTTGGCCCCAGCGTCGTCCGGGTTAGGGGAGGGTTTGGCCCAGCGTCGTCCGGGTTAGGGGAGGGTTTGGCCCAGCGTCGTCCGGGTTAGGGGAGGGTTTGGCCCAGCGTCGTCCGGGTTAGGGGAGGGTTTGGCCCAGCGTCGTCCGGGTTAGGGGAGGGTTTGGCCCAGCGTCGTCCGGGTTAGGGGAGGGTTTGGCC
This sequence comes from Salvelinus alpinus, assembly GCF_045679555.1. NCBI lineage: Eukaryota > Metazoa > Chordata > Actinopteri > Salmoniformes > Salmonidae > Salvelinus > Salvelinus alpinus. Next base: position 69,225,868 of record NC_092095.1, read on the forward strand.
CAGCGTCGTCCGGGTTAGGGGAGGGTTTGGCCCAGCGTCGTCCGGGTTAGGGGAGGGTTTGGCCCCAGCGTCGTCCGGGTTAGGGGAGGGTTTGGCCCAGCGTCGTCCGGGTTAGGGGAGGGTTTGGCCCCAGCGTCGTCCGGGTTAGGGGAGGGTTTGGCCCAGCGTCGTCCGGGTTAGGGGAGGGTTTGGCCCAGCGTCGTCCGGGTTAGGGGAGGGTTTGGCCCCAGCGTCGTCCGGGTTAGGGGAGGGTTTGGCCCCAGCGTCGTCCGGGTTAGGGGAGGGTTTGGCCCCAGCGTCGTCCGGGTTAGGGGAGGGTTTGGCCCCAGCGTCGTCCGGGTTAGGGGAGGGTTTGGCCCCAGCGTCGTCCGGGTTAGGGGAGGGTTTGGCCCCAGCGTCGTCCGGGTTAGGGGAGGGTTTGGCCCCAGCGTCGTCCGGGTTAGGGGAGGGTTTGGCCCCAGCGTCGTCCGGGTTAGGGGATGTCCTTGTACCATCGTGCGCTAGCAGCTTCTGTGGTGGCCCGGGCGTATGCACGCTGACACGGTTGCCAGTTGGACGGTGTTTCCTCCGTCACATTGGTAGCCACCCTTTGCCTTGATGACAGCTTTGCACACTCTTGGCATTCTCTCAACCAGCTTCATGAGGTAGCCACCTGGAATGAATTTCAATTAACAGGTGTGCATTGTTCAAAGTTAATTTGTGGAATTTCTTTACTTTTTAATGTGTTTGAGCCAATCAGTTGTGTTGTGACAAGGTAGGTGTGGTATACAGAAGATAGCCCTATTTAGTAAAAGACCAAATCCAGATTATGGCAAGAACAGCTCAAGTAAGCAAAGAGAAATGACAGTCCATCATTACTTTAAGACATGAAGAACTTTGTTGAAGAAGTTTCTTCAAGTGCAGTCGCAAAAACCGAGGGATGGAGTGCTGCATCAGATGACCTGGCCTCCACAACCACCCGACGTCAACCGAATTGAGATGGTTTGGGATGAGTTGGAACGCAGAGTGAAGGAAAAGCAGCCAACAAGTGCTCAGCATATGTGGGAACTCCTTCAAAACTGTTAGAAAAGCATTCCTCATGAAGCTGTTTGAGAGAATGCCAAGAGTGTGCAAAGCTGTCATCGAGGCAAAGAGTGGCTACGTAGAAGAATCTCAAACATATAATGTATTTTGATTTGTTTAATATGCGTCCCAAATGACACCCTATTCCCTCTTGGTCAAAAGGAGTGCACAATAAAGGGTCATTTGGGACGTAACATTGTGTCATTTTTTGTCATTTGGGAAGTAACATTGACTTGACTTCTTGTCTAAACCTTCTGACGCATCACGTCTCCACACACTTCCTCATACACCCCCTTACCCACTCCTGTTCTATTCACACACATTTCTTCAATCTACTTTGAGCTGGCAGCAGTGGTGAGGAGTAGGTGTGATGATGGGAGATATAGGAGAAGGAGAAAGAGGAATGGAGAGGTGGAGGAGAGGAAGAGAGGAAGAGAGGAGAGGTGGATGAGAGGAAGAGAGGAAGAGAGGAGAGGTGGATGAGGAGGTGGAGGAGAGGAGAGAGGTAGTACTGTAACTAGTAGCTAACACTTTGGCTTGACTAAGTGATTTGACACAGAGTCACTGTAAAAGCAGGTGGAATTATATAACAGCTAGCCAGTTTAACTGCCGCCACACACACACACACACACACACACACACACACACACACACACACACTCCAGTGGAGCCAGCAGCGGCTGTCCTCTTTGCCAAGGTGAGAGAGGGTCATGCTGAGAGTTTTAGTCTGAGTTGTGTTTGGAATGCAGGAACCATCACTCACTGTCTTCCCTGGTCCCTTTACCCTGCTTCACCCCACAGGACCCATCACTGTCTTTACTGTCTTCCCTGGTCCCTTTACCCTGCTTCACCCCACAGGACCCATCACTGTCTTTACTGTCTTCCCTGGTCCCTTTACCCTGCTTCACCCCACAGGACCCATCAGTCTTTAATGTCTTCCCTGGTCCCTTTACCCTGCTTCACCCCACAGGACACATCACTGTCTTTACTGTCTTCCCTGGTCCCTTTACCCTGGTTCACCCCACAGGACCCATCACTGTCTTTACTGTCTTCCCTGGTCCCTTTACCCTGCTTCACCCCACAGGACCCATCACTGTCTTTACTGTCTTCCCTGGTCCCTTTACCCTGCTTCACCCCACAGGACCAATCACTGTCTTTACTGTCTTCCCTGGTCCCTTTACCCTGCTTCACCCCACAGGACCCATCACTGTCTTTACTGTCTTCCCTTGTCCCCTTACCCTGCTTCACACCACAGGACCAATCACTGTCTTTACTGTCTTCCCTGGTCCCTTTACCCTGCTTCACCCCACAGGACCCATCACTTTCTTTACTGTCTTCCCTTGTCCCCTTACCCTGCTTCACCCCACAGGACCAATCACTGTCTTTACTGTCTACCCTGGTCCCTTTACCCTGCTTCACCCCACAGGACCCATCACTGTCTTTACTGTCTTCCCTTGTCCCCATACCCTGCTTCACCCCACAGGACCAATCACTGTCTTTACTGTCTTCCCTGGTCCCTTTACCCTGCTTCACCCCACAGGACCCATCAGTCTTTAATGTCTTCCCTGGTCCCTTTACCCTGCTTCACCCCACAGGACCCATCACTGTCTTTACTGTCTTCCCTTGTCCCCTTACCCTGCTTCACCCCACAGGACCAATCACTGTCTTTACTGTCTTCCCTGGTCCCTTTACCCTGCTTCACCCCACAGGACCACTGTCTTCCCTGGTCCCCTTACCCTGCTTCACCCCACAGGACCCATCACTGTCTTTACTGTCTTCCCTTGTCCCCTTACCCTGCTTCACCCCACAGGACCAATCACTGTCTTTACTGTCTTCCCTTGTCCCCTTACCCTGCTTCACCCCACAGGACCAATCACTGTCTTTACTGTCTACCCTGGTCCCTTTACCCTGCTTCACCCCACAGGACCCATCACTGTCTTTACTGTCTTCCCTTGTCCCCATACCCTGCTTCACCCCACAGGACCAATCACTGTCTTTACTGTCTTCCCTGGTCCCTTTACCCTGCTTCACCCCACAGGACCCATCAGTCTTTAATGTCTTCCCTGGTCCCTTTACCCTGCTTCACCCCACAGGACCCATCACTGTCTTTACTGTCTTCCCTTGTCCCCTTACCCTGCTTCACCCCACAGGACCAATCACTGTCTTTACTGTCTTCCCTGGTCCCTTTACCCTGCTTCACCCCACAGGACTACTGTCTTCCCTGGTCCCCTTACCCTGCTTCACCCCACAGGACCCATCACTGTCTTTACTGTCTTCCCTTGTCCCCTTACCCTGCTTCACCCCACAGGACCATTCACTGTCTTTACTGTCTTCCCTGGTCCCTTTACCCTGCTTCACCCCACAGGACCCATCACTGTCTTTACTGTCTTCCCTTGTCCCCTTACCCTGCTTCACCCCACAGGACCAATCACTGTCTTTACTGTCTTCCCTGGTCCCTTTACCCTGCTTCACCCCACGGGACCCATCACTGTCTTCCCTGGTCCCTTTACCCTGCTTCACCCCACGGGACCCATCACTGTCTTCCCTGGTTCCTTTACCCTGCTTCACCCCACAGACACACACACACAATCAGTGTGTACACGGCGTCACGTGATATAACCCCTTTGTGTACTCTGCAGTCAACATGTCCGTTGCGCTGTGTGTGTGTGTGTATTCAGGCACGTGGACAGACAGGACTCTACCTGTGCAGAGCACAGGCCCCTTTGCCCTTACAATCTCCAACGTGTCCTTGTGGGTGGTGGTAGACATTCACACACTAATATTTGTTGTTGTGTACATTTTTTGTTGTTGTTGTTCTGAACCCACTGCCTGCAAGTCGTCGTGGTAACTGTAGCATATGGTAGGATTATTAAAGTGAATAAGACTGAAGCATTTGAGGCTAAGGGATATTTATTTGTGTCGTTTAATTTGCCTCTAAGATGTGTCCATCTATTGCTTCTATGGAACTAAATAATGAAAGTCATAATTGCTTAACGAGCTGTTGAGTAAAACTTTTTTGGATCACAAAAGTTCTATGCACGGCCCTGGTTGTATTGACCTCTGTATTCTCCTGACCTCTCCTCCAGCCACCAGACACAGACAACATGCTGGGACCATCCCAAGATGGCCGACCTCTACCAGTCTCTGGGTAAGAGGTCCACATACAGTGGACCAACAGACAAATTGAACCTTTGTCAAGTAGGACCTATTTCAGATGCACTTGATGAGGTTTGCCCTGTATAGGGTTGCAAAATTCAGTGAACTTTCAATAAATGTTCTGTTTTCCCAGACATCCCGGTTGGATTTCCTGCTTATTCCCTTCTGATTCCGGGAATCCTCCAACCAGGATTTCGGGAAAACCAGAGAATTTATTGAAAGTTTCCAGAATTGTGCAACCCTATCTCTATACAATTGTATTGTACTGTACCAAACGTGTGAGCGAGCTACATCAAGTCAAGTAGCAGGCCAATGGCTGGTTATGGATGGAGATAGCACTGTTTCACACTGTATTTAGTTTTAGTGACTGTCTCTCCATGTGTCTCTGCAGCCGACCTGAACAACGTGCGTTTCTCAGCCTACCGGACAGCCATGAAGCTGAGGCGCCTGCAGAAAGCTCTCTGTCGTAAGTCCAGCCCTCTCACAGAGTCACCGCCCAAAACGACCTCATCTCCTCCATCAGCCCTCCAGCCCCCTCACACTGTCCTTCAGTACCTCCTCTACTCCATCACCCCTCACAGAGTCACCGCCCAAAACGACCTCATCTCCTCCATCAGCCCTCCAGCCCCCTCACACTGTCCTTCAGTACCTCCTCTACTCCATCACCCCTCACAGAGTCACTGTCCTTCAGTACCTCCTCTACTCCATCACCCCTCACAGAGTCACTGTCCTTCAGTACCTCCTCTACTCCATCACCCCTCACAGAGTCACTGTCCTTCAGTACCTCCTCTACTCCATCACCCCTCACAGAGTCACTGTCCTTCAGTACCTCCTCTACTCCATCACCCCTCACAGAGTCACTGTCCTTCAGTACCTCCTCTACTCCATCACCCCTCACAGAGTCACTGTCCTTCAGTACCTCCTCTACTCCATCACCCCTCACAGAGTCACTGTCCTTCAGTACCTCCTCTACTCCATCACCCCTCACAGAGTCACTGTCCTTCAGTACCTCCTCTACTCCATCACCCCTCACAGAGTCACTGTCCTTCAGTACCTCCTCTACTCCATCACCCCTCACAGAGTCACTGTCCTTCAGTACCTCCTCTACTCCATCACCCCTCACAGAGTCACTGTCCTTCAGTACCTCTTCTACTCCATCACCCCTCAATGATTCACTGCCCTGCAGTACCTCTTCTACTCCATCACCCCTCACAGATTCACTGCCCTGCAGTACCTCTTCTACTCCATCAGCCCTCACAGATTCACTGCCCTGCAGTACCTCCTCTACTCCATCACCCCTCACAGATTCACTGCCCTGCAGTACCTCTTCTACTCCATCACCCCTCACAGATTCACTGCCCTGCAGTACCTCTTCTACTCCATCAGCCCTCACAGAGTCACTGCCCTGCAGTACCTCTTCTACTCCATCACCCCTCACAGATTCACTGCCCTGCAGTACCTCTTCTACTCCATCACCGCTCACAGATTCACTGCCCTGCAGTACCTCCTCTACTCCATCACACCTCACAGATTCAATACTCTGTTACACATCAGTTACACATCAGATACTCTGTTACACATACGTTACTCTGTTGCACATCAGTTACTCTTACACATCAGTTACTCTGTTACACATCAGTTACACATCAGTTACACATCAGTTACTCTGTTACACATCAGTTACACATCAGTTACTCTGTTACACATCAGTTACTGTTACACATCAGTTACTCTGTTACACATCAGTTACTGTTACACATCAGATACTCTGTTACACATCAGTTACACATCAGTTACTGTTACACATCAGATACTCTGTTACACATCAGTTACTCTGTTACACATCAGTTACTCTGTTACACATCAGTTACACATCAGATACTCTGTTACACATCAGTTACTCTGTTGCACATCAGTTACTTTTCACGTTACACGTTACTCTGTTACACATCAGTCACACATCAGTTACTCTGTTACACATCAGTTACTCTGTTACACATCAGTTACTCTGTTGCACATCAGTTACTCTGTTGCACATCAGTTACTCTGTTGCACATCAGTTACTCTGTAACTCTCTCTTTCTCTTACCCACACTCACTCACCCTCTTCTTCCCTCCTTCCCTCATCTCGTCTCCTCCACTCCACTCTTCTCTCCCCCCCTCCTCCACTCCTCTCTCCCCTCCCTCCCTCCCTCCTCCACTCCTCTCTCCCCTCCCTCCCTTCTCCACTGCTCCTATCTCCCCTCCCTCATCTCCTCCACTCCTCTCCTCTCCTCTCTCCCCTCCCTCATCTCCTCCTCTCAACTCCCTCCTCTCCTCTCCAGTGGACCTCCTGGGTATGCCCGCAGCGTGTGAGGTCTTTGAGCAGCATGGCCTGAAGCAGAATGAGCAGCTGATGGACATCATGCAGGTGATGACGTGTCTGACCAGCCTCTATGAGAAACTGGACCAGCAGCATGGGAACCTGGTCAACGTCCCGCTGTGTGTCGACATGTGTCTCAACTGGCTACTCAATGTTTACGACACGTACGTATAGTACACACACAACACTCACGACACGTCCCTCACGACACGTACCTAACGACACAACCCTAACGACACGACCCTAACGACACAACCCTAACGACACGACCCTAACGACACGTCCCTAACGACACGTCTCTATCGACACGTACTTAACGACACGTCCCTCACAACACGTCCCTAACGACACAACCCTAACGACACGACCCTAACGACACGTCCCTAACGACACGTCCCTAACGACACGTACCTAACGACACGTCCCTAACGACACGTCCCTAACAACACGTACTTAACGACACGTCCCTAACGACACAACCCTAACGACACGACCCTAACGACACGTCCCTAACGACACGTACCCTAACGACACGACCCTAACGACACGACCCTATATCGACTCGTCCCTAACGACACGTACCTAACGACACAACCCTAACGACACGACCCTAACGACACGTCTCTATCGACTCGTCCCTAACGACACGTCGCTATCGACTCGTCCCTAACGACACGTACCTAACGACACGTCTCTATCGACTCGTCCCTAACGACACGTCGCTATCGACTCGTCCCTAACGACACAACCCTAACGACACGACCCTAACGACACGTCTCTATCGACTCGTCCCTAACAACATGTACCTAATGACACGTCCCTAACAACACGTCCCTATCGACACGTACTTAACGACACGTCTCTATCGACACGTACTTAACGACACATACTTAACGACACGTCCCTAACAACACGTACCTAACGACACGTACTTAACGACACATACTTAACGACACGTCCCTAACAACACGTACTTAACGACACGTTCCTAACAACACGTACCTAACGACACGTACTTAACGACACATACTTAACGACACGTCCCTAACAACACGTACCTAACGACACGCCCCTAACAACACGTCCCTATCGACACGTACTTAACGACACGTCTCTATCAACACGTACTTAACAACATACATATACAGTTTGTTCGAAAAGGTGCATATTTAGCCATACAAAACCGTGGTTACACAATAAAAATACTAGGAAATCAAGCCTCAATATGTCTGACGTCATCTATCAGAGTGATCTAGTTTAATTGAAAGCTAATCATATACTTGACTAAAAAATACAGGGTTGACAGGAATCGAAAGACAAATTAGTTCTTAATGCAACCGCTGATTTACATTTTTAAAATTATCCTTACTTTTCAATACAGGGTTCGCCAAGTGACGCGATAACAAACAAAATGGCGAAATATGCGTTTAAAATATTTCGACAGAACAACAATTTATCATATTAAATATTGCTTACTTTGAGCTGTTCTTCCATCATATTCTTGGGCAATGTATCCTTTCTATGTTATAAACGTCTTTTGGTCGATAGATGTCCTCTGTCCTTCGAAATGTCCACCACCAACGACCGACACCCCGAAACGTTTCCAAAGCTAAAAAGGGCACGACAAAGAAATTCCTCAAAATCGCACTAAACGGATATAAATTGCTATAAAACGGTTCAAATTAACTACATTATGATGTTTTTAACAACTATAACGACTGAAAACATGACCGGAGAAATCTAACTAGTTAAACAACGATTTGGAATGAGGCAGGTCCGATGCCTATCTTGCTTGTGGCGCGCGGAGAAGAGAGGGAGGTGCTCCCACGTTTTGTGGTTTTATATGGGCTGGGATTGTGCAATCGACTCCATTCAAAACGTGATGACGTACAGACACCCAGAGGAAGACGTAGGCAGTGTCGGTTTCTTCATAGCATTCACTGTCGCCTTAAAAACAGACTCCAGATCAGGGGTAAAAAATTCTGAAATCTGACACCTGTCATGAAAAGTGCTGTAGAAATTGTTCTGTACCACTCAGAGACAAAATTCCAACTTCTATAGAAACTAGAAGGTGTTTTCTATCCAATAATAACAATAATATGCATATTGTACGATCAAGAATTTAGCACGAGGCAGTTTAATTTGGAGACCCAAATATGCTAATGCAGAACAGCACCCCCTATAGTTGCAAGAAGTTAACGACACGTCCCTAACGACACGTCCCTAACGACACGTACCTAACGACACGTACTTAACGACACGTCCCTATCGACACGTCCTTAACGACACGTCCCTAACAACACGTACCTAACGACACGTACCTATCGACACGTCCCTATCGACACGTACTTAACGACACGTCCCTAACAGCACGTCCCTAACGACACTCACTGATTGATGAGTATCTGATTGATTTATATGATTGATTGACATCTGATTTATTGATATGATTGATTGTTTTCACAGAGGAAGAAGTGGAAAAATCAGAACTCTGTCCTTCAAAACCGGCATCATCTCACTCTGCAAAGCACACCTGGAGGACAAATACAGATGTAAGTAGTGACTGATCTTTATATTACCTCACCTGGAGGACAAATACAGATGGAAGTAGTGACTGATCTTTATATTACCTCACCTGGAGGACAAATACAGATGTAAGTAGTGACTGATCTTTATATTACCTCACCTGAAAGACAAATACAGATGGAAGTAGTGACTGATCTTTATATTACCTCACCTGGAGGACAAATACAGATGGAAGTAGTGACTGATCTTTATATTACCTCACCTGGAGGACAAATACAGATGGAAGTAGTGACTGATCTTTATATTACCTCACCTGGAGGACAAATACAGATGGAAGTAGTGACTGATCTTTATATTACCTCACCTGGAGGACAAATACAGATGGAAGTAGTGACTGATCTTTATATTACCTCACCTGGAGGACAAATACAGATGGAAGTAGTGACTGATCTTTATATTACCTCACCTGGAGGACAAATACAGATGTGGTCTATTCTGTTAGTATGACTAGTATAACTAGTACATAGAGACAGTATCCATGTTGTCTAGTCTGTTAGTATGACTAGTATAACTAGTATATAGAGACAGTATCCATGTGGTCTAGTCTGTTAGTATGACTAGTATAACTAGTATATAGAGACAGTATCCATGTGGTCTAGTCTGTTAGTATGACTAGTATAACTAGTATATAGAGACAGTATCCATGTGGTCTATTCTGTTAGTATGACTAGTATAACTAGTATATAGAGACAGTATCCATGTGGTCTAGTCTGTTAGTATGACTAGTATAACTAGTATATAGAGACAGTATCCATGTGGTCTAGTCTGTTAGTATGACTAGTATAACTAGTATATAGAGACAGTATCCATGTGGTCTAGTCTGTTAGTATGACTAGTATAACTAGTATATAGAGACAGTATCCATGTGGTCTAGTCTGTTAGTATGACTAGTATAACTAGTATATAGAGACAGTATCCATGTGGTCTAGTCTGTTAGTATGACTAGTATAACTAGTATATAGAGACAGTATCCATGTGGTCTAGTCTGTTAGTATGACTAGTATAACTAGTATATAGAGACAGTATCCATGTTGCCTAGTCTGTTAGTATGACTAGTATAACTAGTATATAGAGACAGTATCCATGTGGTCTAGTCTGTTAGTATGACTAGTATAACTAGTATATAGAGACAGTATCCATGTTGTCTAGTCTGTTAGTATGACTAGTATAACTAGTACATGGAGACAGTTTCCATGTTGTCTAGTCTGTTAGTATGTATCTCTTGACTTGGATATTTACCTCTCTCCACTGCTCGCTGCCTCCCCCTCCCTCCCTCTCTCTCCCCCACCTCTATCAGTCCTGTTCCGTCAGGTAGCCAGTGCTACAGGGTTCTGTGACCAGCGGAGGCTGGGTCTTCTCCTCCATGATTCCATCCAGATCCCCCGTCAGCTGGGAGAGGTGGCCTCCTTCGGGGGCTCCAACATCGAGCCCAGCGTCCGCAGCTGCTTCCAGTTTGTATGTGAAGCTAGTAGCTGTGGTCCTAGCTATGCACACACACACACACACACAAGCACGGACGCACTTACACACATGCACTCATGCACGCACACACATGCTTACACACACACACACATACACACACACAAACAACGTACATATAACACGCAGGCGTATAAACTACCTCACATTCCACACTACTGTGCTAAGCACATTCTGCAGATCACATGCATTTAATGGGAAACCATACTATGCACTGTGGGAAAATGTCTGACAAAATGTCTGACAAAGACAAAAAAATATTATAATAATAAATAGGAAAAAAGAAGGACATCAGACAGGACTGCTGGGAAGATCTGAGTTGGAATCATCTTTCTAGTTATCCACAGCAGCCAATTTAGCCAAAGTACATCTGTTAGCCTGCTAGATATGTTAGCCAAAGAACATATGTTAGCCCGCTAGCTATGTTAGCCAAAGAATATTTGTTAGCCTGCTAACTATGTTAGCCAAAGTACACATGTCAGCCTGCTAGCTATGTTAGCCTGCTAGCTATGTGAGCCAAAGAACACATGTTAGCATGCTAGCTATGTTAGCCAAAGTACATATGTTAGCCTGATAGCTATGTTAGCCAAAGAACATATTTTAGCCTGCTAGCTATGTTAGCCAAAGAACACATGTTAGCCTGCTAGCTATGTTAGCCAAAGTACATATGTTAGCCTGCTAGCTATGTTAGCCAAAGTACATATGTTAGCCTGCTAGCTAGGTTAGCCAAAGTATATATTTTTAGCCTGATATCTATGTTAGCCAAAGTACATATGTTAGCCTGCTAGCTATAGCCTAATGAAACACCATATTGAATGTGTTAGCCAAAGTATATATGTTAACCTGGTGGCTATGTTAACCAACTGTTAGCCTGGTAGCTATAGTGAATCACCATACTGAATGTGTTAGCCACAGTAAATCTATTACCCTATGGTGATCTGTAATCTATGGTCCATCTGTCAGCCAGTGGAAATAACTTCTCTACAGTCATCACTGCATCTGTACCCAGCAGTAAATATGGCCATGGGAAAATATGTAGAGTGGAATGGAAAACCCCTGCTTTACAATCCAATTTACAAACATATTTAGACTGTAAATACCACTGGTTTGTCCTATTAGTCAAACCTTCCCTCTTGCTGACCGTAGCTCTTCCATAATTGGCTGTATGTGTGTTAAACTATTTCCAACAGGCCAATAACAAGCCAGAGCTGGAGGCTGCTATGTTCCTGATTGGTTATGTATTCTACTTCCTGTCTAACAGGCCAATAACAAGCCAGAGCTGGAGGCTGCTATGTTCCTGATTGGTTATGTATTCTACTTCCTGTCTAACAGGCCAATAACAAGCCAGAGCTGGAAGCTGCTATGTTCCTGATTGGTTATTTATTCTACTTCCTGTCTAACAGGCCAATAACAAGCCAGAGCTGGAAGCTGCTATGTTCCTGGACTGGATGCGTCTGGAGCCTCAGTCGATGGTGTGGCTGCCTGTCTTACACCGTGTGGCGGCTGCTGAGACAGCCAAACACCAGGCCAAGTGTAACATCTGCAAGGAGTGTCCTATCATCGGCTTCAGGTAGACAGACAGAGACAGACAGACAGACAGAGAGAGAGAGAGAGAGAGAGAGAGAGAGAGAGAGAGAGAGAGAGAGAGAGAGAGAGAGAGAGAGAGAGAGAGAGACATAGAGAGAGAGAGAGAGAGAGAGAGAGAGAGAGAGAGAGAGAGAGAGAGAGAGAGACAGACAGACAGACAGACAGACAGACACAGAGAGAGAGAGAGACAGACAGACAGACAGACACAGAGAGAGAGAGAGACAGACCGACAGACAGACACAGAGAGAGAGAGAGACAGACCGACAGACAGAGAGAGAGAGACGGACACAGACAGAGAGAGAGAGACAGACACAGAGAGAGAGAAAGAGAGACAGACACAGAGAGAGAGAGAGAACGAGAGAGACAGACAGACACAGAGACAGACAGGCTCTCTCCCTTTCTTTCTCTCTTGTTTCTTCTCAGTAGCCCTCTCTATCTCCAAGGGCAAGTCTCAAATCACACCCTATTCCCCATAGGTAGTGCACTACTTTTGACCATTGTCTACGTAGGGCGGCCACATTGAGCTCTGGTCAAAAGTAGTGCACTATATAGGGTGTAGGGTGTCATTGAGCTGTAGCCTCAGACTTCTCCCAACGTTTCCAAAGTCACAATAACAGTAACCCTTAGTTGACCCCAGGAACACAACTCCCTGACCTCAACCTTGAAGTTGACCTGACCTCTCTCCTGCCCCAGTGTCCCCTCAGACAGGGACACTATGTAACCTCTGTCCCTGTCTGCCTCTCTCTGTGTAACCTCTGTCCCGTCTGCCTCTCTCTGTGTAATCTCTGTCACTGTCTGCCTCTCTCTGTGTTATCTCTGTCCCTGTCTGCCTCTCTCTGTGTAACCTCTGTCCCTGTCTGCCTCTCTCTGTGTAACCCCTGTCCCTGTCAACCTCTCTCTGTGTAATCTCTGTTCCTGTCTGCTTCTCTCTGTGTAACCTCTGTCCCTGTCTGCCTCTCTGTGTAACCTCTGTCCCTGTCTGCCTCTCTCTGTGTAACCTCTGTTCCTGTCTGCCTCTCTCTGTGTAACCTCTGTCCCTGTCTGCCTCTCTCTGTGTAACCTCTGTCCCTGTCTGCCTCTCTCTGTGTAACCTCTGTCCCTGTCTGCCTCTCTCTGTGTAACCTCTGTCCCTGTCTGCCTCTCTCTGTGTAACCTCTGTCCCTGTCTGCCTCTCTCTCTGTAACCTCTGTCCCTGTCTGCCTCTCTCTGTGTAACCTCTGTCCCTGTCTGCCTCTCTCTGTGTAACCTCTGTCCTGGTCTGCCTCTCTCTGTGTAACCTCTGTCCCTGTCTGCCTCTCTCTGTGTAACCTCTGACCTGTCTGCCTCTCTCTGTGTAACCTCTGTCCCTGTCTGCCTCTCTTCATCAGGTACCGAAGCTTAAAGCATTTTAACTATGACATCTGCCAAAGCTGCTTCTTCTCTGGTCGTGTGGCTAAGGGACACAAGATGCAATACCCCATGGTCGAGTACTGTACACCGGTATGTATACACAGTGTGTGTGTGTGTGTGTGTGTGTGTGTGTGTGTGTGTGTGTGTGTGTGTGTGTGTGTGTGTGTGTGTGTGTGTGTGTGTGTGTGTGTGTGTGTGTGTGTGTGTGTGTGTGTGTGTGTGTGTGTGGGTGGGTGGGGGTACATGCGTGTGTGGGTGGGGGTACATGGGGGTGTATTTCTAACAGGGTAAATAAATCCCTGTATTTCCTGGGCCCATGGACCTGTAAAGATCAGTGTGTCAGTGTGTCTCTTTCCTACCAGCTGAATGTGCTTGTCAGACAGTTAACGCTACTTCACAACAGTCACATTAACCTGAATCAACACGTATGTTTCCATTCGCCAGTGCCCGCTGCTGAGAGTAGGCTGTGTGTGTGTGTGTCTGTGTCTATGTGTGTGTTTATGTGTGTCTGTGTGTTTGGGTGTGTCACTGTGTGTGTTGTGGATCTGTAGACTAGGGCTGTGAACAAGGGGTCTTTGTTCTGTGTCTGTGTGTTTCAGACTACGTCAGGGGAGGATGTGAGGGACTTTGCCAAGGTACTGAAAAACAAATTCAGGACCAAACGATACTTCGCTAAGCACCCCCGTATGGGCTACCTCCCTGTGCAGACCATCCTGGAGGGGGACAACCTGGAGACGTGAGTCCTGACACACACACACACACACACACACACACACACACACACACACACACACACACACACACACACACACACACACACACACACACACACACAGGGACAGGGCTGGTTTAGGTCTCACATCTGGCCTAAGGGACAGGACAGGGGCTGGTTTAGGTCTAACATCTGGCCTAAGGGACAGGGGCTGGTTTAGGTCTAACATCTGGCCTAGGGGACAGGGGCTGGTTTAGGTCTCACATCTGGCCTAAGGGACAGGGGCTGGTTTAGGTCTCACATCTGGCCTAAGAGACAGGGGATGGTTTAGGTCTCACATCTGGCCTAATGGACAGGGGCTGGTTTAGGTCTCACATCTGGCCTAATGGACAGGGGCTGGTTTAGGTCTCACATCTGGCCTAGGGGACAGGACAGGGACTGGTTTAGGTCTAACATCTGGCCTAAGGGACAGGGGCTGGTTTAGGTCTCACATCTGGCCTAGGGGACAGGACAGGGGCTGGTTTAGGTCTAACATCTGGCCTAAGGGACAGGGATTGGTTTAGGTCTAACATCTGGCCTAAGGGACAGGACAGGGGCTGGTTTAGGTCTAACATCTGGCCTAAGGGACAGGGGCTGGTTTAGGTCTCACATCTGGCCTAGGGGACAGGACAGGGACTGGTTTAGGTCTCACATCTGGCCTAAGGGACAGGACAGGGGCTGGTTTAGGTCTAACATCTGGCCTAAGGGACAGGGGCTGGTTTAGGTCTAACATCTGGCCTAGGGGACAGGGGCTGGTTTAGGTCTCACATCTGGCCTAAGGGACAGGGGCTGGTTTAGGTCTCACATCTGGCCTAAGAGACAGGACATGGGCTGGTTTAGGTCTCACATCTGGCCTAAGGGACAGGACAGGACTGGTTTAGGTCTAACATCTGGCCTAAGGGACATGGGCTGGTTTAGGTCTCACATCTGGCCTAACGGACAGGACAAGGGCTGGTTTAGGTCTAACATCTGGCCTAAGGGACAGGACACGGGCTGGTTTAGGTCTCACATCTGGCCTAGGGGACAGAACAGGGGCTGGTTTTGGTGTCACATCTGGCCTAAGGGACAGGACAGGGGCTGGTTTAGGTCTAACATCTGGCCTAAGGGACAGGACATGGGCTGGTTTAGGTCTCACATCTGGCCTAAGGGACAGGGGATGGTTTAGGTCTCACATCTGGCCTAGGGGACAGGACAGGGGCTGGTTTAGGTCTAACATCTGGCCTAAGGGACAGGGACTGGTTTAGGTCTCACATCTGGCCTAGGGGACAGGACAGGGGATGGTTTAGGTCTAACATCTGGCCTAAGGGACAGGGGATGGTTTATGTCTAACATCTGGCCTAAGGGACAGGACAGGGGCTGGTTTAGGTCTAACATCTGGCCTAAGGGACAGGGGATGGTTTAGGTCTCACATCTGGCCTAAGGGACAGGGGCTGGTTTAGGTCTAACATCTGGCCTAGGGGACAGGACAGGGGCTGGTTTAGGTCTAACATCTGGCCTAAGGGACAGGACAGGGCTGGTTTAGGTCTCACATCTGGCCTAAGGGACAGGACAGGGCTGGTTTAGGTCTCACATCTGCCCTAAGGGACAGGACAGGGCTGGTTTAGGTCTAACATCTGGCCTAGGGGACAGGACAGGGGCTGGTTTAGGTCTCACATCTGCCCTAAGGGACAGGACAGGGCTGGTTTAGGTCTCACATCTGCCCTAAGGGACAGGACAGGGCTGGTTTAGGTCTAACATCTGCCCTAAGGGACAGGACAGGGCTGGTTTAGGTCTCACATCTGCCCTAAGGGACAGGACAGGGGCCGGTTTAGGTCTAACATCTGGCCTAGGCGATCTAGTCCCTTTCCCTGACTGCTAGACCACACACACAGTCACTGACACACACACATAGACACACACACATGATAACTTAGCTCACACTGGCGGGTTGAAGAATCAGTTGAGACAGAGAACGGAGAGAGATTCTCAGCCTGCCAAGCTAGCAGCCATGCAAACTAATGCATTCACTGTCACCTTGTCAGGATGCTGTGTGTCTCTCTGTGTGTGTGTGTGCCTGTGTATCTCTTGTGTGTGTGCGTGTGTGTCTGTGATTATGTCTACTTGTCCTTGGCCTGAATTGTTCACTGAGTGATTTCTTTAGTTGTCTTGCTCTGGTAAATTCAGATAGGTTTATTTGATGTCAGTGAACGCTCGTGTTTGTGTGCGTGTGCGCGTGCGCGTGTGCGTGTGCGTGTGTGTGTGTGAGAGAGTTGAGTATGGGGACTTGTGTGTGAGGCCCTGCTTCTCATGTTCTCTGTCCTCATCTCACCTCTCCTGTCTTCCAGTCCTGTAACTCTGATCAACTTCTGTTCTCTGTCCTCATCTCACCTCTCCTGTCTTCCAGTCCTGTAACTCTGATCAACTTCTGTTCTCTGTCCTCATCTCACCTCTCCTGTCTTCCAGTCCTGTAACTCTGATCAACTTCTGTTCTCTGTCCTCATCTCACCTCTCCTGTCTTCCAGTCCTGTAACTCTGATCAACTTCTGTTCTCTGTCCTCATCTCACCTCTCCTGTCTTCCAGTCCTGTAACTCTGATCAACTTCTGTTCTCTGTCCTCATCTCACCTCTCCTGTCTTCCAGTCCTATAACTCTGATCAACTTCTGTTCTCTGTCCTCATCTCACCTCTCCTGTCTTCCAGTCCTGTAACTCTGATCAACTTCTGGCCGGTAGATCATGCGTGAGTACCCCGCTCAGTGTCACACACCAATACAGTACATATACACACACACACACACACACACACACACACACACACACACACACACACACACACACACACACACACACACACACACACACACACACACACACACACGCATGCATATGCATACAGACGCACACACACACACACACACACACACACACACACACACACACACACACACACACACACACACACACACTCATTACTGCCTGTTAGTTACAGTTATTTTATGTGGCTGTCAGTGTTTGTCAGTGTTCATGTACCCTGTGTGTGCTGCTGCTATTAAACCAGCACAACACAACGCTCATCCACATTTTATCTGTCATACAGAGTACTGTAGTCTATATGATGTTATAACTCATCCTGTCCCTGTACTGTAGTCTATATGATGTTATAACTCATCCTGTCACTGTGCTGTAGTCTATATGATGTTATAACTCATCCTGTTACTGTACTGTAGTCTATATGATGTTATAACTCATCCTGTCACTATACTGTAGTCTATATGATGGTATAACTCATCCTGTCACTGTACTGTAGTCTATATGATGTTATAACTCATCCTGTCACTATACTGTAGTCTATATGATGTTATAACTCATCCTGTCACTGTACTGTAGTCTATATGATGTTATGACTCATCCTGTCACTATACTGTAGTCTATATGATGTTATAACTCATCCTGTCCCTGTACTGTAGTCTATATGATGTTATAACTCATCCTGTCACTGTGCTGTAGTCTATATGATGTTATAACTCATCCTGTTACTGTACTGTAGTCTATATGATGTTATAAGTCATCCTGTCACTATACTGTAGTCTATATGATGGTATAACTCATCCTGTCACTGTACTGTAGTCTATATGATGTTATAACTCATCCTGTCACTATACTGTAGTCTATATGATGTTATAACTCATCCTGTCACTGTACTGTAGTCTATATCATGTTATAACTCATCCTGTCACTGTACTGTAGTCTATATCATGTTATGACTCATCCTGTCACTATACTGTAGTCTATATGATGTTATAACTCATCCTGTCACTATACTGTAGTCTATATCATGTTATGACTCATCCTGTCACTATACTGTAGTCTATATGATGTTATAACTCATCCTGTCACTATACTGTAGTCTATATGATGTTATAACTCATCCTGTCACTGTACTGTAGTCTATGTGATGTTATAACTCATCCTGTCACTGTACTGTAGTCTATATCATGTTATAACTCATCCTGTCACTATACTGTAGTCTATATGATGTTATAACTCATCCTGTCACTGTACTGTAGTCTATATGATGTTATAACTCATCCTGTCACTGTACTGTAGTCTATATCATGTTATAACTCATCCTGTCACTATACTGTAGTCTATATGATGTTATAACTCATCCTGTCACTATACTGTAGTCTATATGATGTTATAACTCATCCTGTCACTATACTGTAGTCTATATGATGTTATAACTCATCATGTCACTATACTGTAGTCTATATGATGTTATAACTCATCCTGTCACTATACTGTAGTCTATATCATGTTATAACTCATCCTGTCACTGTACTGTAGTCTATATGATGTTATAACTCATCCTGTCACTGTACTGTAGTCTATATGATGTTATAACTCATCCTGTCACTATACTGTAGTCTATATCATGTTATAACTCATCCTGTTACTGTACTGTAGTCTATATGATGTTATAGCTCATCCTGTCACTATACTGTAGTCTATATCATGTTATGACTCATCCTGTCACTATACTGTAGTCTATATGATGTTATAACTCATCCTGTTACTGTACTGTAGTCTATATCATGTTATGACTCATCCTGTCACTATACTGTAGTCTATATGATGTTATAACTCATCCTGTCACTATACTGTAGTCTATATGATGTTATAACTCATCCTGTCACTATACTGTAGTCTATATCATGTTATGACTCATCCTGTCACTATACTGTAGTCTATATGATGTTATAACTCATCCTGTTACTGTACTGTAGTCTATATCATGTTATGACTCATCCTGTCACTATACTGTAGTCTATATGATGTTATAACTCATCCTGTCACTATACTGTAGTCTATATGATGTTATAACTCATCCTGTTACTGTACTGTAGTCTATATCATGTTATAACTCATCCTGTCACTATACTGTAGTCTATATGATGTTATAACTCATCCTGTCACTATACTGTAGTCTATATGATGTTATAACTCATCCTGTCACTATACTGTAGTCTATATGATGTTATAACTCATCCTGTCACTGTACTGTAGTCTATATGATGTTATAACTCATCCTGTCACTATACTGTAGTCTATATGATGTTATAACTCATCCTGTCACTATACTGTAGTCTATATGATGTTATAACTCATCCTGTCACTGTACCGTAGTCTATATGATGTTATAACTCATCCTGTCACTATACTGTAGTCTATATGATGTTATAACTCATCCTGTCACTATACTGTAGTCTATATGATGTTCTAACTCATCCTGTCACTATACTGTAGTCTATATGATGTTATAACTCATCCTGTCACTATACTGTAGTCTATATGATGTTATAACTCATCCTGTCACTATACTGTAGTCTATATGATGTTATGACTCATCCTGTCACTATACTGTAGTCTATATGATGTTATAACTTATTCTGTCTCTGTTACTGTACTGTAGTCTATATGATGTTATGACTCATCCTGTCACTGTACTGTAGTCTATATGATGTTATAACTCATCATGTCACTATACTGTAGTCTATATGATGTTATAACTTATTCTGTCTCTGTTACTGTACTGTAGTCTATATGATGTTATGACTCATCCTGTCACTATACTGTAGTCTATATGATGTTATAACTCATCCTGTCACTATACTGTAGTCTATATGATGTTATAACTCACCCTGTCACTATACTGTAGTCTATATGATGTTCTAACTCATCCTGTCACTGTACTGTAGTCTATATGATGTTATAACTCATCCTGTCACTATACTGTAGTCTATATTATGTTATAACTCATCCTGTTACTGTACTGTAGTCTATATGATGTTATAACTCATCCTGTCACTATACTGTAGTCTATATGATGTTATAACTCATCCTGTCACTGTACTGTAGTCTATATGATGTTATAACTCATCCTGTCACTATACTGTAGTCTATATGATGTTATAACTCATCCTGTCACTATACTGTAGTCTATATGATGTTATAACTCATCCTGTCACTATACTGTAGTCTATATGATGTTATAACTCATCCTGTCACTATACTGTAGTCTATATGATGTTATAACTCATCCTGTCACTATACTGTAGTCTATATGATGGTATAACTCATCCTGTCACTATACTGTAGTCTATATGATGTTATAACTCATCCTGTCACTATACTGTAGTCTATATGATGTTATAACTCATCCTGTCACTGTACTGTAGTCTATATGATGTTCTAACTCATCCTGTCACTATACTGTATACTGTAGTCTATATGATGTTATAACTCATCCTGTCACTGTACTGTAGTCTATATGATGTTATAACTCATCCTGTCACTATACTGTAGTCTATATGATGTTATAACTCATCCTGTCACTGTACTGTAGTCTATATGATGTTATAACTCATCCTGTCACTGTACTGTAGTCTATATGATGTTATAACTCATCCTGTTACTGTACTGTAGTCTATATGATGTTATAACTCATCCTGTCACTATACTGTAGTCTATATGATGTTATAACTCATCCTGTCACTGTACTGTAGTCTATATGATGTTATAACTCATCCTGTCACTATACTGTAGTCTATATGATGTTATAACTCATCCTGTCACTGTACTGTAGTCTATATGATGTTATAACTCATCCTGTCACTATACTGTAGTCTATATGATGTTATAACTCATCCTGTCACTATACTGTAGTCTATATCATGTTATGACTCATCCTGTCACTATACTGTAGTCTATATGATGTTATAACTCATCCTGTCACTATACTGTAGTCTATATGATGTTATAACTCATCCTGTCACTGTACTGTAGTCTATATGATGTTATAACTCATCCTGTCACTGTACTGTAGTCTATATCATGTTATAACTCATCCTGTCACTATACTGTAGTCTATATGATGTTATAACTCATCCTGTCACTGTACTGTAGTCTATATGATGTTATAACTCATCCTGTCACTGTACTGTAGTCTATATCATGTTATAACTCATCCTGTCACTATACTGTAGTCTATATGATGTTATAACTCATCCTGTCACTATACTGTAGTCTATATGATGTTATAACTCATCCTGTCACTATACTGTAGTCTATATGATGTTATAACTCATCATGTCACTATACTGTAGTCTATATGATGTTATAACTCATCCTGTCACTATACTGTAGTCTATATCATGTTATAACTCATCCTGTCACTGTACTGTAGTCTATATGATGTTATAACTCATCCTGTCACTGTACTGTAGTCTATATGATGTTATAACTCATCCTGTCACTATACTGTAGTCTATATCATGTTATAACTCATCCTGTTACTGTACTGTAGTCTATATGATGTTATAGCTCATCCTGTCACTATACTGTAGTCTATATCATGTTATGACTCATCCTGTCACTATACTGTAGTCTATATGATGTTATAACTCATCCTGTTACTGTACTGTAGTCTATATCATGTTATGACTCATCCTGTCACTATACTGTAGTCTATATGATGTTATAACTCATCCTGTCACTATACTGTAGTCTATATGATGTTATAACCCATCCTGTTACTGTACTGTAGTCTATATCATGTTATGACTCATCCTGTCACTATACTCTAGTCTATATGATGTTATAACTCATCCTGTTACTGTACTGTAGTCTATATCATGTTATGACTCATCCTGTCACTATACTGTAGTCTATATGATGTTATAACTCATCCTGTCACTATACTGTAGTCTATATGATGTTATAACTCATCCTGTTACTGTACTGTAGTCTATATCATGTTATAACTCATCCTGTCACTATACTGTAGTCTATATGATGTTATAACTCATCCTGTCACTATACTGTAGTCTATATGCTATGTTATAACTCATCCTGTCACTATACTGTAGTCTATATGATGTTATAACTCATCCTGTCACTGTACTGTAGTCTATATGATGTTATAACTCATCCTGTCACTTGTTATAACTCATCCTGTCACTATACTGTAGTCTATATGATGTTATAACTCATCCTGTCACTATACTGTAGTCTATATGATGTTATGACTCATCCTGTCACTATACTGTAGTCTATATGATGTTATAACTTATTCTGTCTCTGTTACTGTACTGTAGTCTATATGATGTTATGACTCATCCTGTCACTGTACTGTAGTCTATATGATGTTATAACTCATCATGTCACTATACTGTAGTCTATATGATGTTATAACTTATTCTGTCTCTGTTACTGTACTGTAGTCTATATGATGTTATGACTCATCCTGTCACTATACTGTAGTCTATATGATGTTATAACTCATCCTGTCACTATACTGTAGTCTATATGATGTTATAACTCATCCTGTCACTATACTGTAGTCTATATGATGTTCTAACTCATCCTGTCACTGTACTGTAGTCTATATGATGTTATAACTCATCCTGTCACTATACTGTAGTCTATATTATGTTATAACTCATCCTGTTACTGTACTGTAGTCTATATGATGTTATAACTCATCCTGTCACTATACTGTAGTCTATATGATGTTATAACTCATCCTGTCACTGTATTTTTATACTGTAGTCTATATGATGTTATAACTCATCCTGTCACTGTACTGTAGTCTATATGATGTTATAACTCATCCTGTCACTGTACTGTAGTCTATATCATGTTATAACTCATCCTGTCACTATACTGTAGTCTATATGATGTTATAACTCATCCTGTCACTGTACTGTAGTCTATATGATGTTATAACTCATCCTGTCACTGTACTGTAGTCTATATCATGTTATAACTCATCCTGTCACTATACTGTAGTCTATATGATGTTATAACTCATCCTGTCACTATACTGTAGTCTATATGATGTTATAACTCATCCTGTCACTATACTGTAGTCTATATGATGTTATAACTCATCATGTCACTATACTGTAGTCTATATGATGTTATAACTCATCCTGTCACTATACTGTAGTCTATATCATGTTATAACTCATCCTGTCACTGTACTGTAGTCTATATGATGTTATAACTCATCCTGTCACTGTACTGTAGTCTATATGATGTTATAACTCATCCTGTCACTATACTGTAGTCTATATCATGTTATAACTCATCCTGTTACTGTACTGTAGTCTATATGATGTTATAGCTCATCCTGTCACTATACTGTAGTCTATATCATGTTATGACTCATCCTGTCACTATACTGTAGTCTATATGATGTTATAACTCATCCTGTTACTGTACTGTAGTCTATATCATGTTATGACTCATCCTGTCACTATACTGTAGTCTATATGATGTTATAACTCATCCTGTCACTATACTGTAGTCTATATGATGTTATAACTCATCCTGTTACTGTACTGTAGTCTATATCATGTTATGACTCATCCTGTCACTATACTGTAGTCTATATGATGTTATAACTCATCCTGTTACTGTACTGTAGTCTATATCATGTTATGACTCATCCTGTCACTATACTGTAGTCTATATGATGTTATAACTCATCCTGTCACTATACTGTAGTCTATATGATGTTATAACTCATCCTGTTACTGTACTGTAGTCTATATCATGTTATAACTCATCCTGTCACTATACTGTAGTCTATATGATGTTATAACTCATCCTGTCACTATACTGTAGTCTATATGATGTTATAACTCATCCTGTCACTATACTGTAGTCTATATGATGTTATAACTCATCCTGTCACTGTACTGTAGTCTATATGATGTTATAACTCATCCTGTCACTATACTGTAGTCTATATGATGTTATAACTCATCCTGTCACTATACTGTAGTCTATATGATGTTATAACTCATCCTGTCACTGTACTGTAGTCTATATGATGTTATAACTCATCCTGTCACTATACTGTAGTCTATATGATGTTATAACTCATCCTGTCACTATACTGTAGTCTATATGATGTTATAACTCATCCTGTCACTATACTGTAGTCTATATGATGTTATAACTCATCCTGTCACTATACTGTAGTCTATATGATGTTATAACTCATCCTGTCACTATACTGTAGTCTATATGATGTTATGACTCATCCTGTCACTATACTGTAGTCTATATGATGTTATAACTTATTCTGTCTCTGTTACTGTACTGTAGTCTATATGATGTTATGACTCATCCTGTCACTGTACTGTAGTCTATATGATGTTATAACTCATCATGTCACTATACTGTAGTCTATATGATGTTATAACTTATTCTGTCTCTGTTACTGTACTGTAGTCTATATGATGTTATGACTCATCCTGTCACTATACTGTAGTCTATATGATGTTATAACTCATCCTGTCACTATACTGTAGTCTATATGATGTTATAACTCATCCTGTCACTATACTGTAGTCTATATGATGTTCTAACTCATCCTGTCACTGTACTGTAGTCTATATGATGTTATAACTCATCCTGTCACTATACTGTAGTCTATATTATGTTATAACTCATCCTGTTACTGTACTGTAGTCTATATGATGTTATAACTCATCCTGTCACTATACTGTAGTCTATATGATGTTATAACTCATCCTGTCACTGTACTGTAGTCTATATGATGTTATAACTCATCCTGTCACTATACTGTAGTCTATATGATGTTATAACTCATCCTGTCACTATACTGTAGTCTATATGATGTTATAACTCATCCTGTCACTATACTGTAGTCTATATGATGTTATAACTCATCCTGTCACTATACTGTAGTCTATATGATGTTATAACTCATCCTGTCACTATACTGTAGTCTATATGATGTTATAACTCATCCTGTCACTATACTGTAGTCTATATGATGTTATAACTCATCCTGTCACTATACTGTAGTCTATATGATGTTATAACTCATCCTGTCACTGTACTGTAGTCTATATGATGTTCTAACTCATCCTGTCACTATACTGTAGTCTATATGATGTTATAACTCATCCTGTCACTGTACTGTAGTCTATATGATGTTATAACTCATCCTGTCACTATACTGTAGTCTATATGATGTTATAACTCATCCTGTCACTGTACTGTAGTCTATATGATGTTATAACTCATCCTGTCACTGTACTGTAGTCTATATGATGTTATAACTCATCCTGTTACTGTACTGTAGTCTATATGATGTTATAACTCATCCTGTCACTATACTGTAGTCTATATGATGTTATAACTCATCCTGTCACTGTACTGTAGTCTATATGATGTTATAACTCATCCTGTCACTATACTGTAGTCTATATGATGTTATAACTCATCCTGTCACTGTACTGTAGTCTATATGATGTTATAACTCATCCTGTCACTATACTGTAGTCTATATGATGTTATAACTCATCCTGTCACTGTGCCATAGTCTATATGATGTTATAACTCATCCTGTTACTGTACTGTAGTCTATATGATGTTATAACTCATCCTGTCACTATACTGTAGTCTATATGATGGTATAACTCATCCTGTCACTGTACTGTAGTCTATATGATGTTATAGCTCATCCTGTCACTATACTCTAGTCTATATGATGTTATAACTCATCCTGTCACTATACTGTAGTCTATATCATGTTATAACTCATCCTGTCACTGTACTGTAGTCTATATGATGTTATAACTCATCCTGTTACTGTACTGTAGTCTATATGATGTTATAACTCATCCTGTCACTATACTGTAGTCTATATGATGTTATAACTCATCCTGTTACTATACTGTAGTCTATATCATGTTATAACTCATCCTGTCACTATACTGTAGTCTATATCATGTTATAACTCATCCTGTCACTGCACTGTAGTCTATATGATGTTATAACTCATCCTGTCACTGTACTGTAGTCTATATCATGTTATAACTCATCCTGTCACTATACTGTAGTCTATATGATGTTATAACTCATCCTGTTACTGTGCTGTAGTCTATATCATGTTATAACTCATCCTGTCACTATACTGTAGTCTATATGATGTTATAACTCATCCTGTCACTATACTGTAGTCTATATGATGTTATAACTCATCCTGTCACTATACTGTAGTCTATATGATGTTATAACTCATCATGTCACTGTACTGTAGTCTATATGATGTTATAACTCATCCTGTCCTTGTCACTGTGCTGTGGGTGCTAGGGGCTATATAGAGCTCTGTGGTTCATATTGACATGACACTGTCTAGTGGACATGTTGAAGCGTGTGTTGTCTGGATCATAACAGCTGACATCTTTAGGTTTTAATCCCTCTGTGTCTTTCTCTTTCATTCTCTTCCACTCCTCTCCTCTCTCTCTCCTCTCTCTCTCCTCTCTCTCCTCTCTCTCCTCTCTCTCTCCTCTCTCTCTCCTGTCTGTAGGCCTGCGTCCTCCCCCCAGCTTTCCCATGACGACACCCATTCACGCATCGAGCATTACGCCAGCCGGTAAGATAAAGACACGACACTCACATGTATTTACGTAGTTAGACTCTAATCTCTCACCTACTGATTGACTGTAGAGTTACTGTGTCTGAGAGTATAGACTCACTCAATGAATGTTGAACTTTAGACCTAGTTATAACCAGATACAAACAGGCATTCTCGTGCAATGCTGATTCCACCTTTAGTAGAGGTTTTTCTCCCCCTGTTTACTAAACTAGTGAATCTTTACTCTGTAACCGTTTACCTGAGGCTTGTACCATGGTATTCACCCCAGAGTCCAGGGTCTACCACTGAATTGTCCTGGAACAATAGAGATGGTATTCAGCCCAGAGTCCAGGGTCTACCACTGAATTGCCCTGGAACAATAGAGATGGTATTCAGCCCAGAGTCCAGGGTCTACCACTGAATTGCCCTGGAACAATAGAGATGGTATTCAGCCCAGAGTCCAGGGTCTACCACTGAATTGCCCTGGAACAATAGAGATGGTATTCAGCCCAGAGTCCAGGGTCTACCACTGAATTGCCCTGGAACAATAGAGATGGTATTCAGCCCAGAGTCCAGGGTCTACCACTGAATTGCCCTGGAACAATAGAGATGGTATTCAGCCCAGAGTCCAGGGTCTACCACTGAATTGTCCTGGAACAATAGAGATGGTATTCAGTCCAGGGTCTACCACTGAATTGTCCTGGAACAATAGAGATGGTATTCAGCCCAGAGTCCAGGGTCTACCACTGAACTGTTCTGGAACAATAGAGATGGTATTCAGCCCAGAGTCCAGGGTCTACCACTGAATTGCCCTGGAACAATAGAGATGGTATTCAGCCCAGAGTTCAGGGTCTACCACTGAATTGTCCTGGAACAATAGAGATAGTATTCAGCCCAGAGTCCAGGGTCTACCACTGAATTGCCCTGGAACAATAGAGATGGTATTCAGCCCAGAGTCCAGGGTCTACCACTGAATTGCCCTGGACAGTGCTACTCCTTCTGTACTAATGGTAGTGAAATGAGTGGAATGTGACTACTGAAATGAATGTGTCTCCCCCCACAGGTTAGCTGAAATGGAGAACCGTAATGGATCTTATCTGAATGACAGTATCTCACCCAATGAGAGCATGTGAGCCCACCTCTTCCTCTTTCAATCCTGTCGTTGATTGGCTTGCTTTGTGAATTGGCTCAGTGGGTTACGTATGAAGCTGTGTTGTCTCTGTGAGGTGGGTTCTGTCTAGAGCAGTCATGAGTAACACTTGGAGAGTCTCCTACGGATGGTTTTTAAAGGTTCAACAAACTATCACACAAACTGTTAAACTAACTATCACACAAACTATTAAACTAACTATCACACAAATAATTAAACTAACTATCACACAAACTATTAAACTAACTATCACACCATCGTCATGGGTAACACTTGAAGAGTCCCCATTGGATGTTTTTAAAAGTTCAACTAACTATCCACTAAGCACGCTGGATATTTAAAATGTTCAACTAACTATCACACAAACTGTTAATCGAACACGCTGTTGAATATCAACAAAGTTACAGTTTGAGCATCTATAGACCATCTATAGACCATCTATAGTTATAGACCATCTATAGACCATCTATAGACCATCTACAGACCATATATAGACCATCTATAGACCATCTATAGTTATAGACCATCTATAGACCATCTATAGACCATCTATAGACCATCTATAGACCATCTATAGACCATCTATAGACCATCTATAGACCATCTATAGCTATAGACCATCTATAGACCATCTATAGACCATCTATATACCATCTATAGCTATAGACCATCTATAGACCATCTATAGACCATCTATAGACCATCTATAGACCATCTATAGACCATCTACAGACCATATATAGACCATCTATAGACCATCTACAGACCATATATAGACCATCTATAGACCATCTATTAACCATCTATTAACCATCTATTGACCATCTATAGCTATAGACCATCTATAGACCATCTATTGACCATCTATAGCTATAGACCATCTATAGACCATCTATAGACCATCTATAGACCATCTATAGACCATATATAGCTATAGACCATCTTTAGCTATAGACCATCTATAGACCATCTATAGACCATCTATTGACCATCTATAGACCATCTATAGACCATCTATTGACCATCTATAGACCATCTATAGACCATCTATAGACCATCTATTGACCATCTATAGACCATCTATAGCTATAGACCATCTATAGACCATCTACAGACCTTCTATAGCTATAGACCATCTATAGACCATCTATAGCTATCATTGGCTGCTTTCATAAATCTCCTCCAATCCCTGTCTGTGCACACGACAGCTATCTTAACATATATTTGATAAGTCCTTTCTCAGAGTGCAGAACAAGTGTTAGAGGCTTAAGGTTTGAGCGACTGATAAGTGGGATACCTGGTATTATTACAACTATTCCCAGACAGACACACAGAGAGAGACGGAGAGAGATAGATACAGAGAGAGAGCACAGCACATGCTGGATATGTTGAATTGAAACTATTCCATTACTTCTCCATTTTCACTATCAACAGTACAGCCAGAATGATATCACAACGTTAACCCTACCCCCAAGCCATCAGCCAGAATGATATCACAACGTTAACCCTACCCCCAAGCCATCAGCCAGAATGATATCACAATGTTAACCCTACCCCCAAGCCAACAGGTTAATGATATCACAACGTTAACCCTACCCCCAAGCCAACAGCCAGAATGATATCACAACGTTAACCCTACCCCCAAGCCATCAGCCAGAATGATATCACAACGTTAATCCTACCCCCAAGCCAACAGCCAGAATGATATCACAACGTTAACCCTACCCCCAAGCCATCAGCCAGAATGATATCACAACGTTAACCCTACCCCCAAGCCAACAGCCAGAATGATATCACAACGTTAACCCTACCCCCAAGCCAACAGCCAGAATGATATCACAACGTTAACCCTACCCCCAAGCCATCAGCCAGAATGATATCACAACGTTACCACTACCCCCAAGCCATCAGCCAGAATGATATCACAACGTTAACCCTACCCCCAAGCCATCAGACAGAATGATATCACAACGTTAATCCTACCCCCAAGCCAACAGCCAGAATGATATCACAACGTTAACCCTACCCCCAAGCCAACAGCCAGAATGATATCACAACGTTAACCCTACCCCCAAGCCATCAGCCAGAATGATATCACAACGTTACCACTACCCCCAAGCCATCAGCCAGAATGATATCACAACGTTAACCCTACCCCCAAGCCATCAGACAGAATGATATCACAACGTTAATCCTACCCCCAAGCCAACAGCCAGAATGATATCACAACGTTAACCCTACCCCCAAGCCATCAGCCAGAATGATATCACAACGTTAACCCTACCCCCAAGCCAACAGCCAGAATGATATCACAACGTTAACCCTACCCCCAAGCCAACAGCCAGAATGATATCACAACGTTAATCCTACCCCCAAGCCAACAGGTGAATGATATCACAATGTTAACCCTACCCCCAAGCCATCAGCCAGAATGATATCACAACGTTAACCCTACCCCCAAGCCATCAGCCAGAATGATATCACAACTTTAACCCTACCCCCAAGCCATCAGCCAGAATGATATCACAACGTTAATCCTACCCCCAAGCCAACAGCCAGAATGATATCACAACGTTAACCCTACCCCCAAGCCAACAGCCAGAATGATATCACAACGTTAATCCTACCCCCAAGCCAACAGCCAGAATGATATCACAACGTTAATCTTACCCCCAAGCCAACAGGTGAATGATATCACAATGTTAACCCTACCCCCAAGCCAACAGGTGAATGATATCACAATGTTAACCCTACCCCCAAGCCATCAGCCAGAATGATATCACAACGTTAACCCTACCCCCAAGCCAACAGCCAGAATGATATCACAACGTTAACCCTACCCCCAAGCCAACAGCCAGAATGATATCACAACGTTAACCCTACCCGCAAGCCATCAGCCAGGATGATATCACAACGTTAACCCTACCCCCAAGCCATCAGCCAGAATGATATCACAACGTTAACCCTACCCCCAAGCCATCAGCCAGAATTATATCACAATGTTAACCCTACCCCCAAGCCAACAGCCAGAATGATATCACAACTTTAACCCTACCCCCAAGCCATCAGCCAGAATGATATCACAACGTTAATCCTACCCCCAAGCCAACAGCCAGAATGATATCACAACGTTAACCCTACCCCCAAGCCAACAGCCAGAATGATATCACAACGTTAATCCTACCCCCAAGCCAACAGCCAGAATGATATCACAACGTTAATCCTACCCCCAAGCCAACAGGTGAATGATATCACAACGTTAATTCTACCCCCAAGCCAACAGGTGAATGATATCACAATGTTAACCCTCCCCTCAAGCCAACAGGTGAATGATATCACAATGTTAACCCTACCCCCAAGCCAACAGCCAGAATGATATCACAACATTAATCCTACCCCCAAGCCAACAGCCAGAATGATATCACAACGTTAATCCTACCCCCAAGCCAACAGGTGAATGATATCACAACGTCAATCCTACCCCCAAGCCAACAGGTGAATGATATCACAATGTTAACCCTACCCCCAAGCCAACAGGTGAATGATATCACAATGTTAACCCTACCCCCAAGCCATCAGCCAGGATGATATCACAACGTTAACCCTACCCCCAAGCCATCAGCCAGAATGATATCACAACGTTAACCCTACCCCCAAGCTATCAGCCAGAATTATATCACAACGTTAACCCTACCCCCAAGCCAACAGCCAGAATGATATCACAACTTTAACCCTACCCCCAAGCCATCAGCCAGAATGATATCACAACGTTAACCCTACCCCCAAGCCATCAGCCAGAATGATATCACAACGTTAACCCTACCCCCAAGCCATCAGCCAGAATGATATCACAATGTTAACCCTACCCCCAAGCCATCAGCCAGAATGATATCACAATGTTAACCCTACCCCCAAGCCATCAGCCAGAATGATATCACAATGTTAACCCTACCCCCAAGCCATCAGCCAGAATGATATCACAATGTTAACCCTACCCCCAAGCCATCAGCCAGAATGATATCACAATGTTAACCCTACCCCCAAGCCAACAGGTTAATGATATCACAATGTTAACCCTACCCCCAAGCCAACAGCCAGAATGATATCACAACGTTAACCCTACCCCCAAGCCAACAGCCAGAATGATATCACAACTTTAACCCTACCCCCAAGCCATCAGCCATAATGATATCACAACTTTAACCCTACCCCCAAGCCATCAGCCATAATGATATCACAACTTTAACCCTACCCCCAAGCCATCAGCCAGAATGATATCACAACTTTAACCCTACCCCCAAGCCAACAGCCAGAATGATATCACAATGTTAACCCTACCCCCAAGCCAACAGGTCTACATCTCAAAGGATATGTATTTGTCAGAGTGGATAACTGAACATTGAATTGAATCAAATATAATTGAATAGTGAACAACAATCTGTTGTAAATGTGTCAATTTATAGCTGGTTGTCTCCACTCTGTCTCTCTGGCTCTCTGTCTTTGTGGCACTGAAAAGGAATGTTGTTAGTTGATTGGCTGGCCGTTGTGAGGCTGTTAGGTGTGACTGGTAGCTAATAGCAACCTCTCTCTGTGTGTATGTCCCCCCCCCTCTCCTTCTCCCTCCTTCTATCACTGTAGTGATGATGAACACCTGTTGATTCAGCACTACTGTCAGAGTCTGAACCAGGGCTCTCCCCTCAGCCAGCCACGCAGCCCCGCCCAGATCCTCATCTCCATGGAGAGTGAGGAGAAGGGGGAGCTGGAGCGGGTGCTCATCGACCTGGAGTCAGACAACAGGTGAGGGGAACAGTGTGACACATTCATACCAGCTGATCCCAACACAGACAAATTGATGTAGACAAGCTTCTCCATCGAACGTCCATGTTGGATCCAGACGATTCTACAGTTGTCAGACAGTCGGTTTACGGTTGTCTTGTGGGTTGATAGGTCGTCACTAGTTACCACAGCCACAAAGTCATAAACCCCACCTATTTAAAAAAAAATCTGATTTTAAACCTAACCTCAACCCTAACCTTAACCACACTGCTAACCTTATGCCTAATCTTAAATTAAAACCTAAAAGGACATTTGACGATATTATAGCCAATTTTGACGTTGTGGCTGTGGTAACTAGTGGAAACTGAGTTGATAGTGAGGTTTTTGGATCTAGGCCGGTTACTGTAAAGCACTTTGTGACTGATGTTGTTGTAAAACAGATACAAAATCATTTGATTGAGGGATTAATTGACTAGACTGAGCTGAGTTAGCTTGGGTACCAGTCTGTTTGAGGTAATATTCAACTCCTTGGTAAATCACGGAGTGGAATGTTAGGAAACAGGTTCTGGATTTCAGGCTAGAGTCGAGTCCCGTTGTGTACATGTCAGTCAAGTGCCTTGCTCAAGGGCATATCAACAGATTTTTCACCTGGTCGGCTCAGGGATTTGAACCAGTGACCTTTCGGTTACTGGCCCAACGCTCTTAACCGCTGTCCGCTCCCTCTCAGGAAGCTACAGGCTGAGTATGACAAGTTGAAGAAGGCCCACGACCACAAGGGTCTGTCCCCGCTCCCCTCACCCCCGGAGATGCTGCCCGCTTCGCCCCAGAGCCCCCGGGACGCCGAGCTGATCGCCGAGGCCAAACTGCTGAGGCAGCACAAAGGACGGCTGGAGGCTCGCATGCAGATCCTGGAGGACCATAACAAACAACTGGAGTCACAGCTATACCGGCTCAGACAGCTACTGGAACAGGTACTGAAACACACACTGTACACACACACACAGTATACACACTGTATACACACAGTATACACACGGTATACACACTGTACACACAGTATACACACACACACTATACACACAGTATACACACACTATACACACTGTACACACAGTATACACACTGTACACACAGTATACACACTGTACACACAGTATACACACGGTATACACACTGTACACACAGTATACACACACACACTATACACACAGTATACACACACTATACACACAGTATACACACTGTACACACAGTATACACACTGTACACACAGTATACACACAGTATACACACACTATACACACAGTATACACACACACACTATACACACAGTATACACACAGTATACACGCAGTATACACACACACACAGTATACACACACTATACACACAGTATACACACACACACTATACACACAGTATACACACAGTATACACGCAGTATACAGAAAGGACACACACATGCGAGCACACACACCAGATCACACCAGACACAGAGTCCAAAACCAGTTAAAACGACTCTGTCTGTTTGTCTGTCTATCCATCTATCCTACATGACCAAAAGACTGTGGACACCTGCTCGTTGAACATCTCATTCCAAAATCATAGGCATTAATATGGAGTTAGTCCCCCCTCTGCTGTTATAACAGCCTCCACTCTTCTGGGAAGGCTTTCCACTAGATGTTGGAACATTGCTGCGGGGACTTGCTTCCATTCAGACACAAGAGCATTAATGAGGTTGGACACTGATGTTCGGCATTCCAATTCATCCCAAAGGCGTTCAATGGGGTTAAGGTCAGGTTCTCTGTGCAGGCCAGTCAAGTTCTTCCATACCGATCTCGAAAACCATTTCTGTATGGACCTTGCTTTGTGCATTGGGGCCTTGTCATTCTGAAACAGGAAAGGGCCTTCTCCACAAAGCTGGAAGCACAGAATCGTCTAGAATGTCATTGTATGCTGTTCCTTCAGGGGCGTAGCCCGAACCATGAAAAACAGTCCCAGACCATTATTCCTCCTCCACCAAACTTTACAGTTGGCACTATGCATTGGGGCAGGTAGCGTTCTCCTGGCAGCCACCACACCCAGATTTGTCCGTTGGAATGACAGATGGTGAAGCATGATTCATCACTCCAGAGAATGCGTTTCCACTGCTCCAGAGTCCAATGGCGGCGAGCTTTACACCACTCCATCCGACGCTTGGCATTGCGCATGGTGATCTTAGGCTTGTGTGCTGCTGCTCAGCCATGAAAACCCATTTTATAAAGCTCTCGACAAACAGTTCTTGTGCTGGAACTCGGTAGTGAGTGTTGCAACCGAGGACAGATGATTTTTACACGCTAAGCGCTTCAGCACTCGGTGGTCCTGTTCTGTGAGCTTGTGTGGCCTACCACTTCCCGGCTGAGCCGTTGTTGCTCCTAGATGTTTCCACTTCACAATAACAACAACAGTTGACCGGGGCAGTTCTAGCAGGGCAGAAATGTTGCATGGTTGTGTGCTTGATTTTATACATGTCCACATACTGTTGTATATACACTGTGTCTGTCTCCAGACTGATGAGTGTGTGGGATAATGCCTGTGTCTGTCTCCAGACTGATGAGTGTGTGGGATAATGCCTGTGTCTGTCTCCAGACTGATGAGTGTGTGGGATAATGTCTGTCTCCAGACTGATGAGTGTGTGGGATAATGCCTGTGTCTGTCTCCAGACTGATGAGTGTGTGGGATACTGCCTGTGTCTGTCTCCAGACTGATGAGTGTGTGGGATAATGTCTGTCTCCAGACTGATGAGTGTGTGGGATAATGCCTGTGTCTGTCTCCAGACTGATGAGTGTGTGGGATAATGCCTGTGTCTGTCTCCAGACCGATGAGTGTGTGGGATAATGCATGTGTCTGTCTCCAGACTGATGAGTGTGTGGGATAATGCCTGTGTCTGTCTCCAGACTGATGAGTGTGTGGGATAATGCATGTGTCTGTCTCCAGACTGGTGAGTGTGTGGGATAATGTCTGTCTCCAGACTAATGAGTGTGTGGGATAATGCCTGTGTCTGTCTCCAGACTGACTCCAAGGTGAACGGTACAGCCCTGTCCTCTCCCTCCACCTCGTCCCAGCGCTCGGACACCAGTCTGCCTCTGATGCGTGTCGCAGGCAGCCAGACTACAGAGACTATGGGTGAGACTGGAACTCCACTCAGCACAATATCACCAGCTATGAGCCCACTGGACCAGGCTGGTTGTTACAGTGTTATGTCATCTGTTGGGACGCTCTGGTCAGGTTGATGCTGTACTGGTTTTAAAAATACGTTTCCCTATGAAGTCATTGTACTGGTTTTAAAAATACGTTTCCCTATGAAGTCATTGTACTGGTTTTAAAAATACGTTTCCCTATGAAGTCATTGTACTGGTTTTAAAAATACGTTTCCCTATGAAGTCTTTGTACTGGTTTTAAAAATACGTTTCCCTATGAAGTCTTTGTACTGGTTTTAAAAATACGTTTCCCTATGAAGTCATTGTACTGGTTTTAAAAATACGTTTCCCTATGAAGTCTTTGTACTGGTTTTAAAAATACGTTTCCCTATGAAGTCATTGTACTGGTTTTAAAAATACGTTTCCCTATGAAGTCATTGTACTGGTTTTAAAAATACGTTTCCCTATGAAGTCATTGTACTGGTTTTAAAAATACGTTTCCCTATGAAGTCATTGTACTGGTTTTAAAAATACGTTTCCCTATGAAGTCATTGTACTGGTTTTAAAAATACGTTTCCCTATGAAGTCATTGTACTGGTTTTAAAAATACGTTTCCCTATGAAGTCATTGTACTGGTTTTAAAAATACGTTTCCCTATGAAGTCTTTGTACTGGTTTTAAAAATACGTTTCCCTATGAAGTCATTGTACTGGTTTTAAAAATACGTTTCCCTATGAAGTCTTTGTACTGGTTTTAAAAATACGTTTCCCTATGAAGTCTTTGTACTGGTTTTAAAAATACGTTTCCCTATGAAGTCTTTGTACTGGTTTTAAAAATACGTTTCCCTATGAAGTCATTGTACTGGTTTTAAAAATACGTTTCCCTATGAAGTCTTTGTACTGGTTTTAAAAATACGTTTCCCTATGAAGTCTTTGTACTGGTTTTAAAAATACGTTTCCCTATGAAGTCTTTGTACTGGTTTTAAAAATACGTTTCCCTATGAAGTCTTTGTACTGGTTTTAAAAATACGTTTCCCTATGAAGTCTTTGTACTGGTTGTAATCATTTTCTTTGCTGTAGGTGACGATGAGCTGTCGAGTCCATCCCAAGATGCATTGGGGCTAGAGGAGGTGATGGAGCAGCTAAACAACTCCTTCCCACACAGCCAAGGTAGGACGCACACACACACAGACACAATCAATTTCCATAGATGCACACATCACCTCATATTAGAACTCCAGTCCAGGAGGTTCATTCTCCTAATGATCTAAACAGTAGGATCAGCCTCAGTGGCATCTTGAGTACTGTTATTCATTCTACACTTTGACCTCTTGAAGTACATGGACCCTTTTCCTCTCAGTCCTCTGATTGTTCCCTCCTTTCTCTTTGTTTCCTTCTTCCCTGTTCTGTTTCTGTGACCCAGGAGGTCGAAGGGGAAACCAATGAGAGGTCAGTGGGGTCACCAGCCCCGTCTACTGTACCCTCCTCTCCTGGCCAGTTCTCCCTCCTCTTCTCTCCTCTCTCTATTTCATTCCTCTTCCCTATTCCTCTATTCCTCTCTATTCCTCTCTATTCCTCTCTATTCTTCCCTATTCCTCTCTATTCCTCTCTATTCCTCCCTATTCCTCTCTATTCTTCCCTATTCCTATCTATTCCTCTATTCCTCTCTATTCCTCTCTATTCTTCCCTATTCCTCTCTATTCCTCTCTATTCTTCCCTATTCCTCTCTATTCTTCCCTATTCCTCTCTATTCTTCCCTATTCCTCTCTATTCTTCCCTATTCCTATCTATTCCTCTATTCCTCTCTATTCCTCTCTATTCTTCCCTATTCCTCTCTATTCCTCTCTATTCTTCCCTATTCCTCTCTATTCCTCTCTATTCTTCCCTATTCCTCTCTATTCTTCCCTATTCCTCTCTATTCTTCCCTATTCCTCTCTATTCCTATCTATTCCTCTATTCCTCTCTATTCCTCTCTATTCTTCCCTATTCCTCTCTATTCCTCTCTATTCCTCTCTATTCTTCTCTATTCTTCCCTATTCCTCTCTATTCTTCCCTATTCCTCTCTATTCCTCTCTATTCCTCTATATTTCTTGGTGTATTTAGTGTTTGTTCGAGGGGGTGGGGTGGGATTGTTTACGTTAGTATTTTAATATATGCATTCATGCGTGTTTAATATTTGGGTGAGAGTGTCTGTCTGTCTGTCTGTCTGTTAGTCTGTCTGTTAGTCTGTCAGTCTGTCTGACGGTCCCTTCTGTCCCTCCTCTCCAGGACTGAGTGTAGGCAGTCTGTTCCACATGGCAGATGACCTGGGTCGAGCCATGGAGTCATTGGTCAACGTGATGACGGACGAACAGAGCGGCGAGTAGCGGCAGACGAGGGCCCGCCCCTTACCCACTCCCCAGCCCCCCCGCATGCTTTTCTAGTCAAAACAACTGGATTGGACACGTTTACAAAGAGAAAAATACATATATTTTTGTGAAGGATCAGCATTACAAAACTTGTAGATTTCAGTAGTTTCTTAAAAGTATTGAAAATGGTTTTATTAACAAAAGGCAGGTTTTTAAACTTCTATGCAATTGTATAAAAAAATAAGAGAAAGAAAAAGTATGTGTAAATCTTGTGAACGTATTTCCATTTCTTTGTATGGAGCGCATTTCACAACATTTGTATCAAAAGAAAGATTGTAAACATAAGGGTGCTTTATATTACAAAACTATGTTTATTATAACAACAAAACATGATATACTGTAAAGGCAATGCAGTCATCCTGTACCCTTTCAGCGTAGAGAGACTGACTGTGTGTATGTATGCACGTTTGTGTGTGTCTTGGTACGCAAGGATGTGTGTGTGTGTGAAGGTAATCTATTTTCCACATTGCATTATAGCTTTTGCTTTGGGCTGATGCACCTCTTGTTGTTTATCAAACCATCCATCCATCCATAGGTCATAGGTCATCTTTTTCTTTAGTAGTGTCTGTTTGATGATCATAATATGATTCTATGCCCTTTGCCTGCATTCACCGCAGCTCTGGTCCACTCCTATGTGTTGAATCTACCATGAGGACCCATAGAGCACATACTGAAAGGGCCAATCTGGGATATTAACAGCCGTTATTATTGTTTTTCAAATTAAGGATTGGGCCTTTAACACTGACAGAAAGAAAGTAATAGTGCTGTTTTAATAGCTATTCATAGTGCTTTTGTAGGATTATGGAATTAATTTAATACCATTTAAAATAGAGCTACGGTACAGTGTGACATTCAGCTGTTTGTAATCCTGAGATTATTTTATTGATTTGAAATCTATTTGGTTTGATCTGAGTTCTCTCCTAGTGTGATTGGGAGTGTTTTAAGATACAAGTGTATGATTCTAGAACGCCCGGTAATGCAAGCTCTACCTCGTTTTAATTGGTCAAAACCCAACTTTCACATTCTTTTTCATTCTGATCCATCCCCTATTTCCCTTCCTAGGAAGGTGCAGAAAATATTCTACTGTAGTTGGATGCCATCTTAAAGATACCATGTTTTGAAATGGAGGAGTGACTCCCTCCAGATACGTACACTGTAGTGTCCTCAGCATAGCTGGATGCCATCTTAAAGAAACCATCCATGTTTTGAAATGGAATGACTCCCTCCAGATACGTACACTGTAGTGTCCTCAGCGTAGCTGGATGCCATCTTAAAGAAACCATCCATGTTTTGAAATGGAATGACTCCCTCCAATCTGAATGTGTTCAGATACAGACTCTGTACTGTCCTCAGCGGTTCATTAAGACATAGAAATGAAATGTCAGACATGTTAAGGAAACTGGACCAGGGTGCACTACTGTTATCCATCCTGGACAGACTAGAGTTGATCTTCTGTGTGATAATGCATTTGTTTTGTTTCATTTGTGTGTTCCTTTATGGAGTTGCATGCTGTGGGGGCGTTATCAGTGTGTGTGAGATCACAGGTGATTAAATATTCCCATGCTTATTTAAAATCCAACCAATTGAAGGTATTCTTCAGGATTATATTATAGTTTCATGACAACACCTTTGTATTTGTTTTTGCACCATGGTATAGCAGCATGATCAAAGATAATGATTCATTAATCCAATACACTGCGTTATTCATTTCTAACCCTGGAGTTGTATTATCCATCTTTTTCAATAACTCATTTGTTTCACAACATATCAAATTCCACCAAATATATGCCTTACTACTGTATTATAAAAATGCTTTACTGTGTCTATCAATAAAGCGGTGATGTTGACTTGAGCTCCTCCTTGTCTTTCTCTAAAGCCATTTCACACACACACACCACCTCACTCACAGGAAAAACAAGGAATGTGTTATATCACTGTTCTTTATTGCTAAGATTCATTGTATTCTATTCAACAGCCATCAAACAACGGCAGTATGTGACCAAAGCACGATGAAAGTAGTTTTATATAAGTTGTCTCAATCCGTCTGATTGAATTTCACCTGGAAGTGGAAGGAAAAGATCCCGTTTCAGTGGGGAGGGAACGTTTGTAAAACCCTTAACAGCCCTTAGCATCCGTTAGACATGACTTCCTGTTCTTATACCATGGCATTGTTGAATACTGGTTTCTGATTGGCTTGAAGGGCATTCTAGAGAGTGATTAGTTCCAGTGTTCAGATGGTGGAGAGAAGAGGTCTGCGAGGGAGGACCACTCCACGTCTGACTGAGGGGGTGGAGGAGATGAGGCGGACCTTGGATACCCCTGTCTGGAGCCCGTTGGTATGATCCTTGGTCCTGGTGTCATACATACGCTGAGGGAGGATGGGTGAGACCACTTGTTAAGGAGGGGACAACAGAGACCATCGCTGCTTTCACTGAGAGAAACTTTGACCTTTGCCATTAACTCTAAAAACCAATCATGTCCTCACTTTAGCTATTCTATAACCATAACCATTACACTACTAGTGTAAGATCTCTCACTGCACAATGAAAACATCACTGAGGCTACCAACTCTATAGGAAATATTGATAACCCTAGGAAGTTATCCGTAGGGGACTATCCAAATAAAATGGGACTAGAAGCCATTTGAGAAGGATATTAGCTAAGACAGGCAGGTAGAAGATCTCAGTCTCAGTCTTGATGTGGATGTGGTGGGAGATGTAGACCTCTCCCTCTGCAGACTCCT
Source organism: Salvelinus alpinus (assembly GCF_045679555.1). Lineage (NCBI taxonomy): Eukaryota > Metazoa > Chordata > Actinopteri > Salmoniformes > Salmonidae > Salvelinus > Salvelinus alpinus. The sequence continues at coordinate 69,266,930 of NC_092095.1, forward strand.
CCAGACCTATAGTCATGGCACACAGCTCCACCTGAAGCTCAGTCTTCATCCCAGCAGCCACCTGCAACAAAGGTCAGGCGTCAATTTAGTCATATCAGGAAGTGAATAGCTGACTACGGTAACTATCACTCTGCTCAGTAGAACTCACAGGTCCAGGGGTGTAGATGACTCTGATTCCAGTACCAGGGGATGGCTGTTTCACACTGAACCTAAAGTACCACAACACAACACAGAACAGTCGCTGAACTTACCAGAACATAGACGGAGAAGAACACACCCTGACGACCAAGACCTTAAACCTTGTCATTTTCACTGCACCACCATCTGGGACAGACATGTCCACAAACAGCCACACTAGTTGTTCATGGATCTATTTCTATCTATGTGTCTGGTCTGACCTGCAGGTGTGGAAACCCACGTTCTTCATGAGCACGGGGACGCTGTAGGTGCAGCCCTCCTTTAGGGCCCCAAACTGGACCTCTGCTGGGAGGAGCTCAAACCCCCGTGGGACGAGCTGCCCCCCCGTCACAGACGCAGTCTTCACCTTCCTCCTCACCGGCTCCTCTACACACAGGAACTGAGAGCCAGACTCGTGTTAGGTCCCCATGGTAATGCCTAGGCTCTAGCTCAGTAAGCTGTGACTTATTGAACTGGCAGGACAGATACATTAGTGTTAACCGACCAGAAGACTTGTGTTAGCTCCCTGGGCTACAGCCTAGGCTTTAGCTCAGCAGGATAACACCGTCTTGTGGCATCTAGAAGACCCAGGGCTACATTAAATCCATATCGCGAAAGATCCACGTTATAGCAGCACTAAAATGTGAAAGGTCATTTCTGACTGATCCGACATATGCAGTGTTTCCCGTGAAAGCAGTCTCCGTGAACATTTCCCTTTAAATTTCAATGGCGCTAGAGCTCAGATCTTCCATGAAACAGATTATATTTAAGGCCCCAGTCACCCACCTCCCATATGTCCCCCAGCCCACACTCCCATCAATTCACAACATTCACACCTACAGTCACACACTTCCCATATGTCCCCCAGCCCACTCCCATCAATTCACAACATTCACACCTACAGTCACCCACCTCCCATATGTCCCCCAGCCCACTCCCATCAATTCACAACATTCACACCTACAGTCACAAACATTTCCTCAATCGACATATGCACCTCTCACTGGGTGGGTGAGGAACACTAGTGTGTGCACCCGTCTGCGTGTGTGTGTGAGTGTGTGTGTGTGTATATGTATGTACGTCACAGTGTGTGTGTGCATGTGCGTGCATGTGTTACCTGCTGGTTGGGCACGCTGAAGGGTTTGGAGCTGAGGATGGAGGCTGGCAGCTTGACTCTGTGTCTGCGTGGGTTCCCTGCCACGTCCACCTGGGTACTGCCAGGCTCAATACCACCGCCATGCTGCTGCTTCCCTGTAGGGACACCATGAGAGCCGTCCCCTACAGGAGAACACACACAGAGCTACATATCAGTAAGAGAAACAGATACAAGACCGTGATGAGGTGACTGATTTATATACAGTAGGTGTCTGCAAACTGTTGGGAAAATGGTGTTTGACCAAATAGAATGCTATTTGGCATGTTAGTCATTCAGCAGACGCTCTTATCCAGAGCCACTTACAGTTAGTGCATTCATCTTTAGATGGCAAGGTGGGACAACTTTTAACTACCAACTTGAGTAAATGTCTGATTTTCAAGATATTCCAGTACCTGAATTTCAGAGTGCCAAATTCAAGCACCTTGTGCGAACCCTGCCTACCAGACATGCCACCAGGGGTCTTTTCAAAGTCCCCAGGTCCAGGACAAATTCAAGCACCTTGTACGAACCCTGCCTACCAGACATGCCACCAGGTATCCAGAAAAACGAAAGTCCAAAGATCCAGAAAAACGAATAAAGCAATACCTCACGGCACAACGCCGCAGTACATACATACTTGTTGTGTGTATGTACTGACATGTATGTGTAACTGATAGATGCACACACACACGCACGCACACACACACACATTAAGGTTTTTACATTTATGCAAATTGTAAAGTAATTTGTCTGTAATGTCTTTTTCGTTATGACTCGAACCCCAGTAAGACTAGCTGTCGCCACTCTTACCCTAACACTAACCCAAGTCTAAGTCGTGTACTGAGCAGACCTGCAGTTTGAGGGGTGGGGTTGGTGGGTCTCCTAGGCAGCACATCACTTCCTGCTGCGTGAGAGGGCGTGGGGTTCAAAGGTCGTTGGGCTGCTTCAAGAACACACACAAAAACAAATAACATGCAAAACAGGGTCACTTTCTTAATGAAGGATAAAATGACACAATGCTTCCATACTGTATAATCAATATCATTAGTATTGTTATAAATGTCGCCTATATTTAACCTGTCTCTCGAGGGGCATCCTTGAGGTAGTTCTGGGAGTTGGGAGTCTTGGGGAATGGAGGAAGGTCCTGAGACAGAGATCTCATATCAGGGACCTGACGGGAAAACCCAGAGAGTTGTTTTATATACGTACAGTAGCTGAGCTGAATACAATCTGCAACAGAGAGAGAGGCACACAGTGCAGCTTATATTAACCTCCTCTGTACCAAACCAGATGCTAGGCTAGTAGCATTGGGAAATATTGTCTAGACGCTTTTTTACAGTTGAGATTAAGTTTATAAATTGACTGGCTGGGCTGTGAGACAATGGATGCGTATTAATGAATCTACTGGAACTGTTAACAGGCATTACGTAGCTGTGCTGAATACAATCCATTGATGAGAAAGCTGTGTCACCTCCGAATACTCAAAACCTGCTCCTTTCTCTGAGTGGAAATAAGGAGGAATGATTCTGTTCCTTAGAGCCTCTCTGTAAACCTTCGCCTCGTCCAGCTCCTGTCTGAACAGTACAGCAACATTAAAACATTCATTAATAACATAAATATTCGTGGGGAAAGATGTGACTATGTCAGCTCTATAACACAGAGCAGTTAGTTAGTTACCTGTGTTGCTCTATCCTGCTCTTCCACACCGGTTCCTCTTCACTGAAGCTGTAAAACAGGAGTTTGTAATATGATGAGGAGATCATGGAAAAGGTTCAAAGCTGGAGATATTTATGTTCATAGCTGAACTGAACCCATTAGTACAGGGGAAATAAGACCCCTACTAATAAGAGACTCATGAGAAAGATGTCCTACAGATCTAGGATCAGGTTAGTTATGATACCGATCTAGTTATGATACAGATCTAGTTATGATACAGATCTAGGATCAGGTTAGTTATGATACAGATCTAGTTATGATACAGATCTAGTTATGATACAGATCAAGTTATGATACAGATCTAGGATCAGGTTAGTTATGATACAGATCTAGTTATGATACAGATCTAGTTATGATACAGATCTAGGATCAGGTTAGTTATGATACAGATCTAGTTATGATACAGATCTAGGATCAGGTTAGTTATGATACAGATCTAGTTATGATACAGATCTAGTTATGATACAGATCTAGGATCAGGTTAGTTATGATACAGATCTAGTTCTGATACTGATCTAGGACCAGGCTAGTTCTGATACTGATCTAGGACCAAGCTAGTTATGATACTGATCTCGGACCAAGCTAGTTATGATACTGATCTCGGACCAGGCTAGTTCTGATACTGATCTAGGACCAGGCTAGTTCTGATACAGATCTAGTTCTGATACTGATCTAGGACCAGGCTAGTTCTGATACTGATCTAGGACCAGGCTAGTTCTGATACTGATCTAGGACCAGGCTAGTTATGATACTGATCTCGGACCAGGCTAGTTCTGATACTGATCTAGGACCAGGCTAGTTATGATACAGATCTAGGACCAGGCTAGTTCTGATACTGATCTAGGACCAGGCTAGTTCTGATACTGATCTAGGACCAGGCTAGTTCTGATACTGATCTAGGACCAGGCTAGTTCTGATACTGATCTAGGACCAGGCTAGTTCTGATACTGATCTAGGACCAGGCTAGTTCTGATACTGATCTAGGACCAGGCTAGTTCTGATACTGATCTAGGACCAGGCTAGTTCTGATACTGATCTAGGACCAGGCTAGTTCTGATACTGATCTAGGACCAGGCTAGTTCTGATACTGATCTCGGACCAGGCTAGTTCTGATACTGATCTCGGACCAGGCTAGTTCTGATACTGATCTAGGACCAGGCTAGTTATGATACAGATCTAGGACCAGGCTAGTTCTGATACTGATCTAGGACCAGGCTAGTTATGATACAGATCTAGGACCAGGCTAGTTCTGATACTGATCTAGGACCAGGCTAGTTCTGATACTGATCTAGGACCAGGCTAGTTCTGATACTGATCTAGGACCAGGCTAGTTCTGATACTGATCTAGGACCAGGCTAGTTCTGATACTGATCTAGGACCAGGCTAGTTCTGATACTGATCTAGGACCAGGCTAGTTCTGATACTGATCTAGGACCAGGCTAGTTCTGATACTGATCTAGGACCAGGCTAGTTCTGATACTGATCTAGGACCAGGCTAGTTCTGATACTGATCTAGGACCAGGCTAGTTCTGATACTGATCTAGGACCAGGCTAGTTCTGATACTGATCTAGGACCAGGCTAGTTCTGACCCACCTGTCTGTGTGTTTCTCTGAGAGCGAGGCCTCCGTCTGCAGGGCTGGAGTCTTCACTGCCTGGATGTACAGGGTGGCTGCATCCACTGAGGTGGAACAAACACAAACACACTCCCTATTCAACTCACCATTCCTTTTCCCTTATCCAATTCATTGCTACAGCTAGGAAATCATCTCCAAGCCCCATAGAAGTGCCAAGCCAAAATGAAGGACTCACCGGGGCAGATTCTGTTCTCTATAGTGGGGTGCTCTGACTCTGGAAGTGACTGAGGAGGGAAAAATGCACATGATGTCACAGAATACTACAGCACCTGAGTAACAGAATATTACAGCACCCGAGTAACAGAATACTACAGCACTTGAGTAACAAAATACTACAGCACCCGAGTAACAGAATACTACAGCACCTGAGTAACAGAATACTATAGCACCCGAGTAACAGAATAGTACAGCACCTGAGTAACAGAATACTACAGCACCCGAGTAACAGAATACTACATCACCCGAGTAACAGAATACTACAGCACCTGAGTAACAGAATACTACAGCACCCGAGTAACAGAATACTACAGCACCTGAGTAACAGAATACTACAGCACCCGAGTAACAGAATACGACAGCACCTGAGTAACAGAATACTACATCGCCCGGGTAACAGAATACGACAGCACCTGAGTAATTCGGGCAAATTTGATCAGGTCAGCATCATGGACCTTCTCCTCCTCAGTACGTGTGTGTGTTTGTGTGTGTGTGTGTGTGTGTTTGTGTGTGTGTGTGTGTTCGTATGTGTGTGTGTGTGTGTGTGTGTGTGTGTGTGTGTGTGTGTGTGTGTGTGTGTGTGTGTGTGTGTTAGTATGTGTGTGTGTGTGTGTGTGTGTGTGTTTGTATGTGTAAGTGTGTGTGTGTGTGTGTACTGACTGACCAGAACCAATTTGAGCAGGTCAGCAGCGTGGACCTTCTCCTCCTCAGTACGAGGGTCATTCAGCTGCATCTTCTCTGTCAGGTTCTCTCTCTGGACAACCTGCTCCATGTACTCCTACAATACCAGTAACAGGAGGAGGAGGACCACATGTTGAGACAGGACCAGGTACAGGAGGAGGTACAGGAGGAGGACAACATGTTGAGACAGGACCAGGTACAGGAGGAGGACCAGGTACAGGAGGGGGACAACATGTTGAGACAGGACCAGGTACAGGAGGATGACCACATGTTGAGACAGGACCAGGTACAGGAGGAAGACCAGGTACAGGAGGAGGACAACATGTTGAGACAGGACCAGGTACAGGAGGAGGACAACATACAGATTACACCGCATACCAAACACATGTTGACATACAGATTACACCGCATACCAAACACATGTTGACATACAGATTACACCGCATACCAAACACATGTTGACATACAGATTACACCGCATACCAAACACATGTTGACATACAGATTACACCGCATACCAAACACATGTTGACATACAGATTACACCACATACCAAACACATGTTGACATACAGGTTACACCGCATACCAAATACATGTTGACATACAGATTACACTGCATACCAAACACATGTTGACATACAGATTACACCGCATACCAAACACGTGTTGACATACAGGTTAAACACTGCATACCAAACACATGTTGACATACAGATTACACCACATACCAAACACATGTTGACATTCAGATTACACCACATACCAAACACATGTTGTGATGGAACATCTATATAAAGGTAGCCTAGCAGTTAGCGCATTGAGCCAGTAACCTAATGGTCTCTGGTTCGAATCCCTGAGCAGACAAGGTGACAAAAAAACTGTCAATGTGCCCTTGAGCAAGGCACTTAACCCTAATTGTCTCAGGGGGAGTTGGGATATGCAACAAAACACATTTCCAATTCACACACGCGTATAATACACACTGGTACATTAGTGAAATAGGACAAATATAAACACCCACCAAATGCTGATTAGTATTATGGCCAGACATTGGACTATATCTGCTTCTACACTGGGTTAAGGCTGCTTTAATGGAGACTGCCTTAAAGAATACACACAGGACAGTGAGATGAGCTACAGTGCTGTACCTTGAGGCGAGTCTCCAGAGTCCTGCGGAGCTGTCTGCTGACGGGCTGGTACTGGAGCAGCTGTCGGACCTCCAGGGTATCAGGACAGCTCAGCACGGACCTGTAGGCCTCAGAAACAGGCTTCTCTCTCAGGGTCAGACCCCGGCCCAGGGTGGTCCCGAACGGAGGACCTGGCGTCTTCCTCTGGGGGGGGGGGGGGTTTACAGTAGATGTTTAAAGAATATGTTTTTATGGCATAAAGTAGTTTATTATTTATTTATTTAAATGTTAAGGTATCAAAATCATCAAACCCTATGACTAAAGTGTGTTTGGACCATGTATAAAATTACCTTCAATTCAAGTACACGTGAAAACTAGCATGATTTGCTAATACTTTATGCGTCTATTTCAACTGCATTTTTTCTTTGATTTTCTCAGTCTACCTCTACTGAGGGGAAGTTGTCCCAGCGACGGGACTGGAGGTTGGTGGGGATGATGTCCTTGTTTTGTTTCTGGATGACCCATCTGGACCACACGTCCTGACGAGAGGGTCTCAGCACCGTTATACCCAGCACACCTGCAGGACAGGGAGGAGACCATAGACGTGTCTATGGGTAAACAAGGAGGAAACAGGTCTATGGAGGTAGAGTAATGATCGGAATCCTACCCTGTAGGCCTGGGAGGGGTTCTTTAAGCAGGGCGACAGCAGGGTCAGAGTAGTCCTCATACAGACGTTCCTCTACTGTCTGAGAGTACAGCAGCTCTGTGCCTGAACCATCCTCATGGGCCATGAACAACCTGTTTATTATGGATATAGAGGATGAGACAGTACCCATCATGCTTCAGCCCAGCTGGAACACTAAACGGGTTAAAAGGTGCCTGGGGGACATTGGAATGAAAAAGGAGTTACACTGTACAGATGAGGAGCAGAGTTACTGAAGCCTACCTGGGAATGTGGACTTTACGTCCAATAGGATGCTTGGCCAGCTCTCTCTCTTCTGGCAGCCCTCCCTCCTCCATCTCCTCCTCCATCTCCTCCTCCTCCACTCTGCTGTCCAGAGGGCTAGAGATCTCCACTGATGCCTGGCCATCCTTCATCACCTGCACACAGGACCATTTGATGCACTGTCACTATAACAACACATGCCCTACACATGCCCTACACATGCACTACACATGCCCTACACATGCCCTACACATGCCCTACACATGCACTACACATGCCCTAGGAATCCTACAGGGATGTTTCCTAATTCACTTTGTCAAACAAGTTTTCAAAATGAACATTTCCGGCGCTTGCAGAGTTCAGTGTATCGTACGATAATCCTCTGAACACTTGGCCTGATGGGAAAACAATCTGGCTGGAATCTCACCCTATTCCTTATGTAGTGCACAAGCCTTATGCCCTGGTCCCAGATCTGTTTGTGCTGTCTTGCCAACTCCTATGGTCATCGTCAAGCCAAATGACAAGACAACACAAACAGATCTGGGACCAGGCTATAAGAAGGGAACATGGGTGTCATAAGGGACGTGTTTAGAGCCGACCCACCTGGAAGAGGTTCCCGTGGTGGTCTGTGACCTCACACAGTGTGTCTGAGGTAAAGGTGTGGTTCATCCTGTAGCTGGCTGGCTGCTCTCTGGGACTCCAGCTGGCTAAACTCAGGGCTGGGCTGTGTTCAGGGTCTGACGTGTACACACAACTACCGTCCTGGTTGATGAACAGCAGACCTACACTGGACGGGTACACCTAGAGGGCACACGGGGACACGGAGAGTCACCTAGAATGAATAGAGCACCTCAGAACACAGTCATTTGCTAGACTCATGAAAGGAAGCTTGGATCTTCTCCTCCGATGCTCTCCACGTTATGAGAAGGAGGTGGGAAGACGATGGGAGGAATGGAGGAGGGACTTTTAACATTCACCCCCGGTTTCTCTTACTTGGTACGCTCCGTTGCAGGTGGCGGTGACGACGCTCCCGTCTCCAAAGAACACGTTGCAGGACCTGTCCTCGCCGAACATGGTTACCGTGGCAAACCCCAGCCGCTCCACCATCACCACCTTCTCCTTATGACAGACACTGCTGCTGGACCTCTCCCCTGGTAACACAATGTATACATTATCACACCATGAACTATCCTTCCTACACACACCGCTGCTGGACCTCTCCCCTGGTAACACAATGTATACATTATCACACCATGAACTATCCTTCCTACACACACTGCTGCTGGACCTCTCCCCTGGTAACACAATGTATACATTATCACACCATGAACTATCCTTCCTACACACACTGCTGCTGGACCTCTCCCCTGGTAACACAATGTATACATTATCACACCATGAACTATCCTTCCTACACACACTGCTGCTGGACCTCTCCCCTGGTAACACAATGTATACATTATCACACCATGAACTATCCTTCCTACACACACTGCTGCTTGGACCTCTCCCCTGGTAACACAACGTATACATTATCACACCATGAACTATCCTTCCTACACACACCGCTGCTGGACCTCTCCCCTGGTAACACAATGTATACATTATCACACCATGAACTATCCTTCCTACACACACCGCTGCTGGACCTCTCCCCTGGTAACACAATGTATACATTATCACACCATGAACTATCCTTCCTACACACACTGCTGCTGGACCTCTCCCCTGGTAACACAATGTATACATTATCACACCATGAACTATCCTTCCTCAAATCAAATCAAATCAAATCAAATCAAATTGTATTAGTCACATA
>NC_092095.1:69276483-69333983 GCF_045679555.1 Salvelinus alpinus
CACATGGTTAGCAGATGTTAATGCGAGTGTAGCGAAATGCTTGTGCTTCTAGTTCCGACAATGCAGTAATAACCAACAAGTAATCTAACCTAACAATTCCACAACTACTACCTTACACACACACACAAGTGTAAAGGGATAAAGAATATGTACATAAAGATATATGAATGAGTGGTGGTACAGAACGGCATGGCAGATGCAGTAGATGGTATAGAGTACGGTATATACATATGAGATGAGTACTGTAGGGTATGTAAACATAAAGTGGCATAGTTTAAAGTGGCTAGTGGTACATGTATTACATAAAGATGGCAAGATGCAGTAGATGATATAGAGTACAGTATATACATATGAGATGGGTAATGTAGGGTATGTAAACATTATATTAAGTGGCATTGTTTAAAGTGGCTAGTGGTACATTTTTACATAATTTCCATCAATTCCCATTTTTAAAGTGGCTGGAGTTGAGTCAGTATGTTGGCAGCGGCCGCTAAATGTTAGTGGTGGCTGTTTAACAGTCTGATGGCCTTGAGATAGAAGCTGTTTTTCAGTCTCTCGGTCCCTGCTTTGATGCACCTGTACTGACCTCGCCTTCTGGATGATAGCGGGGTGAACAGGCAGTGGCTTGGGTGGTTGTTGTCCTTGATGATCTTTATGGCCTTCCTGTGACATCGGGTGGTGTAGGTGTCCTGGAGGGCAGGTAGTTTGCCCCCGGTGATGCGTTCTGCAGACCTCACTACCCTCTGGAGAGCCTTACGGTTGTGGGCGGAGCAGTTGCCGTACCAGGCGGTGATACAGCCCGACAGGATGCTCTCGATTGTGCATCTGTAGAAGTTTGTGAGTGCTTTTGGTGACAAGCCGAATTTCTTCAGCCTCCTGAGGTTGAAGAGGCGCTGCTGCGCCTTCTTCACAACGCTGTCTGTGTGGGTGGACCAATTCAGTTTGTCCGTGATGTGTACACCGAGGAACTTAAAACTTTCCACCTTCTCCACTACTGACCCGTCGATGTGGATAGGGGGGTGCTCCCTCTGCTGTTTCCTGAAGTCCACAATCATCTCCTTTGTTTTGTTGACGTTGAGTGTGAGGTTATTTTCCTGACACCACACTCCGAGGGCCCTCACCTCCTCCCTGTAGGCCGTCTCGTCGTTGTTGGTAATCAAGCCTACCACTGTAGTGTCATCCGCAAACTTGATGATTGAGTTGGAGGCGTGCATGGCCACGCAGTCGTGGGTGAACAGGGAGTACAGGAGAGGGCTCAGAACGCACCCTTGTGGGGCCCCAGTGTTGAGGATCAGCGGGGTGGAGATGTTGTTACCTACCCTCACCACCTGGGGGCGGCCCGTCAGGAAGTCCAGGACCCAGTTGCACAGGGCGGGGTCGAGACCCAGGGTCTCGAGCTTGATGACGAGTTTGGAGGGTACTATGGTGTTAAATGCTGAGCTGTAATCGATGAACAGCATTCTCACATGGGTATTCCTCTTGTCCAGATGGGTTAGGGCAGTGTGCAGTGTGGTTGCGATTGCGTCGTCTGTGGACCTATTGGGTCGGTAAGCAAATTGGAGTGGGTCTAGGGTGTCCGGTAGGGTGGAGGTGATATGGTCCTTGACTAGTCTCTCAAAGCACTTCATGATGACGGAAGTGAGTGCTACGGGGCGGTAGTCGTTTAGCTCAGTTACCTTAGCTTTCTTGGGAACGGGAACAATGGTGGCCCTCTTGAAGCATGTGGGAACAGCAGACTGGGATAAGGATTGATTGAATATGTCCGTAAACACACCAGCCAGCTGGTCTGCGCATGCTCTGAGGACGCGGCTGGGAATGCCGTCTGGGCCTGCAGCCTTGCGAGGGTTAACACGTTTAAATGTTTTACTCACCTCGGCTGCAGTGAAGGAGAGCCCGCAGGTTTTGGTAGGGGGCCGTGTCAGTGGCACTGTATTGTCCTCAAAGCGGGCAAAAAAGTTGTTTAGCCTGTCTGGGAGCAAGACATCCTGGTCCGCGACGGGGCTGGTTTTCTTTTTGTAATCCGTGATTGACTGTAGACCCTGCCACATACCTCTTGTGTCTGAGCTGTTGAATTGCGACTCGATTTTGTCTCTGTACTGGGACTTAGCCTGTTTGATTGCCTTGCGGAGAGAATAGCTACACTGTTTGTATTCGGTCATGCTTCCGGTCACCTTGCCCTGGTTAAAAGCAGTGGTTCGCGCTTTCAGTTTCACGCGAATGCTGCCGTCAATCCACGGTTTCTGGTTTGGGAATGTTTTAATCGTTGCTGTGGGTACGACATCGTCAATGCACTTCCTAATGAACTCGCTCACCGAATCAGCATATTCGTCAATATTGTTGTTGGACGCGATGCGGAACATATTCCAATCCGCGTGATCGAAGCAGTCTTGAAGCGTGGATTCAGATTGGTCGGACCAGCGTTGAACAGACCTGAGCGCGGGAGCTTGTTGTTTGAGTTTCTGTTTGTAGGCTGGAATCAACAAAATGGAGTCGTGGTCAGCTTTTCCGAAAGGGGGGCGGGGGAGGGCCTTATATGCGTCGCGGAAATTAGTATAACAATGATCTAGGGTTTTTCCAGCCCTGGTAGCACAATCGATATGCTGATAGAATTTAGGGAGTTTTGTTTTTAGATTAGCCTTGTTAAAATCCCCAGCTACGATGAATGCAGCCTCAGGGTGTGTGGTTTCCAGTTTACAAAGAGTCAGATAAAGTTCGTTCAGGGCCATCGATGTGTCTGCTTGGGGGGGAATATATACGGCTGTGATTATGATTGAAGAGAATTCCCTTGGTAGATAATGCGGTCGACATTTGATTGTGAGGAGTTCTAGATCAGGTGAACAGAATGACTTGAGTTCCTGTGTGTTGTTATGATGATCACACCACTTCTCGTTAATCATAAGGCATACCCCCCCGCCCCTCTTCTTACCGGAAAGATGTTTGTTTCTGTCGGCGCGATGCATGAAGAAACCAGCTGGCTGCACCGACTCCGTTAGCGTCCCTTGAGTTAGCCATGTTTCCGTGAAGCAGAGCACGTTGCAATCCCTGATGTCTCTCTGGAATGCTACCCGTGCTCGGATTTCATCAACCTTATTGTCAAGAGACTGGACATTGGCGAGTAGTATGCTAGGGAGTGGAGCGCGATGTGCCCGTCTCCGAAGCCTGACCACGAGACCGCCCCGTTTGCCCCTTTTTCGGCGTCGCACAGGGTCGCCGGCTGGGATCAGATCCATTGTATTGGGTGGAAGGCAAAACACTGGATCCGTTTCGGGAAAGTCATATTCCTGGTAGGAACGATGATGAGTTGACGTTAATCGTATATTCAGTAGTTCCTCCCGACTGTATGTAATGAAACCTAAGATTACCTGGGGTACCGATGTAAGAAATAACACATAGAAAAACAAAATACTGCATATTTTCCAAGGAACGCGAAGCGAGGCGGCCATCTCTTTTCGGCGCCGGAAGTACGCCGAAAAGTTCCTACACACACTGCTGCTTGGACCTCTCCCCTGGTAACACAATGTATACATTATCACACCATGAACTATCCTTCCTACACACACTGCTGCTTGGACCTCTCCCCTGGTAACACAATGTATACATTATCACACCATGAACTATCCTTCCTACACACACTGCTGCTTGGACCTCTCCCCTGGTAACACAATGTATACATTATCACACCATGAACTATCCTTCCTACACACACTGTTGCTTGGACCTCTCCCCTGGTAACACAATGTATACATTATCACACCATGAACTATCCTTCCTACACACACTGCTGCTTGGACCTCTCCCCTGGTAACACAATGTATACATTATCACACCATGAACTATCCTTCCTACACACACTGCTGCTTGGACCTCTCCCCTGGTAACACAACATAGACATTATCACACAATTAACTATCCTTCCTACACACACTATTGTCTCACACTGTAACACATAATACATACTACTAATGTATCAGACCAGGTAGCAGTTAGTAGTATAGCCTTTAACCTGTATCAGACCAGGTAGCAGTTAGTAGGATAGCCTTTAACCAGTATCTGACCAGCTAGCAGTTAGTAGGATAGCCTTTAACCTGTTTCAGACCAGGTAGCAGTTAGTAGTATAGCCTTTAACCTGTATCAGACCAGCTAGCAGTTAGTAGGATAGCCTTTAACCAGTATCAGACCAGCTAGCAGTTAGTAGTATAGCCTTTAACCTGTTTCAGACCAGGTAGCAGTTAGTAGTATAGCCTTTAACCTGTATCAGACCAGCTAGCAGTTAGTAGGATAGCCTTTAACCAGTATCAGACCAGCTAGCAGTTAGTAGTATAGCCTTTAACCTGTATCAGACCAGGTAGCAGTTAGTAGGATAGCCTTTAACCTGTATCAGACCAGGTAGCAGTTAGTAGGATAGCCTTTAACCTGTTTCAGACCAGCTAGCAGTTAGTAGGATAGCCTTTAACCTGTATCAGACCAGCTAGCAGTTAGTAGGATAGCCTTTAACCAGTATCAGACCAGGTAGCAGTTAATAGGATAGCCTTTAACCTGCATTTTTTTATTTTACCTTTATTTAACTAAGCAAGTCAGTTAAGAACAAATTCTTATTTACAATGACGGCCTAGGAACAGTGGGTTTGTTCAGGGGCAAAACGACAGATTTTTACTGTGTCAGCTCGGGGATTCGATCTTGCAACCTTTTGGTTACTAGTCCAACGCTCTAACCACTAGGCTACCTGCCACCCCAATCAGACCAGTATCAGACCAGATAGCAGTTAGTAGTATAGCCTTTAACCTGTATCAGATCATTTAGCAGTTAGTAGTATAGCCTTTAACCTGTATCAGACCAGGTAGCAGTTAGTAGTATAGCCTTTAACCTGTATCAGATCATTTAGCAGTTAGTATGATAGCCTTTAACCTGTATCAGACCAGGTAGCAGTTAGTAGTCTAGCCTTTAACCTGTATCAGATCATTTAGCAGTTAGTAGTATAGCCTTTAACCTGTGTTAATGTGTTCCTGGGACCAGCCACTGAGAGCACCTCTCTCCTGGTACAGGGTTAGAGTTAGGGTTAGGGGTGTTGGGTACCTGTGTGAATGTGTTCCTGGGACCAGCCACTGAGAGCCTCTCTCTCCTGGTACAGGGTTAGAGTTAGGGTTAGGGGTGTTGGGTACCTGTGTGAATGTGTTCCTGGGACCAGCCACTGAGAGCCTCTCTCTCCTGGTACAGGGTTAGAGTTAGGGTTAGGGGTGTTGGGTACCTGTGTGAATGTGTTCCTGGGACCAGCCACTGAGAGCCTCTCTCTCCTGGTACAGGGTTAGAGTTAGGGTTAGGGGTGTTGGGTACCTGTGTGAATGTGTTCCTGGGACCAGCCACTGAGAGCCTCTCTCTCCTGGTACAGGGTTAGAGTTAGGGTTAGGGGTGTTGGGTACCTGTGTGAATGTGTTCCTGGGACCAGCCACTGAGAGCCTCTCTCTCCTGGTACAGGGTTAGAGTTAGGGTTAGGGGTGTTGGGTACCTGTGTGAATGTGTTCCTGGGACCAGCCACTGAGAGCCTCTCTCTCCTGGTACAGGGTTAGAGTTAGGGTTAGGGGTGTTGGGTACCTGTGTGAATGTGTTCCTGGGACCAGCCACTGAGAGCCTCTCTCTCCTGGTACAGGGTTAGAGTTAGGGTTAGGGGTGTTGGGTACCTGTGTGAATGTGTTCCTGGGACCAGCCACTGAGAGCCTCTCTCTCCTGGTACAGGGTTAGAGTTAGGGTTAGGGGTGTTGGGTACCTGTGTGAATGTGTTCCTGGGACCAGCCACTGAGAGCCTCTCTCTCCTGGTACAGGGTTAGAGTTAGGGTTAGGGGTGTTGGGTACCTGTGTGAATGTGTTCCTGGGACCAGCCACTGAGAGCCTCTCTCTCCTGGTACAGGGTAGTGATCCTGGTTCCGTCTGCATGGTCGACGATCATCGTCCCGTCTCTGTCCAGCACAGACATCACCTTGTCCTCCCGCGTGATCACAACCTGCTCACACAGAGGCAAGGCAGAAGAGCTACTTTTACATATCACATGTGTAGGACGTCAAAATGTTGACACCTTCAGAGTATCAGCTAACCAACCATTTGGGACTTTTGCAAAGGTCGTGAGAAAACTAAAATGTGTTATTAACAACCACGATGTTAGCAAACCATGTTGCTGGTTCGTATGCTCACAGTTTGGCTGACAGGGTCTGTGGCTCTGAAGGACAAGACCGGGCCAGGGTCTGTGGTCTGGTCCCCCATGGTGGCTACTCTGTGTCCGGAGGGACTGGTGGTGACCCAACAGACCCCCTGTCTGCCCTGGGTCTGGCCTGACGACCTCTGCTCCTCCCTGGGCTCTGGGTCACTCTGACTCTGGTCAGCCCCCAGGCTCTGCTTGGAACCCAGCTTACCTGCCCACACACATAACTCCTCATCTCCCCTTTGTCTTTCTCAAGCACCGATACACAACAACACAAAAGGTTGTGAAGCCAATAGATTTCAGACTGACACAGTAAAAGTCTAATAGGAAGACAAATTAAATATACAGTACCAGTCTAAAGTTTGGACACACCTACCCTTTTCCAGGGTTTTGTTTATTTTTACTTTGTAGGATAATAGTGAACACATCAAAACTATGAAATAACACATATGGAATCATGTAGTAACCAAAAAAGTGTTAAACAAATCAAAATATATTTCATATTTTAGATTCTTCAAAGTAGCCACCCTTTGCCTTGATGACAGCTTTGCACACTTTGGCATTCTCTCAACCAGCTTCATGAGGAGTTCTTTTCCAACAGTCTTGAAGGAGTTCCCACATATGCTGAGCACTTGTTGGCTGCTTTTCCTTCACTCTGCGGTCCAACTCATCAGTAAACCATCTCAATTGGTTTGAGGTTGGGTGATTGTGGAGGCCAGGTCATCTGATACAGCACTCCATCACTCTCCTTTGTCAAATAGACCTTACACAGTCTGGAGGTGTGGTTTGGGTCATTGTCCTGTTTGAAAAAACAAATGATAGTCCCACTAAGCGCAAACCAGATGGTATGGTGTATCGCTGCAGAATGCTGTGGTAGCCATGCTGGTTAAGTGTGCCTTGAATTCTAAATAAATCACAGACAGTGTCACCAGCAAAGCACCATCACACCTCCTCCTCCATGCTTCACAGTGGAAACCACACATGAGGAGATAATCCGTTCACCTACTCTACGTCTCACAAAGACATGACGGTTGGAACCAAAAATCTCAAATTTGGACTCAGTCGTCAGATTTCCGCTGGTCTAATGTCCCTTGTTCGTGTTTCTTGGCCCAAGCAAGTCTCTTCTTCTTGTTGGTGTCCTTTAGTAGTGGCTGGTAACTCTAATGAACTTATCCTACAGCAGAAGTAACTCTGGGTCTTCCTTTCCTGTGGCGGTCCTCATGAGAGCCAGTTTCATCATAGCGCTTGATGGTTTTTGTTACTGCACTTGAAGAAACTTTCAAAGTTATTGAAATGTTCCGTATTGACTCACCTTCATGTCTTAAAGTAATGATGGACTGTCATTTCTCTTTGCTTATTTTAGCTGCTCTTGCCATAATATGGACTTGGTCTTTTACCAAATAGGGCTATCTTCTGTATACCACCCCTACCTTGTCACAACACAACTGATTGGCTCAAATGCATTAAGGAAAGAAATTCCACAAATTAACTTTCAACAATGCACACCTGTTAATTGAAATGCATTGCAGGTGACTACCTCATGAACCTGGTTGAGAGAATGCCAAGAATGTGCAAAGCTGTCATCAAGGCAAAGGGTGGCTACTTTGAAGAATCTTAAACAGAAAATATATTTTGATCTGTTTAACACTTTTTTGGTTACTACATGATTCCATATGTGTTATTTCATAGTTGTGAGGTCTTCACTATTATTCTACAATGTAGAAAAAAAGTACAAATAAGGAAAAACCCATGGAATGAGTAGGTTTTGACTGGTTCTGTATAAAAGACCAACGGATCTAAATCAAGGTCCATATGATTTGTTAGAGATGTGACTACCCTTCTTGTCCTTGCTGTCTTTTCTCTCTGGTATCGGAGTCTCCTTCACTACCTCTTCCTCCTTAGCAGGGGCTTCAGGAGGAGATGAGATGATGGGTCCTGAGTCTGTCCTGCTACTGACTGACCCGTCTGCAAACAGCACCTACACAGAGACAGGGGGAGCTTAATGTGTGTGTGTGTGTGTGTGTGTGTGTGTGTGTGTGTGTGTGTGTGTGTGTGTGTGTGTGTGTGTGTGTGTGTGTGTGTGTGTGTTATGTTTGCCAGTACCTGTGTTGATCCGTCTCTCATGTACTTGACCACGGTGCCCTGACCAGTGATGACCCTAGACAGCTCATTGTGTAACGATGGGTCTGTGAGGTGAGGCTCCCTACTGTCACTGCAGTGTAGGGGGAAACTCTGTCTCACCAACAGACACTGACCCTCTGGAGTACTGCCTACAGTAACCAAAACTACAGTTACACATACACTGTCTGGATACACACACACACACACACACACACACACACACACACACACACACACACACACACACACACACACACACACACACACACACACACACACACACACACACACACACACTGACCGTCTGTATCATCACTGAGGAACTGCAGCAGTAGACCACTGGGGGTGGAGACGTTTAGTCTCTGGAACGGAGCACTGCCAGCTAATGCAGCCTGACCCACACACTCTCTGGTCTGGCAGGGGACAACACAGCCAGACACATGAAGGGAATAACAGACAGCAGGTACGTCAACAGGAAGAACATAGACGACGAGAACATAACGTTGTAATACTGATATCAATGATTTAACATCATCAACAACAAAACAGTACAACTGAACAGACGCTGTGGAAACTAAATGTATCTGTTGGTGACGGTGGATAGTATGGATCCACCTGCTCCTCTTCTTCTCTGTGTGTTGGAGACGTGTTGGTCTCTTTGGACGGCTGCTCCCCCTTGGCGCTGTGGGAGGAGTTGAGTTTCTTCCGGGACAATGAGGAGGAGAGGAGGGTCGAGGGGACGGGGGAGAGACTGGAGTCTGTGGGCATGTCCGGATCAGAGTCCTGACCAGCCTCCATCTCACCTACAGACACGTCAACAACCAGACTGTTACCGTAGTCACCTTAAAGCTAGACATCACCACACACAACATAGGGACCATACTAGGTCCCCATAACAGGCACAGTACACCACGTGGGTTAATGACAGAGAAACAGACAGCATCAGTGTAAGGTGTTCACCCTGCTCCCCTGTTGGGCCGTAGTGACTGTAGGAGAGGTGGATGCCGCTGTCCAGCACAGCTGAGAAGGAGCCCAGCCTAACACTCTTATTGGTGGGACTCTGTGTCTCCATGGGAACCGCGTCCTTTGGGCTCTCCTCCTGGTGTCTGTTTGGCTGGGTGATGTGGCTGTAGAAATGATGCTTGTCCTTCATCACACACACCTTGATGAGCGTCGACCCTGGAAATAGAACATCGGCTATGGCTATGTTTACACAGACTAACACTAATTGGTCTTTTGACCAATCACATCAGATCTTTTCACATCAGATCCTTTTTCAGAGCTGATCTGATTGGTCAAAAGACCAATTAGTGGGAAAAAAATATCAGAATTGGGCTGCCTGTGTAAACGCAGCCTTAGAGAATCAACGTGTGAATAAAAGAGAGCGAAAGTGTGTATCGTAATAGTGGTGTGTGTGTGTGTGTGTGTGTGTTCACCCCGGACAAAGTGGATGGTCTCCACCTGGATGTGGCCTCCGTCAGAGGGGAATAGGGAGTGGACCTCGCCTGAGACCTGGATCAGCTGCCCCTCCATGCTGTAGCCAGTGAATCCCTACACACACACACACACACACACACACACACACACACACACACACACACACACACACACACACACACACACACACACACACACACACACACACACACACACACACACACACACACACACAGTATTTCACATTTTTAAAAAGGTCAGCATTCTGTTGATATTGTTGCAGCAGATACTTTTTGGGTGAAAGGCAACATGCCATAACAGCCCAGTAAAACATGATCTATCTAGTATCTGCTGGGACTATATCACCATATCTCCTCAACCAGAAAACCAGTTTACAACCACAGAATGATGTCATTATGAAGGTGGAATGCCATATTTTGCCTTTAAAGGGTGTTTATAGACTCACAGTGAAGACGTCGGGGGGCGACTGCAGCTTTGCTCTCTGTTCTCCAGGGGTCCCCACAGCCAGGTCAGGGGTCTTACTCACGTCCTCCCTGCTCTTCTTAGTGGTGGAGGGGGTTGTTTTCTTGTTCTCCTTGGACGAGTCGGCGCGCTCCGCTCCCTTCCCTCCTTTTTCTTTCTTAGCTTTCTTCACCTGTTCCTCCTCCTTCTGTCTGTCCTGCTCCATCTTCCACGCCTGGAGAGAGATGAGTTTGTATAGAACACCACCAGCACAGTTACAATCATCAGAATGTATTAAAGATACTGATAAAAATCATGAATCACACTATAAAACGGGGTGGAAGACAGCAAGACAGAGTCCGTTACTTTGAGCGAGTCTTCTCTGATGTACTGGTCTGGAGCACCTTCCTCTGGGATAGGAGACTTGGCTGGGGAGGCTTCAGGAACACAGGGACACAACGTTTACATCACAGGGGGACTGTAGCACTGTGACTACTAGTACTACTCTTAGTGCATTGATGTTTTTCATCTATCCTCATTTCTGTATCCGTGTTAATGAGTATGTATGTTATACCAATGGATTTCAGCCTGTTTTGACTGATATGTGGCTTCCTTACTTGCCGTGTGTTTTGGCGAGACAGTGCTCTTCTTGGTACCCTTAGCCGACTCTGCCCTGCCTTTCTCTGAGCAGTCAGACGGGGTGGGCACTCTCAGCTTCTCTGCCTCTCTCTTGGCCTGCAGAGCTAGACACTTCACCTCCTCCTCCTTGGTCCAGTCAGATATAGAGTTGGCCACGTGCTCAAGGTACTTCCTGACGACACAGAGGGAACGGTGGAAAGCGTTCGGATTTGAATAAATACAATCCTAAACAGTACCCAGAGTCTAATGTACTCTGTACTTTTATCGTTTTGTAACACAAAAAGAAATCAACAAAATGGGTTTGAAGAAAATATATATCCAACTGTCAAACAACTGATTTGTAGCAAATGTGAAATTTGCTATATATATATATTTTTTAACAGCTGTACCTGAACCCGACGTTGGTGTGGAGGGCCATGTCCCATAATTCCTTGCACTGGCGTTGAGGGCTCATGGGATTGTGACAGACGATAAACAGGGTGTTGTCCAGACTACCACAGAAGGTGTCCATGCAGCGGTAGGACTGAGAGGCAGACTGGAGAATCTACAGCAACACAACAGGGGGGTTACAAGATCATGTTGTGGTTGTTTCCCTACTCTCTGTGTTCCCTAAGGATCACACATGGTCACAAAAAGGAGCCAGAAATCAGAAGGCAAATAGCTACAATAAATGTGAGTATTGATTCATGTTGACCTGGGGAAAGACATTGGCATTGTGGTGCTCAGTATAGTGCCAGTCACTGAGCGATCGCATCCGGCTTCTCTGGATCTCAGTCACATCTACTACATCAGACAAACTCTCCTCTGATTCATCCTGGTGGTGGAACACTTTAACTGTGGAGGAAACATGTTTCATTAGTTATTACGGCAAAGATACAAAGAGATGAACAATGAGATATATCAGATCATCAACAACAGCCTGGTTGCAGATCTGTTGGTGCAGTCTTGACAACTCTATTGCTATCAGACCAACACATCTGGTAGTAGACTAGTCTGGATTCAGACCAACAGATCTGGTAGTAGACTAGTCTGGATTCAGAGCAACACATCTGGTAGTAGACTAGTCTGGATTCAGACCAACAGATCTGGTAGTAGACTAGTCTGGATTCAGACCAACACATCTGGTAGTAGACTAGTCTGGATTCAGAGCAACACATCTGGTAGTAGACTAGTCTGGATTCAGACCAACAGATCTGGTAGTAGACTAGTCTGGATTCAGACCAACACATCTGGTAGTATACTAGTCTGGAATCAGACCAACACATCTGGTAGTAGACTAGTCTGGATTCAGACCAACACATCTGGTAGTAGACTAGTCTGGATTCAGACCAACACATCTGGTAGTAGACTAGTCTGGATTCAGACCAACAGATCTGGTAATAGACTAGTCTGGATTCAGACCAACAGATCTGGTAGTAGACTAGTCTGGATTCATACCAACAGATCTGGTAGTAGACTAGTCTGGATTCAGACCAACAGATCTGGTAGTAGACTAGTCTGGATTCAGACCAACAGAACTGGTAGTAGACTAGTCTGGATTCAGACCAACAGATCTGGTAGTAGACTAGACTGGATTCAGATCAACAGATCTGGTAGTAGACTAGTCTGGATTCAGACCAACACATCTGGTAGTAGACTAGTCCGGATTCAGACCAACAGATCTGGTAATAGACTAGTCTGGATTCAGACCAACAGATCTGGTAGTAGACTAGTCTGGATTCAGACCAACACATCTGGTAGTAGACTAGTCCGGATTCAGACCAACAGATCTGGTAGTAGACTAGTCTGGATTCAGACCAACAGATCTGGTAGTAGACTAGTCTGGATTCAGATCAATATGTGTCACAGTACATTTTTATTTGTTAATAAATGCCACCAAAGTTTTTAACACGCGATTGCATTTAAAATGGTTATTTGTTGCGTAATGACTGTGCTTCCAACATCACTTCAGTAACCTACAGGCTTGTTGAGGAGCTACTGCTGCTGTCTGACAGGTGGTAGGATATTCATCTCCTCAAACTAGTCTCTGTAAGCTGTGCGCCTGTGATAAATAAGATGCATGACAACTAATGAAAATACACAAGCGGCAATTCAATTCCACTTATTTATGCAAATTAACCTATAGACCGATAAGCATGACCGGGCCAATGTATTTTCGGCGGCTAACCGATTAACGGTTAAGCGTTAACATCCCTAGTGTCAGAGTTCATAGAACGTCTGTACCTTGTGTCTTGTTGATGTGTCTGAGGTAGTTCTTGGCGAAGCAGACAGGGTCGTCCCAGGGCAGGCAGGTAGGTTGAGGGGAACCAGCAGAGCTCAGTAGAACCCCCTCCTCCAGCTGGGTCAGGGGCATGCTCTCAAACACAAATTGTCTGACCACTCTCTCCACCGCCGGCCAGCTCAGAGACTCTGTAAAGACACCCATCAGAACAACACAGGGGGTTGGTGGTAATTTAATTTGGGAGGACAGGCTCGTGGTAATGGCTGGAGTGTAATAGGTGGATTTCCATTTGCTTCGTTCCAGCCATTATTATGAGCCGTCCTCCCCTCAGAAGCCTCCACGAGCTGACAAGGTAAAATCTGTCGTTCTGCCCCAGTTAACCCACTGTTCCTAGGCCGTCATTAAAAATAAGAATTTGTTCTTAACTGACATGCATAGTTAAATAAAGGTAAAATAAAAACAATTAAATATGGATAGGTATAGAGCTATCCATATAGCCTTAGCCAAATACATTTAAACTCAGTTTATCACAATTCCTGACATTTAATCCTAACAAAAATTCCCTGTCTTAGGTCAGTTTGGATCACCACTTTATTTTAAGAATGTGAAATGTCAGAATAATAGTAGAGAGAATGATTTATTTCAGCTTTTATTTCTTTCTTCACATTCACAGTGGGTCAGAAGTTTACATACACTCAATTAGTATTTGATAGCATTGCCTTTAAATTGTTTAACTTGGGTCAAACATTTCGGGTAGACTTCCACAAGCTTCCCACAATAAGTTGGGTGAATTTTGGCCCATTCCTCCTGACAGAGCTGGTGTAACTGAGTCAGGTTTGTAGGCCTCCTTGCTCGCACACGCTTTCTCAGTTCTGCCCACACATTTTCTATAGGATTGAGGTCCTTTGTGATGGCCACTCCAATACCTTGACTTTGTTGTCCTTAAGCCACTTTGAAAGCTTTAACTTCCTGACTGATGTCTTGAGATGTTGCTTCAATATATCCACATCATTTTCCTTCCTCATGATGCCATCTATTTTGTGAAGTGCACCAGTCCCTCCTGCAGCAAAGCACCCCCACAACCTGATGCTGTCACCCCTGTGCTTCACAGTTGGGATGGTGTTCATCGGCTTGCAAGCCTCCTCCTTTTTCTCAAAACATAACGATTGTCATTATGGCCAAACAGTTCTGTTGTTGTTTCATCAGACCAGAGGACATTTCTCCAAAAAGTATGATATTTGTCCCCATGTGCAGTTGCAAATCGTAGTCTGGCTTTTTTATGGCGGTTTTGGAGCAGTGGCTTCTTCCTTGCTGAGTGGCCTTTCAGGTTGTCAATATAGGACTCGTTTAACTATGGATATAGATACTTTTGTACCTATTTCCTCCAGCATCTTCACAAGGACATTTGCTGTTGTTCTGGGATTGATTTGCACTTTTCGCACCAAAGTACATTCATCTCTAGGAGACAGAACACGTCTCCTTCCTGAGCGGTATGACAGCTGCGTGGTCCCATGGTGTTTATACTTGCATACGATTATTTGTACAGATGAACGTGGTACCTTCAGGCATTTGGAAATTGCTCCCAAGGATGAACCAGACTTGTGGAGGTTTACACATTTTTTTCTGAGGTCTTGGCTGATTTCTTTTGATTTTCCCATGATGTCAAGCAAAGAGGCACTGAGTTTGAAGGTAGGCCTTGAAATACATCCACAGGTACACCTGCAATTGACTCAAATTATGTCAATTAGCCTATCAGAAGCTTCTAAAGCCACGACATAATTTACTGGAACGTTCCAAGCTGTTTAAAGGCACAGTCAACTTAGTGGATGTAAACTTCTGACCCACTGGAATTGTGATACAGTGAATTATAAGTGAAATAATCTGTCTGTAAACAACTGTTGGAAAAATTACTTGTGTCATGCACAAAGTAGATGTCCTAACCGACTTGCCAAAACTATAATCTGTTAACAAGAAATGTGTGGAGTGGTTGAAAAACGAGTTTTAATGACTCCAACCTAAGTGTATGTAAACTTTTGACTTCAACTGTATACAGCAATATGGTATAGAGCTATCCGTTGAAAACTTGATTCAGTCTAGGGGAAGGGGAAGTAATTACCATATTTTTTAAACCTATCAGATTCTTCAGATCTTCAGGAATGCCTAGAGAGTAGGAGGTAGGAGTCTATCTGGAATTCAGCATTTCACTCTGCTGATCTAACAGAGCACCACATTGGTAGTGATAGTACAGTATGGAACCTCTCCTTCCTTATAAAGTAGCCCACAGCTCAGACTCTCCCAGACTATTTCTTCAGTCTAACTCTCCGTCTCCTCTCTCTAACATCATGGAGAATGTATTCATCCCACCAGCCAGTAGCAGTAGCGACCCACTGGGCACACACTGGTTGAATCAACGTTGTTTACACATCGTTGAATTGACGTCTGTGCCCAGTGGGTAGTCTCATCCCCAGCCCAGAACCAACAAGCAAGGGTGATCATTTAACAGCATCCCACCATCTGTTGGTCTTTAGTGGGACTGTGCTTTGTAATTACCTTGACTAAATACAGGTTGGGCTGCAATAATAACACTACTCAGCACACCTGAGCCACAATGCAATCTGGCTATCACGCTAAATTGGTCTGCATAAAATTCCATAGGCTATAAAAAAACGCAGAGAGCTGTGACTGAGTGTGTGTGTCTGTGTGGTGTGTGTGTGTGTGCATGTCTGTGTGTCTGTGTGTGTGTTTTGTATATGCATGTGTGTGTGTGTGTGGTGTGTGGCTGTGTGTGAGTATGTGGTGTGGTGTGATGTGTGTGTCTGTGTGAGTGAGTGAGTGTGTGTGTGTGTGCAAGGCTGTGTGTAAGTGTGTCTGTGTGTTCTCTCCTCACCGTCGGTGCAGTAGTGTGTGTCTGTGTGTGTGTGTGTGTGTGTGTGTGTGTGTGTGTGTGTGTGTGTGTGTGTGTGTGTGTGTGTGTGTGTGTGTGTGTGTGTGTGTGTGTGTGTGTGTGTGTGTGTGTGTGTGTTCTCTCCTCACCGTCGGTGCAGTAGTGTGTGTCTGTGTGTGTGTCTGTGTGTGTCTGTGTGTTCTCTCCTCACCGTCGGTGCAGTAGTGTGTGTCTGTGTGTGTGTCTGTGTGTGTCTGTGTGTTCTCTCCTCACCGTCGGTGCAGTAGTGTGTGAGCTCCTGGATGCGGGCCAGTCTGGTTCTATTTCCACTCAGGGGGCGGACGGAGCGGAGAAGATTCCACACCGGAGTGTTTCTCATCATCTCTGTCTCTGTCTTCACCGCATCAAAGCTGTTATGGACCTGGTATAATACAACACAACACATCCCTCATAGACCGTACCTGGAGGATACAGCTGCTGCTAATTAGAGAGCATGTCTGTGTGTGTGTGTGTGTGTGTGTGTGTGTGTGTGTGTGTGTGTGTGTGTGTGTGTGTGTGTCTCACAGGCAGGTGGTGCAGTCTCAGGGCTCTCTCGTCATGACAGTTGATCAGTAGAGGTCTCTGGTGCTCAGTGTTCTGCTGGGTGTTCTCCACAGCACCAAACGTCTCCCTCAACGTCTAACAATAAATACATCATACTCTATGTTATGCAGCTCTATACATTGATTGGACAAATCATTAGGAGCACTATAGTGATTGAAGTGGATTTAACAAGTGACATAAATAAGGGACCAGAGCTTACACCTTGATTCACCTGGTCAGTCTATGTCATGGAAAGAGCAGGTGTTCTTAATGTTTTGTATATTCAGTGTATAATCTCTGTACTGAAAATATTAGCCTCAACTCAAGTCACTTTTGAGATAGAGAATGACCAAATACACAGTAACAGATTGCAGGTACATTGTATGGTACAGTAATGAAACCATACTATACTGGAGAAACAGTTTAACAGGTATAGAGGGTCATGGTGTAGTCTACAGTAATGAAACCATACTATACTGGGGAAACAGTTTAACAGGTATAGAGGGTCATGGTGTAGTCTACAGTAATGAAACCATACTATACTGGAGAAACAGTTTAACAGGTATAGAGGGTCATGGTGTAGTCTACAGTAATGAAACCATACTATACTGGGGAAACAGTTTAACAGGTATAGAGGGTCATGGTGTAGTCTACAGTAATGAAACCATACTATACTGGGGAAACAGTATAACAGGTATAGATGGTCATGGTGTAGTCTACAGTAATGAAACCATACTATACTGGAGAAACAGTTTAACAGGTATAGAGGGTCATGGTGTAGTCTACAGTAATGTACCTTCTTCTCCTGGTCTGAGCGAGGTAGAGACATGACAGCAGACAGCATGTAGTCTGCCAGGCTCTTCTCCAGGCTGTACACTCCCTTCTCTGAGCCTGCTGCAGACAGGGGAGGGATGTCCTGCTCTGTGGCCACCACCTGAACACACACACACACACACACACACACACACACACACACACACACACACACACACACACACACACACACACACACACACACACACACACACACACACACACACACACACACACACACACACACACACACACACACACACAGTCAACTAAAGGAGCTCAACCATTCATACTCAGGATTCTCTACTTGTCCACTATATATACAGTGGGGAGAACAAGTATTTGATACACTGACAATTTTGCAGGTTTTCCTACTTACAAAGCATGTAGAGGTCTGTAATTTTTATCATACGTACACTTCAACTGTGAGAGAAGGAATCTAAAACAAAAATCCAGAAAATCACATTGTATGATTTTTAATTAATTAATTTGCATTTTATTGCATGACATAAGTATTTGATACATCAGAAAAGCAGAACTGAATATTTGGTACAGAAACCTTAGTTTGCAATTACAGAGATCATACGTTTCCTGTAGTTCTTGACCAGGTTTGCACACACTGCAGCAGGGATTTTGGCCCACTCCTCCATACAGACCTTCTCCAGATCCTTCAGGTTTCGGGGCTGTCGCTGGGCAATACGGACTTTCGGCTCCCTCCAAAGATTTTCTATTGGGTTCAGGTCTGGAGACTGGCTAGGCCACTCCAGGACCTTGAGATGCTTCTTACGGAGCCACTCCTTAGTTGCCCTGGCTGTGTGTTTCGGGTCGTTGTCATGCTGGAAGACCCAGCCACGACCCATCTTCAATGCTCTTACTGAGGGAAGGAGGTTGTTGGTCAAGATCTCGCGATACATGGCCCCATCCATCCTCCCTTCAATACGGTGCAGTCGTCCTGTCCCCTTTGCAGAAAAGCATCCCCAAAGAATGATGTTTCCACCTCCATGCTTCACGGTTGGGATGGTGTTCTTGGGGTTGTACTCATCCTTCTATTCCTCCAAACACGGCGAGTGGAGTTTAGAGCAAAAAGCTCTATTTTTGTCTCATCAGACCACATGACCTTCTCCCATTCCTCCTCTGGATCATCCAGATGGTCATTGGCAAACTTCAGACGGGCCTGGCCATGCGCTGGCTTGAGCAGGGGGACCTTGCGTGCGCTGCAGGATTTTAATCCATGACGGCGTAGTGTGTTACTAATGGTTTTCTTTGAGACTGTGGTCCCAGCTCTCTTCAGGTCATTGACCAGGTCCTGCCGTGTAGTTCTGGGCTGATCCCTCACATTCCTCATGATCATTGATGCCCCACGAGGTGAGATCTTGCATGGAGCCCCAGACCGAGGGTGATTGACCGTCATCTTGAACTTCTTCCATTTTCTAATAATTGTGCCAACAGTTGTTGCCTTCTCACCAAGCTGCTTGGCTATTGTCCTGTAGCCCATCCCAGCCTTGTACAGGTCTACAATTTATCCCTGATGTCCTTACACAGCTCTCTGGTCTTGGCCATTGTGGAGAGGTTGGAGTCTGTTTGATTGAGTGTGTGGACAGGTGTCTTTTATACAGGTAACGAGTTCAAACAGGTGCAGTTAATACAGGTAATGAGTGGAGAACAGGAGGGCTTCTTAAAGAAAAACTAACAGGTCTGTGAGAGCCGGAATTCTTACTGGTTGGTAGGTGATCAAATACTTATGTCATGCAATAAAATGCAAATTAATTACTTAAAAATCATACAATGTGATTTTCTGGATTTTTGTTTTAGATTCCGTCTCTCACAGTTGAAGTGTACCTATGATAAAAATGACAGACCTCTACATGCTTTGTAAGTAGGAAAACCTGCAAAATCGGCAGTGTATCAAATACTTGTTCTCCCCACTGTACATATATAATGTCTGGAGTGTCTTTCATGTCAAATCTAAGTCAAGGTATGGAGGAGAAGTGTTTTCTCAACTACAATACTTCAACGCTGACCTCTGAGGGTAAGACAATACACAGGCAGTAATACAATGAACCACATGGATAAAACACAAACAGATCTGAACAACTGTTGTCCTGGTTGACTAGTATGGTGATGATGGTTGGGGCCTACAGTGGAGGACCTGCTCCAATGTAGTATGAACAGAACCTGCTCCAGTGTAGTATGAAGGGAACAGAACCTGCTCCAATGTAGTATGAACAGAACAGAACCTGCTCCAGTGTAGTATGAACAGAACAGAACCTGCTCCAATGTAGTATGAACAGAACAGAACCTGCTCCAGTGTAGTATGAACAGAACAGAACCTGCTCCAATGTAGTATGAACAGAACAGAACCTGCTCCAGTGTAGTATGAACAGAACAGAACCTGCTCCAATGTAGTATGAACAGAACAGAACCTGCTCCAGTGTAGTATGAACAGAACAGAACCTGCTCCAATGTAGTATGAACAGAACAGAACCTGCTCCAGTGTAGTATGAACAGAACAGAACCTGCTCCAATGTAGTATGAACAGAACAGAACCTGCTCCAGTGTAGTATGAACAGAACAGAACCTGCTCCAGTGTAGTATGAACAGAACAGAACCTGCTCCAGTGTAGTATGAACAGAACAGAACCTGCTCCAATGTAGTATGAACAGAACAGAACCTGCTCCAGTGTAGTATGAAGGGAATGGAACAGAACCTGCTCCAGTGTAGTATGAAGGGAACAGAACAGGACCTGCTCCAGTGTAGTATGAAGGGAATGGAACAGAACCTGCTCCAGTGTAGTATGAACAGAACAGAACCTGCTCCAGTGTAGTATGAAGGGAATGAAACAGAACCTGCTCCAGTGTAGTATGAAGGGAACCTGCTCCAGTGTAGTATGAACAGAACAGAACCTGCTCCAGTGTAGTATGAAGGGAACAGAACCTGCTCCAGTGTAGTATGAACAGAACAGAACCTGCTCCAGTGTAGTATGAACAGAACAGAACCTGCTCCAGTGTAGTATGAAGAGAACAGAACCTGCTCCAATGTAGTATGAAGGGAACAGAACCTGCTCCAATGTAGTATGAAGGGAACAGAACCTGCTCCAGTGTAGTATGAACAGAACATAACCTGCTCCAGTGTAGTATGAACAAAACAGAACCTGCTCCAGTGTAGTATGAACAGAACAGAACCTGCTCCAGGGTAGTATGAACAGAACAGAACCTGCTCCAGTGTAGTATGAAGGGAACAGAACCTGCTCCAGTGTAGTATGAAGGGAACAGAACCTGCTCCAGTGTAGTATGAAGGGAACAGAACCTGCTCCAGTGTAGTATGAAGGGAACAGAACCTGCTCCAGTGTAGTATGAAGGGAACAGAACCTGCTCCAGTGTAGTATGAACAGAACAGAACCTGCTCCAATGTAGTATGAACAGAACAGAACCTGCTCCAGTGTAGTATGAACAGAACAGAACCTGCTCCAGTGTAGTATGAACAGAACAGAACCTGCTCCAATGTAGTATGAACAGAACAGAACCTGCTCCAATGTAGTATGAACAGAACAGAACCTGCTCCAATGTAGTATGAACAGAACAGAACCTGCTCCAGTGTAGTATGAACAGAACAGAACCTGCTCCAATGTAGTATGAACAGAACAGAACCTGCTCCAGTGTAGTATGAACAGAACAGAACCTGCTCCAATGTAGTATGAACAGAACAGAACCTGCTCCAGTGTAGTATGAACAGAACAGAACCTGCTCCAGTGTAGTATGAACAGAACAGAACCTGCTCCAATGTAGTATGAACAGAACAGAACCTGCTCCAGTGTAGTATGAACAGAACAGAACCTGCTCCAATGTAGTATGAACAGAACAGAACCTGCTCCAGTGTAGTATGAAGGGAATGGAACAGAACCTGCTCCAGTGTAGTATGAAGGGAACAGAACAGGACCTGCTCCAGTGTAGTATGAAGGGAATGGAACAGAACCTGCTCCAGTGTAGTATGAACAGAACAGAACCTGCTCCAGTGTAGTATGAAGGGAATGGAACAGAACCTGCTCCAGTGTAGTATGAAGGGAACCTGCTCCAGTGTAGTATGAACAGAACAGAACCTGCTCCAGTGTAGTATGAAGGGAATGGAACAGAACCTGCTCCAGTGTAGTATGAAGGGAACAGAACCTGCTCCAGTGTAGTATGAAGGGAACAGAACCTGCTCCAGTGTAGTATGAAGGGAACAGAACCTGCTCCAGTGTAGTATGAACAGAACAGAACCTGCTCCAGTGTAGTATGAACAGAACAGAACCTGCTCCAGTGTAGTATGAAGAGAACAGAACCTGCTCCAATGTAGTATGAAGGGAACAGAACCTGCTCCAATGTAGTATGAAGGGAACAGAACCTGCTCCAGTGTAGTATGAACAGAACAGAACCTGCTCCAGTGTAGTATGAACAGAACAGAACCTGCTCCAGTGTAGTATGAACAGAACAGAACCTGCTCCAGTGTAGTATGAAGGGAACAGAACCTGCTCCAGTGTAGTATGAAGGGAACAGAACCTGCTCCAGTGTAGTATGAAGGGAACAGAACCTGCTCCAGTGTAGTATGAAGGGAACAGAACCTGCTCCAGTGTAGTATGAAGGGAACAGAACCTGCTCCAGTGTAGTATGAACAGAACAGAACCTGCTCCAGTGTAGTATGAAGGGAACAGAACCTGCTCCAGTGTAGTATGAACAGAACAGAACCTGCTCCAGTGTAGTATGAAGGGAACAGAACCTGCTCCAGTGTAGTATGAACAGAACAGAACCTGCTTCAATGTAGTATGAAGGGAACAGAACCTGCTCCTGTGTAGTATGAACAGAACAGAACCTGCTCCAGTGTAGTATGAAGGGAACAGAACCTGCTCCAATGTAGTATGAACAGAACAGAACCTGCTCCAATGTAGTATGAAGGGAACAGAACCTGCTCCAGTGTAGTATGAACAGAACAGAACCTGCTCCAGTGTAGTATGAACAGAACAGAACCTGCTCCAATGTAGTATGAAGGGAACAGAACCTACTCCAATGTAGTATGAACAGAACAGAACCTGCTCCAATGTAGTATGAACAGAACAGGACCTGCTCCAATGTAGTATGAACAGAACAGAACCTGCTCCAGTGTAGTATGAAGGGAACAGAACAGGACCTGCTCCAGTGTAGTATGAAGGGAACAGAACCTGATCCAATGTAGTATGAAGAGAACAGAACCTGCTCCAGTGTAGTATGAAGAGAACAGAACCTGCTCCAGTGTAGTATGAAGGGAATGGAACAGAACCTGCTCCAGTGTAGTATGAAGGGAATGGAACAGAACCTGCTCCAGTGTAGTATGAAGGGAATGGAACAGAACCTGCTCCAGTGTAGTATGAAGGGAATGGAACAGAACCTGCTCCAGTGTAGTATGAAGGGAATGGAACAGAACCTGCTCCAGTGTAGTATGAAGGGAATGGAACAGAACCTGCTCCAGTGTAGTATGAAGGGAATGGAACAGAACCTGCTCCAGTGTAGTATGAAGAGAACAGAACCTGCTCCAGTGTAGTATGAAGGGAATGGAACAGAACCTGCTCCAGTGTAGTATGAAGAGAACAGAACCTGCTCCAGTGTAGTATGAAGAGAACAGAACCTGCTCCAGTGTAGTATGAAGGGAACAGAACCTGCTCCAGTGTAGTATGAACAGAACAGAACCTGCTCCAGTGTAGTATGAAGGGAATGGAACAGAACCTGCTCCAGTGTAGTATGAAGAGAACAGAACCTGCTCCAGTGTAGTATGAAGAGAACAGAACCTGCTCCAGTGTAGTATGAAGGGAACAGAACCTGCTCCAGTGTAGTATGAAGGGAACAGAACCTGCTCCAGTGTAGTATGAAGGGAACAGAACAGAACCTGCTCCAGTGTAGTATGAAGGGAACAGAACCTGCTCCAGTGTAGTATGAACAGAACAGAACCTGCTCCAGTGTAGTATGAAGGGAACAGAACAGAACCTGCTCCAGTGTAGTATGAAGGGAACAGAACCTGCTCCAGTGTAGTATGAACAGAACAAGACCTGCTCCAGTGTAGTATGAAGGGAACAGAACAGAACCTGCTCCAGTGTAGTATGAAGGGAACAGAACAGAACCTGCTCCAGCATGCAGTGTAGTATGAAGGGAACAGAACAGAACCTGCTCCAGCATGCAGTGTAGTATGAAGGGAACAGAACAGAACCTGCTCCAGTGTAGTATGAGGGGAACAGAACAGAACCTGCTCCAGCATGCAGTGTAGTATGAAGGGAACAGAACAGAACCTGCTCCAGCATGCAGTGTAGTATGAAGGGAACAGAACAGAACCTGCTCCAGCATGCAGTGTAGTATGAAGGGAACAGAACAGAACCTGCTCCAGCATGCAGTGTAGTATGAAGGGAACAGAACAGAACCTGCTCCAGCATGCAGTGTAGTATGAAGGGAACAGAACAGAACCTGCTCCAGCATGCAGTATAGTATGAGGGGAACAGAACAGAACCTGCTCCAGCATGCAGTGTAGTATGAAGGGAACAGAACAGAACCTGCTCCAGCATGCAGTGTAGTATGAGGGGAACAGAGGAGGCTTCAGGAGGAATCTGGTCCAGCAGGTCGTTATAGTAACGCATGTCCACATCAGTACTCAGAGCAGCTGGTTCAGGGTCTGCTGGGTGGACAACAGACAACAGCTCCCTGGGTTAGGGTCAATTCACTTTCATTCAGCTACCAGTTAACTGTAATCATTTACTTGAACGATCCATTATAACATCAACTGTCCTACAGTGAGTGTTTGTGAAGCTGTAGAATACCTGGAGTGGTCTCCTCTTGGACTTGTCTCTTCTTGGACCCAGGTGTCTGAGGCGTTGTGGTCTGAACCGTCTAAGATATGACAGAAAATATTCCTCAACATTTCTGCTACATGTAGAAACAGAAAACAGGCCTACATGAAATAAAGACAGTATTGTGTATATTCAGTATGGTTTCCTGCTCCGTCCACCAGTCAGTTCATCCTGTGTGCATGCATGTGTGTTTCTGGTACAGTACCTCTGCAGGGCTTTCCTGGGTGGTGCGTGCCCCAGCCCTGGGGACAGATGGCACCTGGACCAGTCTCATGCTGTTCAGGTAGTGTTGATGCTGTCTCCTCCAGTCCAGACAGTCATAGATCAGACACGCCACGTCCTCAAACAGACGTACCCCAAACCCAAGCTACAACACAACATATTAACATGGCATTTTATGTACATTATAAAAAATTATTATAATTAAAGAAAGACCCGCACAATGCTCTTGCCAATGTTTATTGCTTAGGTGTCAGAACCTCTGCCTTCTCGTCAGAGCGTTGATTGATATCAGAAGAAGAGGAAGAAGAAGAAGAGGAAGAAGAAGAAGGAGCAGCAGAAGAAGAAGAAGCAGAAGAAGAAGAATCAGAAGAAGAAGGAGAAGAAGAAGCAGAAGCAGCAGAAGAAGAAGAAGCAGAAGAAGAAGCAGCAGAAGCAGAAGAAGCAGCAGAAGAAGAAGCAGCAGAAGCAGAAGAAGCAGCAGAAGAAGAAGCAGAAGCAGCAGAAGAAGAAGCAGCAGAAGCAGAAGAAGACAAGGAAATCACCATAGCCTCTGGGCTATCCTTGTCTTGTGGTGGCAGGATCTCTTTAGCGGTGTGACTGAGGCGGGCCACATCAAACAGCTTGGAGAATGCTGAGCCACTGTTTAGAACCCCTTCCAACTGACCCCAGAACTGCTCCCGCTGTCTTCTCCTAATGTTAGTCTCTGCGTCTACAGGAACACAATAGCAGCATTTAGCAACACAAATCACATTAAAATGAGATTGATTGATAGATCCATACTGTACTGCCAATATGAAATACTGTCAAATACCTCTGCTGTGCTTGATTCAGTTGACCCTGACTGTACAATGAAACCAGTGGAACAAAAGACTCAAGATCCCAGGCTAAATCAATCCAAACCTCACATTGATGCCAATCTGAGTCTTACCCCCATCCAGGGGTTTGGCATCACGCCCTTCCAGTGATCCCTCTGGCCGGTCTGGTCTCTGTGAGGTCAGCTTGATAACGTTGGACACATGGACCCCCAGGGAGTCCAGCACAGAGACCAGCTGAGCCTGCTGGAAGCCCACCACCAGAACGTAGTGCTGAGGACCATCGTCTGGCTCATCGTCTAGACACACACACACACACGAAAGCTTGAGAGGGAGAGAGACAACCACCCAGTCTCCCCAACACAAAGTGACAACCAACCTCATACTATCAACCAAACAGTGATTCTATACTGTATGTGTGATCATTGAGACAGAGTAGACTGCTCACCTATATACTTGTTGGTCTCATCCTCCTCGCCCCTCTTTTTCAGCTTGGTGTCCTTGGTTGGGGCACTGAGCTCTGCCCCTTTCTTCCCCTTGTCACCTTTGGCGGCAGGCTTGGCACCACCTTTGTCTTTGGTTGGGGAGGCATTGCCAGCCTTGCCCTTACGCTTCTCCTCAGCAGCCTGGGAGAGAGTGGATTAAACTAAGTGGTGCTAATACTGCATACTGCGGTTCAAATGCGGGTCTCCTCTGTGCCAGAAGACTGCGATAGCCTGCTGAGCTGAAGCTGAGGCATTAACAGGTAGCGCAGGCTAGTTTTCATGTCTCAGACAAGGTTTCTTATCACCCATGTTACAATACTACTATAACTCTATCTGACAATAACACTTCAAAAGATTCTCTAGGAAAGCTGGCTGTTGCCAGGGCGATAAGATGACTGATTATTGTTGATGGCTGTCAGGAGTTCCTTCCTACCCTCATCTCTGTGGCTCTCCTCTGCTGGTCGTTGGCCTTGACTCCCAGGAGCTGGAACTTGAGCAGTTTACCCAGCAGGTCACAGGGCAGCTCCTCTCCTGCATCGAGCAGGACCTTGGCTGCCTCCATCACCTTTATAGACAAACAACATACTTGATGTAGAATAGACAGAGAGTGAGTAATAGTTCTAATTTATTGTGCAAAACTCTTTCTCTGCTGCTTCGTAAATGTGTCTTTTGAAATGAATAGCCTATAGAGCACATTGTACTGAAAAATGGGTGCATTACATACCTCGTAAAACATGGGTGCATCCTTGGTCTTCTTGATTTTTGGGTTTCCCAGTTCATGGATCTGTGAAGCATTTCATTCATTGGTTGATATACAGTATATCACAAAAGTGAGTACACCCCTCACATTTTTGTAAATATTTGAGTATATCTTTTCATGTGACAACACTGAAGAAATGACACTTTGCTACAATGTAAAGTAGTGAGTGTACAGCTTGTATAACAGTGTAAATTTGCTGTCCCCTCAAAATAACTCAACACACAGCCATTAATGTCTAAACCGCTGGCAACAAAAGTGAGTACACCCCTAAGTGAAAATGTCCAAATTGGGCCCAATTAGCCATTTTCCCTCCCCGGTGTCATGTGACTCGTTAGTGTTACAAGGTCTCAGGTGTGAATGGGGAGCAGGTGTGATAAATTTGGTGTCATCGCTCTCACACTCCCTCATACTGACTGGTCACTGGAAGTTCAACATGGCACCTCATGGCAAAGAACTCTCTGAGGATCTGAAAAAAAGAATTGTTGCTCTACATAAAGATGCCCTGGGCTATAAGAAGATTGCCAAGACCCTGAAACTGAGCTGCAGCACGGTGGCCAAGACCATACAGCGGTTTAACTGGACAGGTTCCACTCAGAACAGGCCTCGCCATGGTCGACCAAAGAAGTTGAGTGCACGTGCTCAGCGTCATATCCAGAGGTTGTCTTTAGGAAATAGACGTATGAGTGCTGCCAGCATTGCTGCAGAGGTTGAAGGGGTGGGGGGTCAGCCTGTCAGTGCTCAGACCATACGCAATACACTGCATCAAATTGGTCTGCATGGCTGTCGTCCCAGAAGGAAGCCTCTTCTAAAGATGATGCACAAGAAAGCCCGCAAACAGTTTGCTTAAGACAAGCAGACTAAGGACATGGATTACTGGAACCGTGTCCTGTGGTCTGATGAGACCAAGATAAACTTATTTGGTTCAGATGGTGTCAAGCTGGCCCCAACCAGGTGAGGAGTACAAAGACAAGTGTGTCTTGCCTACAGTCAAGCATGGTGGTGGGAGTGTCATGGTCTGGGGCTGCATGAGTGCTGCCGGCACTGGGGAGCTACAGTTCATTGAGGGAACCATGAATGCCAACATGTACTGTGACATACTGAAGCAGAGCATGATCCCCTCCCTTCGGAGACTGGGCCGCAGGGCAGTATTCCAACATGATAACGACCCCAAACACACCTCCAAGATGACCACTGCCTTGCTAAAGAAGCTGAGGGTAAAGGTGATGGACTGGCCAAGCATGTCTCCAGACCTAAACCCTATTGAGCATCTGTGGGTCATCCTCAAACGGAAGGTGGAGGAGTGCAAGGTCTCTAACATCCACCAGCTCCGTGATGTCGTCATGGAGGAGTGGAAGAGGACTCCAATGGCAACCTGTGAAGCTCTGGTGAACTCCATGCCCAAGAGGGTTAAGGCAGTGCTGGAAAATGATGGTGGCCACACAAAATATTGACACTTTGGGCCCAATTTGGACATTTTGACTTAGGGGTGTACTCACTTTTGTTGCCAGCGGTTTAGACATTAATGGCTGTGTGTTGAGTTATTTTGAGGGGACAGCAAATTTACACTGTTATACAAGCTGTACACTCACTACTTTACATTGTAGCAAAGTGTCATTTCTTCAGTGTTGTCACATGAAAAGATATACTCAAATATTTACAAAAATGTGAGGGGTGTACTCACTTTTGTGATATACTGTATGCTTGACTGTGAACAATCACACTTTGTGTTACTGACCTTTTCTAGGGTGATGTTCCAGGTGACTACGCTGAAGAGCCTGCGTAGGGGCTGCTGTACAGCCAGCAGCAGAGCCCCGATCAGCTCCTCATCCTCCAGCCTCTCTCCCACCACCAGAGAAATGCTGGCCTTCCAAGTCTCCTAGCATCATCATCATCATCAGACAACACTGATCAGTGAAGAACAACAACATAGCCAAGTGACAGGTCTGTGACAAGTGAAGTCATTCCCTGCTTTTGTAGCTGGCCCCTTAAAGTTTAGTGTGTTTAAATAGTGTTTCACTAGCTAGATATCTAGCTTTACTAAAGTTATGGAGCTGTTAACGTTACCTACCTCCTCAAATGGTGCAGTAGTGAGTCCAGTTTCCCAACCTTTGTTTCCAACTGTCGTTGCACCAGCAGCAGACACTGTCCCGCTTTTGACTCTTTTTGGTGGCATTTCCTTACCGTTTTTGGAGAGAAACTAACCTATTGACTTGAATCAAATGGCATTATATTATGAAATCTCTTGAACTTAACGTAAACTAAAACAGCCACTTCCAGCTGTTAGCTTGCTAGCTGACGTTAGCTAGCATTTCTCTTCTGTGTACAGTCTCCTGACGCTTCGGTTGCTCTTAGCAACAGGTTGAAGGGGAGGGATCAGTTATGCGCAATGACATCTTACCTTTGAAATGTATTTATTTATTAATTTATGAAAGAAATTGCCAAAAAAAGTAATACTGAATATACCACTACTAATAGAAACTTAATCCATGTTCAACTCCCAACACAAAAGACACAGACACATTTAATCAATTATTTTAATCTTTTTTTTTCATACAATCATAAGGAGTGACATGGAGAAAAAAGCTTTGCATAGAGTGAAGCTCTGACAAAGACACAGCCTTGAACCCCCCAGCAGACAGTATCTAATCCTAGAGTCCTGCCGGTCACAGGACCAGACAGGCAGACAGCCAGCCAGAGAGGAACAGACAGAACATTCCATTACAAAAAGGTGAAAACAACTGAAACATGGATGCAACTTTCAAATTGGTCACAATTGGTGATAATATATATATGCATGTTGTGTTGTAGTTGAAGTGTTTCTGTGAGTAAAGTAGTGGCTTGGTGTGATGGGCTATCGGTTACTCAGTGATGGTGGTGAATGTGAAGACCATGGAGGTTGAGAGACCGAGACTTGGATGAAGAGAGTCAAAAGCCCCAATTAAAGCCCCAAAACATTGGTACATTCAGTGCAAATCAGGGGTCTCCAACCTTTTCTGGCATTAGATCTACTCATTTCTTTCTAGATTTTAAAATAGGCCCATTCTTCTCCTCTCCCCTGCAACTCTTCTCCGGGTCCTTGCACTACAAGAGAAAGTAGTGCACTATATTTTCTGTCAATATACCTGGTAAAATAATGGTTAATAAACAACTCTAAAATCAGAGATTTGTTGTCAGTGTTTTTCCTGGTTTAAGAATTGTTTTCACTCTCAAAATTATAATTATTCATAGAGAAACAACGAAATGGGATGTTCTGAGTCCAAGTCAATTCTTTTTATGTCTGGAAGGAAACTAACAAATGTAGATATCTTTGTGCAATTTTCCTGTAATTGCGCATCTGGCCCTTTAATTGCGAATCTGAGTGAGGAATGTGCTAGTCTAGCAATGGTTCCATACTGCTACGCATTTCATGGCATTTAATTTAATTTCAAGTTTTCAAATAACAATAGATACTCATTATATACTTATGCCAGGTAAGCCTACTTGCAATAAATATTTAATTGAAAAGGTTTTGGGGAAAGTATTTCGGTCAACTCACAAGATGGTTTATCACGTCAACTGTCTGGAGTGATGGACAAACGCACGCACCACACACACAGACAGGGGCAATATTGCTGGGAATTCATTGGCAGATATTGTTAGGTTTGGCTTTTTAACATGTCAATTTTGCGTTAATTAGATAGTAGCTGGGAGCTTGCGGTGTCTGACACTTGTGGGATTTGTTTATGACAGTTTGTCGTGGAACACGTGAAAATTGCAAGTACTTTCAGAATTGTTTGGCGAGCTACTCATAGGTAGACTGCGAGCTACTGGTAGCTCGCGATCGACCTGTTGGAGACCCCTGGTGAAAATACATAGCCTACACAGGACAGCACAATCATTCATTTGCAGACAGAGAGGGAGTCAGAATGAAAGAAAGGTGTACTGTCAGTACGTAAAAAGTTATAAGAACTTCTTGCAAGCCACCCCAGCTCATGTACAGTATTCCCATAATGCTCGCATCCACTACAAGACCATGGTGCATACCTACGAAACAGCAAGAGAAACTGTCCCTCCCTAGCTTCAGTCTTTCAGTCTATGCTCAAAAACTACACCAGAACCCGTCCCACCTAGCTACAGTTTAAGATGAATGCACTAACTGTAAATCGCTCTGGATAAGAGCGTCTGATAAATTACTAAAATGTCAAAAAATAAATACATGTTATGCCACTGTGCACTTCCCTTTTTTTAAATTATGTTTTTAACGTAAAACATGTAATATATCTGCCCTCAGTCTCTCACTGGCCCTGGGATGATGGAAAAGAATGCAGGAAGTTGTTCTATTTCAGTCCCTTACATTCCGTTAGCTACATTCCACAGTCTCGGATGTGATGGTGACTGGGTGGGGTCACAGCCCTAAAAACAAAGACATTGGGCGTGTTTCATGTCATTGTTATTGCAGTCGACACACTGCTCAGATGATAGTCCCTCACAACATCTGGAAAAGTATTTACCTCTCTGGAACCACAATAATATGATATACATATAATATAGTAATCGGCTAAAATGCTCAGCAGCAACGCAACTGCAAAAAAGGTGACCTGGAACGCACCCTGAGAGTAGAATATGGTGGTATCAGAAAGCAGAGTAATGCCTTCTAAGGCAGAGTATGAAGTGAAAAACATGACAAATATGTATTTGTTTCTATGACTCTTCCTTCATATTCTCATTACTCCTCGTCTTAAAACTTCCTAGTACTGTAGATGTGTCTGAA
Source organism: Salvelinus alpinus (assembly GCF_045679555.1). Classification (NCBI taxonomy): domain Eukaryota; kingdom Metazoa; phylum Chordata; class Actinopteri; order Salmoniformes; family Salmonidae; genus Salvelinus; species Salvelinus alpinus. The sequence continues at coordinate 69,307,703 of NC_092095.1, forward strand.
ATCATATGCTCATTACTCATCGTCTTAAAACTTCCTAGTACTGTAGATGCGTCTATAAAATCATATTCTCATTACTCCTCGTCTTAAAACTTCCTAGTACTGTAGATGCGTCTATAAAATCATATTCTCATTACTCATCGTCTTAAAACTTCCTAGTACTGTAGATACGTCTATAAAATCATGTTCTCATTACTCATCGTCTTAACTTCCTAGTACTGTAGATACGTCTATAAAATCATGTTCTCATTACTCATCGTCTTAACTTCCTAGTACTGTAGATGCGTCTATAAAATCATGTTCTCATTACTCATCGTCTTAACTTCCTAGTACTGTAGATGCGTCTGTAAAATCATATGCTCATTACTCATCGTCTTAACTTCCTAGTACTGTAGATACGTCTATAAAAAACATTTCCCCCATCAAAACAGTCAGTGTAATAGCATACCATGGGCATCTGTGCTTGTATATGACTTCAACATGTTCTCTGTCACAAGTCTCTATAAAGCTATAAATGTCCCTTCACCCACACACAGATCACATTATAATTGCATGATGTGTGTGTGTGTGTGTGTGTGTGTGTCTCGACATGCAGGTTGTTAATCACCATGTTTTACTTTCATTATCACGGTCATACGAACATTTGTCATTATATGATGTTATATCGGGGTACCAACCCCTTTTGAAATAGGAACAGATCAAACCAACGTATTCAATTAGGTGCCAATCAGGATAATGTACATAAGGAGAAAAAGTAGAAGCAAGTTAAAAACAAGAGCAACAAACAACCATGACGGATTTTAAAAGTTCAGATCACCCTCTACTCTGGCAGTGTAGTTCAATGATAAAGCGACGATGACAATCAACATACTTGCAAACAATGAAAACAGCTAAAACACTGAAAGAGTGTGTGTGAGCTTGTGTCTAACATTATGGGAAAGCCAATTCAATGTAATGTCTTTATCGAACAAACCGTAGCTGAGTTTGGTTATTCGTGCTTATAGCTTGCCCTGAAGTTTGTTAAGAATGAGGCAGCCATTTTGATTTGACGAGTCATCGAGCGACGTACAAAAACGACACATTCAAGCGCATCATGTGATATCAGTCAGTACATTCAAAAACATTGTTTGTGGCCGTTACAAAATACATTTTGCAGATAGATGAAAAGCCTGTAGAGAGAGTCCAGCTTCAGCACACAGACACCACCGCATCACCATGGGCTACTTCAGTGTTCTGTTCTAGAACACACCTGTCAGAGTGTTCAACAAGGGCAGGTCACAAAGCTGCCTGGACCTTGATTGGTTGGTTCTCTCCCTGACAGGGTAGGAGGCGTGGCCACAGCAGCTGAAGAGCACCTGTCTTGTCTTCTTTCATCTCTTCCTCTCTCCTCTCATCCCCTTCTCCAGGAGCAACACTGTCCTCTGATGTCCACCTCATCCTCTCTGTGAGATAAAGCATCTTTGTTTCTTCTGCTCTCCAGGAAAAGCTTGACCACCACCTTCCTTACGAGACTCCACTGGAAATCCGTATTTTAAATAATAAAACGTGATGAGCCAGCTGGAGTCTCACTCCAGGTCTTGGTTCCTTCATTGTGTGATTGTTGGAGGCTTACGAGTCCATCTCTCCCATTGGTCTAATGGAGTAACAAGGTTGTGAGTGTTAGGGTGCTCTCCTTTGGTTTGTGTTGGCAGTGTGTCTAAGTGACTTTAACCGTCACAGTGACCCCTGGCATTGTGCAGGGGTCATACCCTCTGATAGACATCGGTCTATTCTCCTCTGTTCAGCTCACTTCAGGAAGGTGAGTGTGTATAAAGATACAACAGGGTGCCAGACAGACTAGACAGTCATCCCCTTGAACCCCTTGGGTTCCTCTACCTCTGTGATACTACAGTTCAGAGGTCAGGGTCAAAGGTCGTAGGAGGAGTGGGGGTTAAAGGTGATAGGGGTCATCACTCCAGGCCGAAGGTGCTGGTCTCCTCCACGGCAGTGAGCATCTTCTCGTGCAGCATGGAGAAGGATGGATATGGAGGGAGGTCCAGCCGGTTGAAACAGGTGTGAGCCCTGGGGAGGAGACAACCGCAAACACAGTGAAAACAACAACAATATACTGTCTGTATAATACCTTTTCATACATTATACTCAAATTGATAATATACTACATGAGTTCACTTAGCCTTACAAGTGAAGTCAGTTCCCTTCGCCTTACAAGTGAAGTTAGTTCCCTTGGCCTTACAAGTGAAGTCAGTTCCCTTGGCCTTACAAGTGAAGTCAGTTCCAAGTGAAGTCAGTTCCCTTGGCCTTACAAGTGAAGTCAGTTCCCTTGGCCTTACAAGTGAAGTCAGTTCCCTTGGCCTTACAAGTGAAGTCAGTTCCCTTAGCCTTACAAGTGAAGTCAGTTCCCTTAGCCTTACAAGTGAAGTCAGTTCCCTTAGCCTTACAAGTGAAGTCAGTTCCCTTAGCCTTACAAGTGAAGTCAGTTCCCTTAGCCTTACAAGTGAAGTCAGTTCCCTTAGCCTTACAAGTGAAGTCAGTTCCCTTAGCCTTACAAGTGAAGTCAGTTCCCTTAGCCTTACAAGTGAAGTCAGTTCCCTTAGCCTTACAAGTGAAGTCAGTTCCCTTAGCCTTACAAGTGAAGTCAGTTCCCTTAGCCTTACAAGTGAAGTCAGTTCCCTTAGCCTTACAAGTGAAGTCAGTTCCCTTGGCCTTACAAGTGAAGTCAGTTCCCTTGGCCTTACAAGTGAAGTCAGTTCCCTTGGCCTTACAAGTGAAGTCAGTTCCCTTGGCCTTACAAGTGAAGTCAGTTCCCTTGGCCTTACAAGTGAAGTCAGTTCCAAGTGAAGTCAGTTCCCTTGGCCTTACAAGTGAAGTCAGCACAGTAGTTTACCTGGGTAGAGAGGTAACTTTGCCCCATTTCTCCACACAGAACCTGCGGGGTCCGTTGCTGCCTCGGAGAGAGGCGAAACCCTCGTAGGGAATACTGGAGGTACCCGTCACAAACTAACAGAGCAGAAAGAAGAAGGTCGCTGTTACTCACTGTGTGTCTCTGTGTGTGTGTGTGTGTTTGTTTGTTTGTTTGTTTAAGTGTGTGTGTTTGTTTGTATGTTTGTTTGTAAGTATGTGTGTGTTTGTTTGTTAGTATGTGTGTGTCTTTGTTTGTATGTGTGTGTTTGTATGTGTGTGTGTTTGTTTGTATATGTGTGTGTTTGTTTGTTAGTATGTGTGTGTCTTTGTTTGTGTGTGTGTGTGTGTGTGTGTGTGCACCCCCACCTGTAGCAGCCTGAGTCTCTGCTCGTTGTTGAACCTCTCCACCGCCGCCCAGAACCAACGGATCACTATGTGGTTGTCATGGTAACCTGAGGGAGGCAGGAAGACAGACAGACAGACATGAGTCACTCAGCAGCCTGGCCTTTCTCTCTGGTAGGCCTAGTTACTTCAGCTGTTCAACCAGACAGCTAGCTAGGGTATACTGTTATATCCTGGCCTTTCTCTCTGGTAGGCCTAGTTACTTCAGCTGTTCAACCAGACAGCTAGCTAGGGTATACTGTTATATACTGGCCTTTCTCTCTGGTAGGCCTAGTTACTTCAGCTGTTCAACCAGACAGCTAGCTAGGGTATACTGTTATATACTGGCCTTTCTCTCTGGTAGGCCTAGTTACTTCATCTGTTCAACCAGACAGCTAGCTAGAGTATACTGTTATATACTGGCCTTTCTCTCTGGTAGGCCTAGCTACTCAAGCTGTTCAACCAGACAGCTAGCTAGGGTATACTGTTATATACTGGGCTTTCTCTCTGGTAGGCCTAGTTACTTCAGCTGTTCAACCAGACAGCTAGCTAGGGTATACTGTTATATACTGGCCTTTCTCTCTGGTAGGCCTAGTTACTTCAGCTGTTCAACCAGACAGCTAGCTAGGGTATACTGTTATATACTGGCCTTTCTCTCTGGTAGGCCTAGTTACTCCAGCTGTTCAACCAGACAGCTAGCTAGGGTATACTGTTATATAATGGCCTTTCTCTCTGGTAGGCCTAGCTACTCAAGCTGTTCAACCAGACAGCTAGCTAGGGTATACTGTTATATACTGGGCTTTCTCTCTGGTAGGCCTAGTTACTTCAGCTGTTCAACCAGACAGCTAGCTAGGGTATACTGTTATATACTGGCCTTTCTCTCTGGTAGGCCTAGTTACTTCAGCTGTTCAACCAGACAGCTAGCTAGGGTATACTGTTATATACTGGGCTTTCTCTCTGGTAGGCCTAGTTACTTCAGCTGTTCAGACAGCTAGCTAGGGTATACTGTTATATACTGGCCTTTCTCTCTGGTAGGCCTAGTTACTTCAGCTGTTCAACCAGACAGCTAGCTAGGGTATACTGTTATATACTGGCCTTTCTCTCTGGTAGGCCTAGTTACTTCAGCTGTTCAACCAGACAGCTAGCTAGGGTACACTGTTATATACTGGCCTTTCTCTCTGGTAGGCCTAGTTACTTCCGCTGTTCAACCAGACAGCTAGCTAGGGTATACTGTTATATACACTTATTTCTGTAACAGCTCTTCCTAATTGTTAAGACATTTAAAAACATTTCCTTCTCCATCTGAATGGAACAATGGACTGTCTTTACTGCTGCCTGAGACACCAGGTCTATCTCAGCGGTGCCAGCTATCACCAGCTCCAGCTCCCTGGCATCAAACACTGACACCAGCCTGGAATCCACCACCTGCATGACACAGCACAGGGCATGTCTACCTTTGACAAGAGCTGTGCACTATATAGGGAATAGGGTGTCATTTGGGCTCCCGGTCTCCCCTCTCCCCCTGTCTCTCCCCGTCTCTTCCTCTCCCCCTGTCTCCCCCCTGTCTCTCCCCATCTCTTCCTCTCCCCCCTGTTCATACCTCCTCTGTAATCTGTGTTTCTCCCCGTCTCCCCCTGTCTCTTCCTCTCCCCCCTGTCTCCCCCGTCTCTTCCTCTCCCCCCTGTCTCTCCCCGTCTCTTCCTCTCTCCCCATCTCTTCCTCTCCCCCCTGCCCCCCCCCCCCCCCGTCTCCCCCCGTCTCTTCCTCTCCCCCCCGTCTCCCCCGGTCTCTTCCTCTCCCCCCTGTGTCTCCCCCTCTCTCCCCCTGTCTCTCCCCGTCTCTTCCTCTCCCCCCTGCCCCCCCCCCCTGTCTCCTCCGGTCTCTTCCTCTCCCCCCTGTTCATACCTCCTCTGTAATCAGTATTGCTCCTCCAGTCCACCAGGTCTATCTCAGCGGTGCCAGCTATCACCAGCTCCAGCTCCCTGGCATCAAACACTGACACCAGCCTGGAATCCACCACCTGCATGACACAGCACAGGGCATCCAGGCTACAAACCATGACCACAACCTTTGTTGTCGTTTGTATCTCAGTTGGTAGAGGCTGGCTCTTGTAACGGTGCTGGGTTTGATTCCCGGCACCACCCATATGTAAAATGTATACACGTATGACTGTAAGTCGCTTTGGATAAAACAGTCTGTTAAATGGCATGTATTATTATTACAAACACAACAACAACAAACTCAATCCCATTATACAGTCTTCCAATCACATCCTATCACATACAGCCTTTAGCTACATCTTGCCCAATTAGAATTCAGTTGTTGTTGATGTCTGTGAGCAGGAAGTTGCCCCAGTGTGTATGATGATACTGCTGAGTCTACCTTTATCAGAATCTGTACCAGGAGATATTTGAGGAGATATTAGATGGTACCTCATAGAATCCCCGGACCAGACTCTCTGTCTGTTGAACCACTCCTCTCTCGATACGCCACTTCACCATGCGCTCAATGTACTCCTTCTTATTCTTCTCTGACACTGGGATGTTGGCCCCGCCCGGCTTCAGCTCTCTCTCTGTGATCTACACACACAGTACATACACATGAGCTTTATATCTCACACACACACACAGTACATACACATGAGCTTTATATCTCACACACACACACACACACACACACACACACCTGTCCGAACACCTCCTCATTGACAGTGAAGGTGAGGTCCAACATGTCCTCGATGTCGTTGTCCTTCATCCACTGGAGACTCTGGTGGAACTCCTCATCCAGATACTCCAGATCACTCAGCTCACATAGGCTATAGAATAGTAGAGTAGAGCAGATTAGATTAGAATAGAATAGAGTAGAGTAGAGCAGAGTAGAGCAGAGCAGAGTGGAGTAGAGTGGAGCAGAGTAGAGTATAATAGAGTATAATAGAGCAGATTAGAGTAGAGCAGATTAGATTAGAATAGAGTAGAGTAGAGCAGAATAGAGTAGAGTAGAGTAGAATAGAGCAGAGTAGAGTGGAGTAGAGTGGAGCAGAGTAGAGTACAGTAGAATAGAGTACAGTAGAATAGAGTACAGTAGAATAGAGTACAGTAGAATAGAGTAGAGTAGAGTAGAGCAGAATAGAGCAGATTAGAGTAGAGTAGAGCAGAATAGAGTAGAGTAGAGTAGAATAGAGCAGAGTAGAATGGAGTGGAGTAGAGCAGAGTGGAGTAGAATAGAGCATAGTAGAATAGAGTAGAGTAGAGCAGAATAGAGCAGATTAGATTAGAATAGAGTGGAATAGAGTAGAGCAGAATAGAGTGGAATAGAGTAGAGTAGAATAGAGCAGAATAGAGTAGAATAGAGCAGAGTAGAATGGAGTGGAGTAGAATAGAGTATAGTAGAATAGAGTAGAATAGAGCAGAGTAGAGTGGAGTAGAGCAGAGTATTATAGAGTAGAGTAGAGCAGATTAGAATAGAGCAGAATAGAATAGAGTAGTGTATAATGGAGTAGAATAGAGTAGAACAGAATATAGTAGAATAGAGTAGAGTAGAATGGATTTAGGCAAGAGGTCAGTTAACTCTAATCTACATAACCACATGTCTGGTACAGTCTTAAAATATCAGAAAAATACTCTCTAGTTGTATAGTGTAATGCCCTATATTCAACACTGGACCACAGCTGTTTTCATTGTTCCCCTGTAATCAGGGACTGATTTAGACCTGGGACACCAGGTGTGTGCAATTAACTATCATGTAGAACAGAAAACTAGCAGGCGCTGGACCTTGTAGGGTCAGAGTTGAATATCCCTGGTGTATATCTAGAATTAGACAGTCCAGGTGGTGGATACGTACATACGCAGCAGGCCCTTATAGAAGGGTCGAGTGAAGAAGGCATCCAGTAGGTATTGGTGGATCAGAGCCAGGCCCAGGATACGCCCACTGAAACGGAACCTGAACAGGGAAGGAGAGAAGATACTTAGATTAGAAATGTTATTACCCAGGTCCTAGTACAGACAACAGATGTTATTACCCAGGTCCTAGTATACACAACAGATGTTATTACCCAGGTCCTAGTATAGACAACAGATGTTATTACCCAGGTCCTAGTATAGACAACAGATGTTATTACCCAGGTCCTAGTATAGACAACAGATGTTATTACCCAGGTCCTAGTATACACAACAGATGTTATTACCCAGGTCCTAGTATAGACAACAGATGTTATTACCCAGGTCCTAGTATAGACAACAGATGTTATTACCCAGGTCCTAGTATACACAACAGATGTTATTACCCAGGTCCTAGTATACACAACAGATGTTATTACCCAGGTCCTAGTATAGACAACAGATGTTATTACCCAGGTCCTAGTATAGACAACAGATGTTATTACCCAGGTCCTAGTATAGACAACAGATGTTATTACCCAGGTCCTAGTATAGACAACAGATGTTATTACCCAGGTCCTAGTATAGACAACAGATGTTATTACCCAGGTCCTAGTATAGACAACAGATGTTATTACCCAGGTCCTAGTATAGACAACAGATGTTATTACCCAGGTCCTAGTATAGACAACAGATGTTATTACCCAGGTCCTAGTATAGACAACAGATGTTATTACCCAGGTCCTAGTATAGACAACAGATGTTATTACCCAGGTCCTAGTATAGACAACAGATGTTATTACCCAGGTCCTAGTATAGACAACAGATGTTATTACCCAGGTCCTAGTATAGACAACAGATGTTATTACCCAGGTCCTAGTATAGACAACAGATGTTATTACCCAGGTCCTAGTATACACAACAGATGTTATTACCCAGGTCCTAGTATAGACAACAGATGTTATTACCCAGGTCCTAGTATACACAACAGATGTTATTACCCAGGTCCTAGTATACACAACAGATGTTATTACCCAGGTCCTAGTATACACAACAGATGTTATTACCCAGGTCCTAGTATAGACAACAGATGTTATTACCCAGGTCCTAGTATACACAACAGATGTTATTACCCAGGTCCTAGTATAGACAACAGATGTTATTACCCAGGTCCTAGTATACACAACAGATGTTATTACCCAGGTCCTAGTATAGACAACAGATGTTATTACCCAGGTCCTAGTATAGACAACAGATGTTATTACCCAGGTCCTAGTATAGACAACAGATGTTATTACCCAGGTCCTTGTATAGACAACAGATGTTATTACCCAGGTCCTAGTATAGACAACAGATGTTATTACCCAGGTCCTAGTATAGACAACAGATGTTATTACCCAGGTCCTAGTATAGACAACAGATGTTATTACCCAGGTCCTAGTATAGACAACAGATGTTATTACCCAGGTCCTAGTATAAACAACAGATGTTATTACCCAGGTCCTAGTATAAACAACAGATGTTATTACCCAGGTCCTTGTATAGACAACAGATGTTATTACCCAGGTCCTTGTATAGACAACAGATGTTATTACCCAGGTCCTAGTATACACAACAGATGTTATTACCCAGGTCCTAGTATAGACAACAGATGTTATTACCCAGGTCCTAGTATAGACAACAGATGTTATTACCCAGGTCCTAGTATACACAACAGATGTTATTACCCAGGTCCTAGTATAGACAACAGATGTTATTACCCAGGTCCTAGTATAAACAACAGATGTTATTACCCAGGTCCTAGTATAGACAACAGATGTTATTACCCAGGTCCTAGTATACACAACAGATGTTATTACCCAGGTCCTAGTATAAACAACAGATGTTATTACCCAGGTCCTAGTATACACAACAGATGTTATTACCCAGGTCCTAGTATAGACAACAGATGTTATTACCCAGGTCCTAGTATAGACAACAGATGTTATTACCCAGGTCCTAGTATAGACAACAGATGTTATTACCCAGGTCCTAGTATAGACAACAGATGTTATTACCCAGGTCCTAGTATAGACAACAGATGTTATTACCCAGGTCCTAGTATAGACAACAGATGTTATTACCCAGGTCCTAGTATACACAACAGATGTTATTACCCAGGTCCTAGTATAGACAACAGATGTTATTACCCAGGACCTAGTATAGACAACAGATGTTATTACCCAGGTCCTAGTATAGACAACAGATGTTATTACCCAGGTCCTAGTATAGACAACAGATGTTATTACCCAGGTCCTAGTATAGACAACAGATGTTATTACCCAGGTCCTAGTATAGACAACAGATGTTATTACCCAGGTCCTAGTATAGACAACAGATGTTATTACCCAGGTCCTAGTATAGACAACAGATGTTATTACCCAGGTCCTAGTATACACAACAGATGTTATTACCCAGGTCCTAGTATACACAACAGATGTTATTACCCAGGTCCTAGTATACACAACAGATGTTATTACCCGGGTCCTAGTATAGACAACAGATGTTATTACCCAGGTCCTAGTATACACAACAGATGTTATTACCCGGGTCCTAGTATACACAACAGATGTTATTACCCAGGTCCTAGCATAGACAACAGATGTTATTACCCAGGTCCTAGTATACACAACAGATGTTATTACCCAGGTCCTAGTATAGACAACAGATGTTATTACCCAGGTCCTAGTATAGACAACAGATGTTATTACCCAGGTCCTAGTATAGACAACAGATGTTATTACCCAGGTCCTAGTATAGACAACAGATGTTATTACCCAGGTCCTAGTATACACAACAGATGTTATTACCCAGGTCCTAGTATAGACAACAGATGTTATTACCCGGGTCCTAGTATACACAACAGATGTTATTACCCGGGTCCTAGTATAGACAACAGATGTTATTACCCGGGTCCTTGTATACACAACAGATGTTATTACCCGGGTCCTAGTATAGACAACAGATGTTATTACCCGGGTCCTAGTATAGACAACAGATGTTATTACCCGGGTCCTAGTATAGACAACAGATGTTATTACCCGGGTCCTAGTATAGACAACAGATGTTATTACCCAGGTCCTAGTATAGACAACAGATGTTATTACCCAGGTCCTAGTATACACAACAGATGTTATTACCCGGGTCCTAGTATAGACAACAGATGTTATTACCCGGGTCCTAGTATAGACAACAGATGTTATTACCCGGGTCCTTGTATAGACAACAGATGTTATTACCCGGGTCCTAGTATAGACAACAGATGTTATTACCCGGGTCCTAGTATAGACAACAGATGTTATTACCCGGGTCCTTGTATAGACAACAGATGTTATTACCCGGGTCCTAGTATAGACAAGATGTTATTACCCGGGTCCTAGTATAGACAACAGATGTTATTACCCGGGTCCTAGTATAGACAACAGATGTTATTACCCAGGTCCTAGTATAGACAACAGATGTTATTACCCAGGTCCTAGTATACACAACAGATGTTATTACCCAGGTCCTAGTATAGACAACAGATGTTATTACCCAGGTCCTAGTATAGACAACAGATGTTATTACCCAGGTCCTAGTATACACAACAGATGTTATTACCCAGGTCCTAGTATAGACAACAGATGTTATTACCCAGGTCCTAGTATACACAACAGATGTTATTACCCAGGTCCTAGTATACACAACAGATGTTATTACCCAGGTCCTAGTATAGACAACAGATGTTATTACCCAGGTCCTAGTATAGACAACAGATGTTATTACCCAGGTCCTAGTATACACAACAGATGTTATTACCCAGGTCCTAGTATAGACAACAGATGTTATTACCCAGGTCCTAGTATACACAACAGATGTTATTACCCAGGTCCTAGTATAGACAACAGATGTTATTACCCAGGTCCTAGTATAGACAACAGATGTTATTACCCAGGTCCTAGTATACACAACAGATGTTATTACCCAGGTCCTAGTATACACAACAGATGTTATTACCCAGGTCCTAGTATACACAACAGATGTTATTACCCAGGTCCTAGTATACACAACAGATGTTATTACCCAGGTCCTAGTATACACAACAGATGTTATTACCCAGGTCCTAGTATACACAACAGATGTTATTACCCAGGTCCTAGTATACACAACAGATGTTATTACCCAGGTCCTAGTATACACAACAGATGTTATTACCCAGGTCCTAGTATAGACAACAGATGTTATTACCCAGGTCCTAGTATAGACAACAGATGTTATTACCCAGGACCTAGTATAGACAACAGATGTTATTACCCAGGTCCTAGTATAGACAACAGATGTTATTACCCGGGTCCTAGTATAGACAACAGATGTTATTACCCGGGTCCTAGTATAGACAACAGATGTTATTACCCGGGTCCTAGTATAGACAACAGATGTTATTACCCGGGTCCTAGTATAGACAACAGATGTTATTACCCGGGTCCTAGTATAGACAACAGATGTTATTACCCGGGTCCTAGTATAGACAACAGATGTTATTACCCAGGTCCTAGTATAGACAACAGATGTTATTACCCAGGTCCTAGTATACACAACAGATGTTATTACCCAGGTCCTAGTATACACAACAGATGTTATTACCCATGTCCTAGTATACACAACAGATGTTATTACCCATGTCCTAGTATACACAACAGATGTTATTACCCATGTCCTAGTATAGACAACAGATGTTATTACCCAGGTCCTAGTATAGACAACAGATGTTATTACCCAGGTCCTAGTATAGACAACAGATGTTATTACCCAGGTCCTAGTATAGACAACAGATGTTATTACCCAGGTCCTAGTATAGACAACAGATGTTATTACCCAGGTCCTAGTATACACAACAGATGTTATTACCCAGGTCCTAGTATACACAACAGATGTTATTACCCAGGTCCTAGTATACACAACAGATGTTATTACCCAGGTCCTAGTATACACAACAGATGTTATTACCCAGGTCCTAGTATACACAACAGATGTTATTACCCAGGTCCTAGTATAGACAACAGATGTTATTACCCAGGTCCTAGTACAGACAAGAGATGTTTTGGCTCGTCCCTTCAGTCCATTTCCATTCATCTTAACACCAGGGCTGGGCTCCATTCAAATTGAAGTACTCAATTCAGGAAATTAATTAGTTAAAATTCAAAAATTGAAAAACTTTTGAAACAAAAAGCTTCTTGAAAGTAATAGAAAATAGATTCAATTTCAATTATTGAATAGGAATTTCCGTTTGCTTCCAGAATTGACTGAGTTCAATTTGAATTGACCCCAACCCTGCTGATCAGCCAACAGACCACAGACCCCTCCGACCCCAAACCCTCCCCGTCTTCAGTCTACTCACCACTCGTGATGGTTGTCTACGAAGGCAGACATGGGGCTGATCTGAACGGTGTAGGTGTCGTTGGCGGAGTACTCAAACAGGCCGTAGTACGGGTTGAACAGCTCTCTAGACACCAGGAAGAAAAACTCTCTGGACGGGCCGCTGTAGTCCAATCTGCAACACATACAGGAAGACACATTATCACACAGGAACGGCGTAGATAGAAATATAACGTCATAGAGCAGACAAAGTGCATTTCTAACTGAAATATTCCTCAAATGTTTCATTCTATTGAACCCAGGATAATTTCCCCCCCACCAGCTTCTGGAAGAGTAGAAGAGTAGAGGACAGGCAGTCTGTCTGACTCACCCCTCCTCTCCCAGGAAGCTGACATAGAGCTTGCTCCTCTGCAGGTCTTTACGGGAGTAACACATGACCTGGTTGAAGGCATCCTCCAGGAGATGGTCCCTACGGATGATCAACCTGGGGGTTGGGGGAGGAAGAGACACACACAGGGGGGAACTGGTAAGGGCAGGAGGGCGTGGGTGGAGGGTATGTGGGTGGACCACAGAACTAGAATCAGATTCTATTTCTTTGGCTGGAACACCAAAGCATTTAGCTAGATCAATAACGTATTCATTCTTTCATATTACAGTATTCACACATGAAAATACAAGCACCCTCCCCACTCCATACTTTAACTTCCCTAGGCCCTGGCCCCACTCCATACTTTAACTTCCCTGGGCCCTGGCCGTAGCCCCACTCCATACTTTAACTTCCCTAGGCCCTGGCCCCACTCCATACTTTAACTTCCCTGGGCCCTGGCCGTAACCCCACTACATACTTTAACTTCCCTGGGCCCTGGCCGTAACCCCACTACATACTTTAACTTCCCTGGGCCCTGGCGGTAACCCCACTCCATACTTTAACTTCCCTGGGCCCTGGCCGTAACCCCACTACATACTTTAACTTCCCTGGGCCCTGGCGGTAACCCCACTCCATACTTTAACTTCCCTGGGCCCTGGCCGTAGCCCCACTATATACTTTAACTTCCCTGGGCCCTGGCCGTAGCCCCACTCCATACTTTAACTTCCCTGGGCCCTGGCCGTAACCCCACTACATACTTTAACTTCCCTGGGCCCTGGCCCCACTACATACTTTAACTTCCCTGGGCCCTGGCCGTAGCCCCACTACATACTTTAACTTCCCTGGCCCCACTACATACTTTAACTTCCCTGGGCCCTGGCCGTAGCCCCACTACATACTTTAACTTCCCTGGGCCCTGGCCCCACTACATACTTTAACTTCCCTGGGCCCTGGCCGTAGCCCCACTACATACTTTAACTTCCCTGGGCCCTGGCCATAGCCCCACTACATACTTTAACTTCCCTGGGCCCTGGCCGTAGCCCCACTACATACTTTAACTTCCCTGGGCCCTGGCCGTAGCCCCACTACATACTTTAACTTCCCTGGGCCCTGGCCATAGCCCCACTACATACTTTAACTTCCCTGGGCCCTGGCCGTAGCCCCACTACATACTTTAACTTCCCTGGGCCCTGGCCGTAGCCCCACTACATACTTTAACTTCCCTGGGCCCTGCCCATAGCCCTTGGTCTCCAGTTTGCGGTAGAAGTTTCGCAGTTTGGCTTCGAAGTCTCGCTTGTAGGGGGCAGGGGCACGGGCATTAGCTCGCTGTGTTCCTGTGGGAATAAAATTTGACAGAGAACGAGGGATGAGTGTGTGCTCCCTACAAACACAGAGAGAGGAGAGAGAGAGAGAGAGAGAGAGAGAGAAAACAAGAGGGAGAAATAGCGAAAGAGAGAATGGGAGAGAAAGACAGAATGGTAACAGAGGTATAGAGAAGCCTTCTCACCAGGTGAGTTCTGTGGGGAGGACACGGGGGAGCTTCGTGGGGACTGGCAGTAGCTGGGGTGCAGTAAGGCGTGAGGCGGAACATATGACATCACTTCCTCCTCAAACAGGCTGCCAGAGAGAACCAAGAGAGAGGAGACAATGTCACTGAGAGGTACAAGGACGCAAAGTAACAAAACTGGGTTTGAACTAAAGCCTAGGCATTGGCTCAGGGAGATAACACAAGTCTTCAGGTCTCAAGCACAAAGCTTCTCATACACTGATAGTCCTGAGAGGCAGGTACAGATGTAGGATCCTCATTTCATCACCCTGTTGCAGGAGAACTTTCCTGCAGTGCAGAAAATTTCAAACGTGTAGTGTATTTGAGGCTTCTGAAGTTTGTAATTTCCACTTAGAAATGTCACATTCCTCTAGACACATTTCCATGAATTATTATCCACATCTCCTGTTGCTGCAGGATTCTTTTCCTTCTATAGCAAACTGGCTGAAATGAAGGTCGTACAGGTATGAGGCAGGTACAGGTATGAGGCAGGTATGAGGCAGGTACAGGTATGACAGCAGCTCACCTGAGGAGGATGACCAGGTCTGCATCACCAGACAGCCTGGCCAGACCAGAGGCCCCTTCATTACGGATCAACTGCACCTTCTCCCTGTGGTGGAGAACACACAACAGAATGAGCCTTCACCACTCTCTGGAGGTATAGTGAGGTGACAACCGTAGTGAATTTAGTAGTGAGGGTTTGAGGGACTGTTCTCAGTGAAGTGAGGAGGGGGAGGAAGGGGGGAGGAAGGAGGTAGGGGGAGGAGGGATGGAGGGGGTAGGGGGAGGTGGGAGGGAGGGGGTAGGGGGAGGGAGGAGGAAGGAGGTAGGAGGGAGGGAGGGAGGAAGGAGGTGGAGGGAGGGAGGTAGGGGGAGGGAGGAGGTAGGGGGACGAGGGAGGTAGGGGGAGGTGGGAGGGAGGGAGGGAGGGAAGGGTGGAGGAAGAGGCTGCTGACCTGAGCCAGTGGTTCCTGATAAACTCTGTCTGTCTCTCCTGCAGGATCTCAAAGATGTTGGGTTGTCGTAGAAACGCCACTATCTTGTCATTGTAAGCTGAAGAGAAGGAGTCAAGGACAGAATGAGCTATGTGTGTGTGTGTTCATGTGTGTGTGTGTGTGTGTGTGTGTTGTTTGTGTGTGTGTGTGTGTGTGTCCACTCACCCACTGGCACTACGTCTTGGTACTGGGTGCGGCTGCCCGTGGTGAAGGTGCTGGATGGGCGGGGCATTACAGGGGGTCCTCCTCCAGAGTGACGAGGGTGCTCACCCACCTGGAGCACAGAGAGCTGGTTGAGTTGACTGACGAGTGTGTGTGTGTGTGTTTGGCTCACCATGTCTTGTGTGTGTGTGTCTCACCATGATGTGTGTGTGTCTCACCATGATGTGTGTGTGTGTCTCACCATGATGTGTGTGTGTCTCACCATGATGTGTGTGTGTGTCTCACCATGGTGTGTGTGTGTGTGTGTGTGTGTGTGTGTGTGTGTGTGTGTGTGTGTGTGTGTGTGTGTGTGTGTGTGTGTGTGTGTGTGTGTGTGTGTGTGTGTGTGTGTCTCACCATGTGTTGTGGGCTGACCTCGCCAGCGCTGTGGCTGCGTTGTCTGGTCAGGTGCTGGCGGTGGGCCAGGAGGCTGCTGGGACGCGTGCTGCTCTGGAGAGGGAGCCGAGGGTCGATGAACGTAGTGGCCCGGCAGTTGTGGTCCACAAAGAAAGGCTGTAGAGAGAGACAGAATGAGACGTGGAGAGGTTAGGGTCATTGGTAAACAGAGAGAGAGAGACAGAGAGAGAGAGACAGAGAGAGGGACAGAGAGAGAGACAGAGAGAGGGACAGAGCGAGAGAGAGAAGAGTAGAGAGAGACAAAGACAGAGAGACAGAGAGAGGGACAGAGCGAGAGAGAGAAGAGTAGAGAGAGTTAGAGATGGAGGAGGAGATAAGAAGAAAAGAGCTCCCTCTATACCTCTGTGTGTGTGTGTGTGTGTGTGTGTGTGTGTGTGTGTGTGTGTGTGTGTGTGTGTGTGTGTGTGTGTACCTTGCCAGTGTGGTCGTGCTTCAGCTCCCAGCCACGGGGCAGCTCCAGCTGTTTGTTGGAGAACATGTTGAGGAAAACCACCAGGTCTCTGTTGTGCTGGTAGCGCTCATAGTGATGCGTGTCCCGACGCACCTTACTGATCATGTGTTTCAGGCAGGTGTTACCTGTAAACATGCGGTAGGCACTCTGGGGAGAGAACAAGAGAAGAGGAGAGGAGGGTGGGAGAGGAGAGGAGAGGAGAGGGAGAGGAAGGTGGGAGAGGAGAGGAGGAGTGGGCAGAGGAGAGGAGGGTGGGGGGAGAGCAGAGGAGGGTGGGAGAGGAGAGGAGGGGAGGAGGGGGAGAGGAGAGGAGAGAAGCGAAGGGGGGGAGGGTGGGAGAGGAGAGAAGGGAGGAGGGGGAGAGAAGAGGATAGGAGGGTGGGAGAGAAGAGGAGAGAAGAGAAGGGGGAGGAGGGTGGGAGAGGAGAGAAGAGGGGAGGAGAGGGGAAGAGGGTGGGAGAGAAGAGGAGAGGAGGGTGGGATAGGAGAGGAGGGTAGGAGAGGAGGGTGGGATAGAAGAGGAGGGTGGGATAGGAGAGGAGAGGAGTGGACGGGGAGGAGAAGGGAGGGAGGAGGGTGGGAGAGTTGAGAAGAGTAGAGTAGAGGTGATGGGAGGATAGGAGGGTAGTATTGTAAAGTGATGAACGACTGATGTGACAGTGTAAATATAGCTACAGTTCTGTAATAGTAGAAATATAGGTCATAGAAATGAACTGATCAAGCAGTAAGGGATATAGGTGTGTGTGTGTGTGTGTGTGTGTGTGTGTGTGTGTGTGTGTGTGTGTGTAACATACAGGGTTGGAATGCAGCACGGTGAAGAAGTCAGGGCTGGTCAGGAACTTGGCGCTGGGAGACTGGAGGAGCAGACTGAGACGAGAACGAGAGCTATCTGGAGCCACCACACCATCACGACGATACTCTGACAAGACAGACAGACAGACAGACAGACAGACAGACAGACAGACAGACAGACAGACAGACAGACAGACACAACAAGTTAATAACCAAACAAATTCATTTGAAAAGCTTTAACAAGAGCCGGGTTTAGTTTTAGTAGAAACCAGCCTAAACCAGCAGAATACTGGCTAGTGAAAGTCTAGAGGCCTATTGTCAAGCTTTAGTTGACTACAGCGACCAGAATGCACTGCAAGCCTGGGTACCTGGGATAGTGTGGTGGTCAGTGTCGTCGGTGGGCACCTCGGGCGGAGCTGTCAGCTCCTCTGCTGTTCTCTCATTGGTCATCGTCCTGCGTATACTCTGATACCTGAACACAGAAGCAATGCCACTAAACTGTAACACAAACTCTATAGAGAGAGAAGTGTGTGTGTGTGTGTGTGTTCTGCATGTGTGTGTGTGTGTGTTCTGCATATGTGTGTGTGTGTGTTCTGCATGTGTGTGTGTGTGTGTGTGTGTGTGTGTGTGTGTGTGTGTGTGTGTGTGTGTGTTCTGCGTGTGTGTGTGTGTGTTCTGCATGTGTGTGTGTGTGTGTTCTGCATGTGAGTGTGTGTGTGTTCTGCATGTGTGTGTGTGTGTGTGTGTGTGTGTGTGTGTGTGTGTGTGTGTGTGTGTGTCTAGATAAATGATAAGTGTGTGTGCTGGTTCTAACCTGCGGTTGAGTTGCTCCATCTGCTGTATGCTGTTGGACCTCTGGAGGAGCTGTGGTGCTGGAGGAGCGGTGGGTCTCTGCCAGGTGGTGGTGCGGTTCACATGGTCCACATAGAACACACGACTGTGACTGTCTATACGGGCCTCCCAGTCTGAAACACACACACAGCTGTGTTAACACACGACTGTGACTGTCTATACGGGCCTCCCAGTCTGAAACACACACACAGCTGTGTTAACACACGACTGTGACTGTCTATACGGGCCTCCCAGTCTGAAACACACACACAGCTGTGTTAACACACGACTGTGACTGTCTATACGGGCCTCCCAGTCTGAAACACACACACAGCTGTGTTAACACACGACTGTGACTGTCTATACGGGCCTCCCAGTCTGAAACACACACACAGCTGTGTTAACACACGACCGTGACTGTCTATACGGGCCTCCCAGTCTGAAACACACACACAGCTGTGTTAACACACACACACATAGAAGACACGACTGTGACTGTCTATACGGGCCTCCCAGTCTGAAACACACACACACACACATAGAAGACACGACTGTGACTGTCTATACGGGCCTCCCAGTCTGAAACACACACACAGCTGTGTTAACACACGACTGTGACTGTCTATACGGGCCTCCCAGTCTGAAACACACACACAGCTGTGTTCACACACACACACACACACACACACACACACACACACACACACACACACACACACACACACACACACACACACACACACACACACACACACACACACACACACACACACACACACACACACACACACACACACACACTCATAGAAGTTTCAACTGTGACTGTCTAACAGGCCTCCCAGTCACCAAGGCAAATATATCATATGCACTGAGTGGACAAAACATTAGGAAGACCTGCTCTTTCCTTGACATAGACTGATCAGGTGAATCCAGGTTGAAGCTATGATCCCTTATTGATGTCACGTGTTAAATCCACTTCAATCAGTGTAGATGAAGGGGAGGAGACAGGTTAAAGAAGGATGTTTAAGCCTTGAGACAATTGAGACATGGATTGTGTATGTGTGCCATTCAGAGGGAGAATGGGCAAGACAAACGATTTAAGTGCCTTTGAACGGGGTATGGTAGTAGGTGCCAGGCGCATTGGTTGGAATGTGTCAAGAACTGCAAAGCTGCTGGGGTTTTCACACTCAACAGTTTCCCGTGTGTATCAAGAATGGTCCACCACCCAAAGGACATCCAGCCAACTTGATACAACTCTTGGAAGCTTTGGAATCAACATGGGTCAGCATCCCTGTGGAACGCTTTCGAGTCCATGCCCCAACAAATTGAGGCTGTTCTGAGGGGAAAAGGGGCAACTCAAATATCATGAAGGTGTTCCTAATGTTTTGTACACTCAGTGACACAAACTGAAAAAGTCAACCACTAATTCTAATATTACTACTAATTGTATAAATTCTACCATGTCAGATGTCAGATTATGTGTCGGTCAACTGACATGATCAGGATCTCCATCTTCCTCTTCCTCCCTCAGAAACACACTCTACTCATCTTCCTCCCTCAGAAACACACTCTACTCATCTTCCTCCCTCAGAAACACACTCTACTCATCTTCCTCCCTCAGAAACACACTCTACTCATCTTCCTCCCTCAGAAACACACTCTACTCATCTTCCTCCCTCAGAAACACACTGTACTCATCTTCCTCCCTCAGAAACACACTCTACTCATCTTCCTCCCTCAGAAACACACTCTACTCATCTTCCTCCCTCAGAAACACACTCTACTCATCTTCCTCCCTCAGAAACACACTCTACTCATCTTCCTCCCTCAGAAACACACTCTACTCATCTTCCTCCCTCAGAAACACACTCTACTCACTGGGAGGAAGGGGCTCATCTACTCTCTGGTAGCGACCAACGTCGTGACGGACAGAGGGCAGGGAGCGGACGCACTGGTGACCGTTGACTTGAGCTGTGGCCCCTGAAGAAGATGAGGAGAGAGGAAGACATTAAAACACACTGTGGCCCCTGGACAAGATGAGGAGAGAGGAAGACATTAAAACACACTGTGGCCCCTGGACAAGATGAGGAGAGAGGAAGACATTAAAACACTGTGGCCCCTGGACAAGATGAGGAGAGAGGAAGACATTAAAACACACTGTGGCCCCTGGACAAGATGAGGAGAGAGGAAGACATTAAAACACACTGTGGCCCCTGGACAATATGAGGAGAGAGGAAGACATTAAAACACCCTTGACAAGATGAGGAGAGAGGAAGACATTAAAACACACTGTGGCCCCTGAACAGAATACAGATTAAACACACGAGCGCACACGCACACTCAAACACACATTAAAACCTCACTGTGTCATGCAAACCAGAGGGAAAGACAGACATAATCTGACAACAATCAAAGTTAATAAACGTCAAGTGAATAATACAGTTTTTTCCCCGTTTTTTAATCCTTTTGTTCTTTTGTTCATTTTCCAAAGATCCGTTTAGAGGATTTAAGGAGCTTTTCATGTTTCTTTCCTAGTCCTGAACCGGGTCAATCCCTCACAGTGGTACTGTACTGTATGACCATGGAGCAGAAACATCCCTCTGGACAAAACATCACAGAAGATAGTGTAGATGCACATCAACCTCTATGGGAGGACCATGAACACATGTCCTCTATGGAAGGACCATGAACACGTGTCCTCTATGGAAGGACCATGAACACGTGTCCTCTATGGAAGGACCATGAACACGTGTCCTCTATGGAAGGACCATGAACACGTGTCCTCTATGGAAGGACCATGAACACGTGTCCTCTATGGGAGGACCATGAACACGTGTCCTCTATGGGAGGACCATGAACACGTGTCCTCTATGGAAGGACCATGAACACGTGTCCTCTATGGAAGGACCATGAACACGTGTCCTCTATGGGAGGACCATGAACACGTGTCCTCTATGGGAGGACCATGAACACGTGTCCTCTATGGAAGGACCATGAACACGTGTCCTCTATGGAAGGACCATGAACACGTGTCCTCTATGGAAGGACCATGAACACGTGTCCTCTATGGAAGGACCATGAACACGTGTCCTCTATGGAAGGACCATGAACACGTGTCCTCTATGGAAGGACCATGAACACGTGTCCTCTATGGAAGGACCATGAACACGTGTCCTCTATGGAAGGACCATAAACACGTGTCCTCTATGGAAGGACCATAAACACGTGTCCTCTATGGAAGGACCATGAACACGTGTCCTCTATGGAAGGACCATGAACACGTGTCCTCTATGGAAGGACCATGAACACGTGTCCTCTATGGAAGGACCATGAACACGTGTCCTCTATGGAAGGACCATGAACACGTGTCCTCTATGGGAGGACCATGAACACCTGTCCTCTATGGAAGGACCATGAACACCTGTCCTCTATGGAAGGACCATGAACACGTGTCCTCTATGGAAGGACCATGAACACGTGTCCTCTATGGAAGGACCATGAACACGTGTCCTCTATGGAAGGACCATGAACACGTGTCCTCTATGGAAGGACCATGAACACGTGTCCTCTATGGAAGGACCATGAACACGTGTCCTCTATGGAAGGACCATGAACACGTGTCCTCTATGGAAGGACCATGAACACGTGTCCTCTATGGAAGGACCATGAACACGTGTCCTCTATGGGAGGACCATGAACACATGTCCTCTATGGGAGGACCATGAACACGTGTCCTCTATGGAAGGACCATGAACACGTGTCCTCTATGGAAGGACCATGAACACATGTCCTCTATGGAAGGACCATGAACACATGTCCTCTATGGAAGGACCATGAACACATGTCCTCTATGGAAGGACCATGAACACATGTCCTCTATGGAAGGACCATGAACACGTGTCCTCTATGGAAGGACCATGAACACGTGTCCTCTATGGAAGGACCATGAACACGTGTCCTCTATGGAAGGACCATGAACACATGTCCTCTATGGAAGGACCATGAACACGTGTCCTCTATGGAAGGACCATGAACACATGTCCTCTATGGAAGGACCATGAACACGTGTCCTCTATGGGAGGACCATGAACACGTGTCCTCTATGGAAGGACCATGAACACATGTCCTCTATGGAAGGACCATGAACACATGTCCTCTATGGAAGGACCATGAACACATGTCCTCTATGGGAGGACCATGAACACGTGTCCTCTATGGAAGGACCATGAACACGTGTCCTCTATGGAAGGACCATGAACACGTGTCCAGCTGAACATTCCAAACATGCCTCTGAAGACCTAACGGCAAACCGGTGGCAGGTCAACTATGTTAGCTAGTGCCGTCATGGACTTGAAAACAGATGTTTTTGAGCTTGGGTCACGGGAGCCAAAGACAGACCTAACCGGGTAGGGTCAACTCACTGTCACAGCTTACTGTGAAATAAACACAAATTACTTCTTCAAAATTTGTGACAGGCACACGGAAAAATCACACACTTTCGCATTTTGTGTGTCTTACACACAATGTGTGTACATTATGTTATACCCCCCCACCCATCCTCCCCGACCAGCCATGCCCTCTCCCATGCCCCCAACCGTTTCTGGCTTAAGTAATTGACTGTTTTTATCTGGGATTGAAATACACTGTATACAAAATCGTGTACTGCACACACATTTGTGTACTTTTACTTTGTGCCTGTCACGAATTTCCAATAAGCAATTTGTGTGATACTGGGTTGCTGTGTCCTGTCTCTCACCTCCTGCCTCTCTGCCCTCCTCAGAGACACTCTGAGGAGAGTCGATTGGTCCGCTGGCCTCAGAAGACCGCGCCCCCTCCTCCTGAGACACGCCTCCAGACGCCTGAATGGACCTCCTCTGCCAGATCTCCCCACCCTCTTCTTCCTCATTGGCTGCTGCGCCGGCGGTCCTTGCTCCTGTGACATCAGAGGCCCCGCCCCCCTGGTCGGCAACGCTACTGGTCGTCGGGGGGGCTGCGATGGCACTTGCTCCTTCACTGGATGACTCCGACCCTTCCTCCTCAGCCTTGGGCGCCATTTCCTCTTCCTTCTGTCCCTTCTGAAAATAGAGCAAAGTATTCTTTATTGTTAAACTTTGTTTTGGCATTTAGCCTTCATCACTAAGATATGAACACATTTAGATGAACCTAAAGTTGAAATGTACAGTAATATACATGTGGTAGAACTTTCTGTTAGATGGTGGACCTGCCCAGACCCTAGTCTGACAGCACCACTCACCTGAGTAGTGGATGTCTTCAGAACAGCAGGCAGTGAGTTCCTGAGGGGCCCCTGGGCTGCTGTGGTCCCTGAGATTGTTGGTTGCTGGCTGGCCTCAGTCCTGGCTGCCACAGCGTCCTCTGACACCTCCTGCACTGCAGTATTCGTCTCAGGTATTGGAGATAGAGGAGCTCCAGCCCCAGGAACAACCAGAGATCCAGGTCTGGCCTCAGCTCCAACCCCAGGTCTGGCTACAGTTAGAGATCCAACCACAGTCATGGATCCAGCTCCAGAACCAGCCCCAGATCCAGCTCTATCCCCAGATCTAACCCCAGATCCAGCCCCAGATCCAGCTCCAGTCCTCGCTTCAACTGCAACTCCAACCCCAGCCATGGATCCAGCCCCAGATCCAGCCCCATCTCCAGCTCTATCCCCAGATCCAGACCCATCTCCAGCTCTATCCCCAGATCCAGACCCATCTCCATCCCCATCTCCAGCTCTATCCCCAGATCCATCCCCATCTCCAGCCCCATCCCCAGATCCAGCCCCATCTCCAGCTCCAGCCCCAGATCCAGACCCATCTCCAGCTCCATCCCCAGATCCTGCCCCATCTCCAGCTCCATCCCCAGATCCAGCCCCATCCCCAGCTCCATCTCCAGGTCCATCTCCAACCCCTGTCCCAGATTTTGTCCCCTGTGCTCCCTCAACCTCTCCCCTGTTTGCCTCTGTCCCCTCTTTCTCTTGTTTCCCCAGGCCCTGTTCTGAAGAGGCAGCTCCCTTCCCAACCCCAGCCTGAACACCATTGGTCAGTGGCAGCAAGGGCTTCCTGTCATGTGGTGGATGGTCCCTGGGCGGCCCTGCCTCCTCGTCTTCATCAGAGTCTATATGCAGCATGGCGCTGAGTCGTGTGTTTGTGGGGAAACTGGACCTCAGCTTGGGTGATGTCGCGCCCAGGGGCCGCTCTCCCGGGCCCTTAGGAGCTTCGATGGCATCCAGGTAGTCGTTGAGGGACACCTGTCGATGGGTGTGGCCGCCCGGGATTGCCAATCCTAGTTAGATTAGATTAGATATACTTTTATTGTCTGTAGTTCACAGAAATGTACTTTACGTACAGAAATCATTAAAAAAACACCAACAAAAAGAGAAATTACCTGTAGACGGTTACATGAAACATACTAACAGTATGACGGTTACATGAAACATACTAACAGTATGACAGTTACATGAAACATACTAATAGTATGACGGTTACATGAAACATACTAACAGTATGACGGTTACATGAAACTTACTAACAGTATGACGGTTACATGAAACATACTAACAGTATGACAGTTACATGAAACATACTAATAGTATGACGGTT
Organism: Salvelinus alpinus; assembly: GCF_045679555.1. NCBI lineage: Eukaryota > Metazoa > Chordata > Actinopteri > Salmoniformes > Salmonidae > Salvelinus > Salvelinus alpinus. The sequence continues at coordinate 69,332,450 of NC_092095.1, forward strand.
ACATGAAACATACTAACAGTATGACAGTTACATGAAACATACTAATAGTATGACGGTTACATGAAACATACTAACAGTATGACAGTTACATGACACATACTAACAGTATGACAGTTACATGAAACACACTAACAGTATGACAGTGACATGAAACTTACTAACAGTATGACAGTTACATGAAACATACTAACAGTATGACGGTTACATGAAACATACTAACAGTATGACAGTGACATGAAACATACTAACAGTATGACAGTGACATGAAACTTACTAACAGTATGACGGTTACATGAAACATACTAATAGTATGACGGTTACATGAAACATACTAACAGTATGACAGTTACATGAAACACACTAACAGTATGACAGTTACATGAAACATACTAACAGTATGACAGTTACATGAAACATACTAACAGTATGACAGTTACATGAAACATACTAACAGTATGACAGTTACATGAAACATACTAACAGTATGACAGTTACATGAAACATACTAACAGTATGACAGTGACATGAAACTTACTAACAGTATGACAGTTACATGAAACATACTAACAGTATGACAGTGACATGAAACATACTAACAGTATGACAGTTACATGAAACATACTAACAGTATGACAGTTACATGAAACATACTAACAGTATGACAGTTACATGAAACATACTAATAGTATGACGGTTACATGAAACATACTAACAGTATGACAGTTACATGACACATACTAACAGTATGACAGTTACATGAAACACACTAACAGTATGACAGTGACATGAAACTTACTAACAGTATGACAGTTACATGAAACATACTAACAGTATGACGGTTACATGAAACATACTAATAGTATGACAGTTACATGAAACATACTAACAGTATGACAGTGACATGAAACTTACTAACAGTATGACAGTTACATGAAACATACTAACAGTATGACAGTTACATGAAACATACTAACAGTATGACAGTGACATGAAACATACTAACAGTATGACAGTTACATGAAACATACTAACAGTATGACAGTTACATGAAACATACTAACAGTATGACAGTTACATGAAACATACTAACAGTATGACGGTTACATGAAACATACTAACAGTATGACATGAAACATACTAACAGTATGACAGTGACATGAAACATACTAACAGTATGACAGTTACATGAAACATACTAACAGTATGACAGTTACATGAAACATACTAACAGTATGACAGTGACATGAAACATACTAACAGTATGACAGTTACATGAAACATACTAACAGTATGACAGTTACATGAAACATACTAACAGTATGACAGTTACATGAAACATACTAACAGTATGACGGTTACATGAAACATACTAACAGTATGACGGTTACATGAAACATACTAACAGTATGACGGTTACATGAAACATACTAACACTATGACATGAAACATACTAACAGTATGACAGTGACATGAAACATACTAACAGTATGACAGTTACATGAAACATACTAACAGTATGACAGTTACATGACAC
>NC_092095.1:69338983-69346483 GCF_045679555.1 Salvelinus alpinus
ATGGTTGAGGGTCAACAAGACTGGAAAATATACCATCAACACAGAGCAGTACAGCACAGTGTAACAATGAGATATTTTGGAGAGTGATATATAGGAGGGTCAGAGAGAGAGATCAGGTGGACTGGGCATCTGGTAATCTGTCAAATCCTGTCATAAAACCAACATGGCTGCCTGCCAGACGCTTCCTCCGATTGGAAGATTAACGCTCTGAATTTCATATCAAATTAATTTGTGCCAGCTGGTATTAGTGAACTCAGGAAGTGATAGGGATGAAGGGAGGGAAGGAGAAGGAGAAGGGGAGGTTTGGAGGGTGGGAGAGGGGTAGGGGGGTAGGGATGGAGGGAGGGAGGGAGAGGTTTGGAGGGTGGGAGAGGGGTAGAGGGGTAGGGATGAAGGGAGGGAAGGAGAGGGGGAGGTTTGGAGGGTGGGAGAGGGGTAGGGGGGTAGGGATGGAGGGAGGGAGGGAGAGGGGGAGGTTTGGAGGGTGGGAGAGGGGTAGGGGGGTAGGGATGGAGGGAGGGAGGGAGAGGGGGATGTTTGGAGGGAGGGAGGGAGGGAGAGAGAGAGAGGGGGAGGGATGGTGGGATGGAGGGAGGGGGGGAGAGGGGGGTAGAGGAGAAAGAGAGGAGGGAGGGAGGGAGGGGGGAGAGAGGAGTGGAAAGAGAGAGAGAGAGAGAGAGAGAGAGAGAGAGAGAGAGAGAGAGAGAGAGAGAGAGAGAGAGAGAGAGAGAGAGAGAGAGAGAGAGAGAGAGAGAGAGAGAGAGAGAGAGAGAGAAAACACCATTCTAAATACAACCTATATTTATGTTTATTTATTTTCCCTTTTGTACTATTTGCACATCATTACAACACTGTATATAGACATAATATGACATTTGAAATGTCTATTATTTTGTTAATTTGTATTGTTATTTCACTTTTGACACATTCAGATTGACACATTCGGATTGATATCTAATATAGTCCAACTGACACATTCAGAGTGATATCTAATATAGTCCAACTGATACATTCAGAGTGATATCTAATATAGTCCAACTGATACATTCAGAGTGATATCTAATATAGTCCAACTGACACATTCAGAGTGATATCTAATATAGTCCAACTGACACATTCAGATTGATATCTAATATAGTCCAACTGATACATTCAGAGTGATATCTAATATAGTCCAACTGATACATTCAGAGTGATATCTAATATAGTCCAACTGATACATTCAGAGTGATATCTAATATAGTCCAACTGACACATTCAGAGTGATATCTAATATAGTACAACTGACACATTCAGATTGATATCTAATATAGTCCAACTGATACATTCAGAGTGATATCTAATATAGTCCAACTGACACATTCAGATTGATATCTAATATAGTCCAACTGATACATTCAGAGTGATATCTAATATAGTCCAACTGATACATTCAGAGTGATATCTAATATAGTCCAACTGACACATTCAGATTGATATCTAATATAGTCCAACTGATACATTCAGAGTGATATCTAATATAGTCCAACTGACACATTCAGATTGATATCTAATATAGTCCAACTGATACATTCAGAGTGATATCTAATATAGTCCAACTGACACATTCAGATTGATATCTAATATAGTCCAACTGATACATTCAGAGTGATATCTAATATAGTCCAACTGACACATTCAGATTGATATCTAATATAGTCCAACTGATACATTCAGAGTGATATCTAATATAGTCCAACTGACACATTCAGATTGATATCTAATATAGTCCAACTGACACATTCAGATTGATATCTAATATAGTCCAACTGATACATTCAGAGTGATATCTAATATAGTCCAACTGATACATTCAGAGTGATATCTAGTATAGTCCAACTGATACATTCAGAGTGATATCTAATATAGTCCAACTGACACATTCAGATTGATATCTGATATAGTCCAACTGACACATTCAGAGTGATATCTAATATAGTCCAACTGATACATTCAGAGTGATATCTAATATAGTCCAACTGACACATTCAGATTGATATCTAATATAGTCCAACTGACACATTCAGATTGATATCTAATATAGTCCAACTGATACATTCAGAGTGATATCTAATATAGTCCAACTGACACATTCAGAGTGATATCTAATATAGTCCAACTGATACATTCAGAGTGATATCTAATATAGTCCAACTGACACATTCAGAGTGATATCTAATATAGTCCAACTGACACATTCAGATTGATATCTAATATAGTCCAACTGATACATTCAGAGTGATATCTAATATAGTCCAACTGACACATTCAGAGTGATATCTAATATAGTCCAACTGATACATTCAGAGTGATATCTAATATAGTCCAACTGATACATTCAGATTGATATCTAATATAGTCCAACTGACACATTCAGAGTGATATCTAATATAGTCCAACTGACACATTCAGATTGATATCTAATATAGTCCAACTGACACATTCAGAGTGATATCTAATATAGTCCAACTGATACATTCAGATTGATATCTAATATAGTCCAACTGACACATTCAGAGTGATATCTAATATAGTCCAACTGATACATTCAGAGTGATTTCTAATATAGTCCAACTGACACATTCAGATTGATATCTAATATAGTCCAACTGACACATTCAGATTGATATCTAATATAGTCCAACTGACACATTCAGAGTGATATCTAATATAGTCCAACTGACACATTCAGATTGATATCTAATATAGTCCAACTGACACATTCAGATTGATATCTAATATAGTCCAACTGATACATTCAGATTGATATCTAGTATAGTCCAACTGATACATTCAGAGTGATATCTAATATAGTCCAACTGACACATTCAGATTGATATCTAATATAGTCCAACTGATACATTCAGAGTGATATCTAATATAGTCCAACTGACACATTCAGATTGATATCTAATATAGTCCAACTGATACATTCAGAGTGATATCTAATATAGTCCAACTGATACATTCAGATTGATATCTAATATAGTCCAACTGATACATTCAGAGTGATATCTAATATAGTCCAACTGACACATTCAGAGTGATATCTAATATAGTCCAACTGATACATTCAGAGTGATATCTAATATAGTCCAACTGATACATTCAGAGTGATATCTAATATAGTCCAACTGATACATTCAGAGTGATATCTAATATAGTCCAACTGACACATTCAGAGTGATATCTAATATAGTCCAACTGACACATTCAGAGTGATATCTAATATAGTCCAACTGATACATTCAGAGTGATATCTAATATAGTCCAACTGATACATTCAGAGTGATATCTAATATAGTCCAACTGACACATTCAGAGTGATATCTAATATAGTCCAACTGACACATTCAGAGTGATATCTAATATAGTCCAACTGATACATTCAGAGTGATATCTAATATAGTCCAACTGATACATTCAGAGTGATATCTAATATAGTCCAACTGATACATTCAGAGTGATATCTAATATAGTCCAACTGATACATTCAGAGTGATATCTAATATAGTCCAACTGACACATTCAGAGTGATATCTAATATAGTCCAACTGACACATTCAGAGTGATATCTAATATAGTCCAACTGACACATTCAGAGTGATATCTAATATAGTCCAACTGACACATTCAGAGTGATATCTAATATAGTCCAACTGATACATTCAGAGTGATATCTAATATAGTCCAACTGATACATTCAGAGTGATATCTAATATAGTCCAACTGATACATTCAGAGTGATATCTAATATAGTCCAACTGATACATTCAGAGTGATATCTAATATAGTCCAACTGATACATTCAGAGTGATATCTAATATAGTCCAACTGACACATTCAGATTGATATCTAATATAGTCCAACTGACACATTCAGATTGATATCTAATATAGTCCAACTGATACATTCAGAGTGATATCTAATATAGTCCAACTGATACATTCAGAGTGATATCTAATATAGTCCAACTGATACATTCAGAGTGATATCTAATATAGTCCAACTGACACATTCAGAGTGATATCTAATATAGTCCAACTGACACATTCAGAGTGATATCTAATATAGTCCAACTGACACATTCAGAGTGATATCTAATATAGTCCAACTGACACATTCAGAGTGATATCTAATATAGTCCAACTGATACATTCAGAGTGATATCTAATATAGTCCAACTGATACATTCAGAGTGATATCTAATATAGTCCAACTGATACATTCAGAGTGATATCTAATATAGTCCAACTGATACATTCAGAGTGATATCTAATATAGTCCAACTGATACATTCAGAGTGATATCTAATATAGTCCAACTGATACATTCAGAGTGATATCTAATATAGTCCAACTGATCACATTCAGAGTGATATCTAATATAGTCCAACTGACACATTCAGAGTGATATCTAATATAGTCCAACTGACACATTCAGAGTGATATCTAATATAGTCCAACTGACACATTCAGATGTGATATCTAATATAGTCCAACTGACACATTCAGAGTTGATATCTAATATAGTCCAACTGACACATTCAGAGTGATATCTAATATAGTCCAACTGATACATTCAGAGTGATATCTAATATAGTCCAACTGACACATTCAGAGTGATATCTAATATAGTCCAACTGACACATTCAGAGTGATATCTAATATAGTCCAACTGACACATTCAGAGTGATATCTAATATAGTCCAACTGACACATTCAGAGTGATATCTAATATAGTCCAACTGATACATTCAGAGTGATATCTAATATAGTCCAACTGATACATTCAGAGTGATATCTAATATAGTCCAACTGATACATTCAGAGTGATATCTAATATAGTCCAACTGATACATTCAGAGTGATATCTAATATAGTCCAACTGATACATTCAGAGTGATATCTAATATAGTCCAACTGACACATTCAGAGTGATATCTAATATAGTCCAACTGATACATTCAGAGTGATATCTAATATAGTCCAACTGATACATTCAGAGTGATATCTAATATAGTCCAACTGATACATTCAGAGTGATATCTAATATAGTCCAACTGACACATTCAGAGTGATATCTAATATAGTCCAACTGACACATTCAGATTGATATCTAATATAGTCCAACTGATACATTCAGAGTGATATCTAATATAGTCCAACTGACACATTCAGAGTGATATCTAATATAGTCCAACTGATACATTCAGAGTGATATCTAATATAGTCCAACTGATACATTCAGATTGATATCTAATATAGTCCAACTGACACATTCAGAGTGATATCTAATATAGTCCAACTGATACATTCAGATTGATATCTAATATAGTCCAACTGACACATTCAGAGTGATATCTAATATAGTCCAACTGACACATTCAGATTGATATCTAATATAGTCCAACTGACACATTCAGATTGATATCTAATATAGTCCAACTGATACATTCAGATTGATATCTAGTATAGTCCAACTGATACATTCAGAGTGATATCTAATATAGTCCAACTGACACATTCAGATTGATATCTAATATAGTCCAACTGATACATTCAGAGTGATATCTAATATAGTCCAACTGACACATTCAGATTGATATCTAATATAGTCCAACTGACACATTCAGATTGATATCTAATATAGTCCAACTGATACATTCAGAGTGATATCTAATATAGTCCAACTGATACATTCAGATTGATATCTAATATAGTCCAACTGACACATTCAGAGTGATATCTAATATAGTCCAACTGATACATTCAGAGTGATATCTAATATAGTCCAACTGACATATTCAGATTGATATCTAAGAACACACACACACACACACACACACACACACACACACACACACACACACACACACACACACACACACACACACACACACACACACACACACACACACACACACACACACACACACACACACATCTCTCTCTACACAACCAGATAAGCTTGCCTAAGATGCAGCTACACCATCTGGCATACAGTTACTTGATACATAAAAACTCCTTCATAAACAGACAGACAGACAGACTCACAGGAAGTCCTGGGTTGTTGACGGTGATGCAGGGGGTTGTTGCTCTCAGGCCACCACTCACTCCATGGTAGTACTTAAAGCAGATCTTAGTCTCAGCTGAGGAAGGAACCACACACAGACAGCTTCTATTGTTCTAATCATCCTGAACACACACACACACAGAAGACGTCTATTGTTCTAATCATCCTGAACACACACACACACAGAAGACTTCTATTGTTCTAATCATCCTGAACACACACACAGACAGCTTCTATTGTTCTAATCATCCTGAACACACACACAGACAGCTTCTATTGTTCTAATCATCCTGAACACACACACACAGACAGCTTCTATTGTTCTAATCATCCTGAACACACACACAGAATACTTCTATTGTTCTAATCATCCTGAACACACACACAGAAGACTTCTATTGTTCTAATCATCCTGAACACACACACAGAAGACTTCTATTGTTCTAATCATCCTGAACACACACACACACAGAAGACTTCTATTGTTCTAATCATCCTGAACACACACACAGACAGCTTCTATTGTTCTAATCATCCTGAACACACACACAGAAGACTTCTATTGTTCTAATCATCCTGAACACACACACAGAAGGCTTCTATTGTTCTAATCATCCTGAACACACACAGAAGACTTCTATTGTTCTAATCATCCTGAACACACACACAGAAGGCTTCTATTGTTCTAATCATCCTGAACACACACACAGAAGACTTCTATTGTTCTAATCATCCTGAACACACACACAGAAGACTTATATTGTTCTAATCATCCTGAACACACACACAGAAGACTTCTATTGTTCTAATCATCCTGAACACACACACAGAAGGCTTCTATTGTTCTAATCATCCTGAACACACACACAGAAGACTTCTATTGTTCTAATCATCCTGAACACACACACACACAGAAGACTTCTATTGCTCTAATCATCCTGAACACACACACAGAAGACTTCTATTGTTCTAATCATCCTGAACACACACACAGAAGACTTCTATTGTTCTAATCATCCTGAACACACACACACACAGAAGACTTCTATTGCTCTAATCATCCTGAACACACACACAGAAGACTTCTATTGTTCTAATCATCCTGAACACACACACAGAAGACTTCTATTGTTCTAATCATCCTGAACACACACACACACAGAAGACTTCTATTGTTCTAATCATCCTGAACACACACACAGAAGACTTCTATTGTTCTAATCATCCTGAACACACACACAGAAGGCTTCTATTGTTCTAATCATCCTGAACACACACACAGAAGGCTTATATTGTTCTAATCATCCTGAACACACACACACACAGAAGACTTATATTGTTCTAATCATCCTGAACACACACACACAGAAGGCTTCTATTGTTCTA
>NC_092095.1:69351483-69377527 GCF_045679555.1 Salvelinus alpinus
ACTGTCCAGGATGTGGAGAAGACTACTATTCACTACTGTCCAGGATGTGGAGAAGACTACTATTCACTACTGTCCAGGATGTACAGAAGTCCACTACTCACTACTGTCCAGGATGTACAGAAGTCCACTACTCACTACTGTCCAGGATGTACAGAAGTCCACTACTCACTACTGTCCAGGATGTGGAGAAGACTACTATTCACTACTGTCCAGGATGTACAGAAGTCCACTACTCACTACTGTCCAGGATGTGGAGAAGACTACTATTCACTACTGTCCAGGATGTACAGAAGTCCACTACTCACTACTGTCCAGGATGTGGAGAAGACTACTATTCACTACTGTCCAGGATGTACAGAAGTCCACTATTCACTACTGTCCAGGATGTACAGAAGTCCACTACTCACTACTGTCCAGGATGTACAGAAGTCCACTATTCACTACTGTCCAGGATGTACAGAAGTCCACTACTCTCTACTGTCCAGGATGTACAGAAGTCCACTACTCACTACTGTCCAGGATGTGGAGAAGACTACTATTCACTACTGTCCAGGATGTACAGAAGTCCACTACTCACTACTGTCCAGGATGTGGAGAAGACTACTATTCACTACTGTCCAGGATGTACAGAAGTCCACTATTCACTACTGTCCAGGATGTACAGAAGTCCACTATTCACTACTGTCCAGGATGTACAGAAGTCCACTACTCACTACTGTCCAGGATGTGGAGAAGACTACTATTCACTACTGTCCAGGATGTACAGAAGTCCACTACTCACTACTGTCCAGGATGTGGAGAAGACTACTATTCACTACTGTCCAGGATGTACAGAAGTCCACTATTCACTACTGTCCAGGATGTACAGAAGTCCACTACTCACTACTGTCCAGGATGTGGAGAAGACTATTATTCACTACTGTCCAGGATGTACAGAAGTCCACTACTCACTACTGTCCAGGATGTACAGAAGTCCACTATTCACTACTGTCCAGGATGTACAGAAGACTACTACTCACTACTGTCCAGGATGTACAGAAGACTACTACTCACTACTGTCCAGGATGTACAGAGGTCCACTATTCACTACTGTCCAGGATGTACAGAAGTCCACTATTCACTACTGTCCAGGATGTACAGAAGACCACTACTCACTACTGTCCAGGATGTACATAAGACCACTATTCACTACTGTCCAGGATGTACATAAGACTACTATTCACTACTGTCCAGGATGTACAGAAGTCCACTACTCACTACTGTCCAGGATGTACATAAGACCACTATTCACTACTGTCCAGGATGTACATAAGACCACTATTCACTACTGTCCAGGATGTACATAAGACTACTACTCACTACTGTCCAGGATATGGAGAAGACTACTATTCACTAATGTCCAGGATGTACAAAAGTCCACTATTCACTACTGTCCAGGATGTACATAAGACCACTATTCACTACTGTCCAGGATGTACAGAAGACTACTATTCACTACTGTCCAGGATGTACATAAGACCACTACTCACTACTGTCCAGCTTATTACACCACTATTTGTCACTATTGTCCAACTTACCAAATACAGGTGTGCCAAGCTTGTAGCGTCATACCCAAGAAGACTCAAGGCTGTAATCACTGCCCAAGGTGCTTCAACAAAGTACTGAGTAAACAGTCTGAATAGTTATGTAAATGTGACATTTATTTTATTTTATACATTTGCAAACATTTCTTAAAACCTGTTTTTGCTTTGTTATTATGGGGTATTGTGTGTAGATTGATGAGGGGGGGAAAAAACGATTTAATCAATTTTAGAATAAGGCTGTAACGTAACAAAATGTGGAAAACAAGGCTGGTCATGGCTCACATCAACACCAACACCATTATCCCACAAACTGGGGCCAAGCTTCCTGCCATCCGGGACCTCTATATCAGGTGGTGTTAGAGGAAGGCCCTAAAAATTGTCAAAGACTCCAGCCACCCTAGCCATAGACTGTTCTCTCTGCTACCCGAGCGAAGTCCAAAAGGCTTCTTAACAGCTTCTACACCCAAGCCATAAGACTCCTGAACAGCTAATCAAATGGCTACCCACAATAATTGCATCAATCCCCTCTTCTCCTCTCCTGTCCGTCCCTCCTCTCCTCTCCTGTCCTTCCCTCCTCTCCTCTCCTCTCCTCTCCTTCCCTCCTCTCCTCTCCTGTCCGTCCCTCCTCTTCCCCTCCTCTCCTCTCCTGTCCGTCCCTCCTCTTCCCCTCCTCTCCTCTCCTGTCCGTCCCTCCTCTTCCCCTCCTCTCCTCTCCTGTCCTTCCCTCCTCTCCTTCCCTCCTCTCCTCTCCTGTCCGTCCCTCCTCTTCCCCTCCTCTCCTCTCCTGTCCGTCCCTCCTCTTCCCCTCCTCTCCTCTCCTGTCCTTCCCTCCTCTCCTCTCCTGTCCGTCCCTCCTCTTCCCCTCCTCTCCTCTCCCTGCCTCCTCTTCCCCTCCTCTCCTCTCCTGTCTCCGTCCCCCTCCTCTTCCCCTCCTCTCCTCTCCTGTCCTTCCCTCCTCTCCTCTCCTGTCCGTCCCTCCTCTTCCCCTCCTCTCCTCTCCTGTCCTTCCCTCCTCTTCCCCTCCTCTCCTCTCCTCCTCCTTCTCTCCTCTCCTGTCCATCCCTCCTCTTCCCCTCCCCTCCTCTCCTCTCCTGTCCTTCCCTCCTCTCCTCTCCTGTCCGTCCCTCCTCTTCCCCTCCTCTCCTCTCCTGTCCTTCCCTCCTCTCCTCTCCTCTCCTGTCCGTCCCTCCTCTTCCCCTCCTCTCCTCCTCCTTCTCTCCTCTCCTGTCCATCCCTCCTCTTCCCCTCCCCTCTCCTCTCCTCTCCTCTCCTCTCCTCTCCTCTCCTCTCCTCTCCTCGTCCGTCCCTCCTCTTCCCCTCCTCTCCTCTCCTGTCCGTCCTCCTCCTCTTCCCCTCCTCTCCTCTCCTCTCCTGTCCGTCCCTCCTCTTCCCCTCCTCTCCTCTCCTGTCCTTCCCTCCTCTCCTCTCCTGTCCGTCCCTCCTCTTCCCCTCCTCTCCTCTCCTGTCCTTCCCTCCTCTTCCCCTCCTCTCCTCTCCTCCTCCTTCTCTCCTCTCCTGTCCATCCCTCCTCTTCCCCTCCCCTCCTCTCCTCTCCTGTCCTTCCCTCCTCTCCTCTCCTGTCCGTCCCTCCTCTTCCCCTCCTCTCCTCTCCTGTCCTTCCCTCCTCTCCTCTCCTCTCCTGTCCGTCCCTCCTCTTCCCCTCCTCTCCTCCTCCTTCTCTCCTCTCCTGTCCATCCCTCCTCTTCCCCTCCCCTCCTCTCCTCTCCTGTCCTTCCCTCCTCTTCCCCTCCCCTCCTCTCCTCTCCTGCCCTTCCCTCCTCTTCCCCTCCTCCTCCCCCCCCCCTTCCCTCCTCTTCCCCTCCTCCTCCCCCCCCCTTTTACACTGCTGCTACTCTCTGTTTATAATCTATGCATAGTGACTTTAACTCTACCTACATGTACATATTACCTCAACTAACCTGTGTCCCCGCACATTTACTCTGTACCCCTTGTATGTAGCCTTGCTACTGTTATTTTACTACTGCTATTTAATTATTTGTTACTTTTATTTTATATTGTTTACTTAACACTTATTTTTCTTAAAACTGCATTGTTGGTTAAGGCATTGTAAGTAAGCATTTCACTGTAAGGTCTACGAACTGTTGTATTCGGCGCATGTGACAAATACAATTTGATTTGAAAAACTCAAGGGGTCTGAATACTTTCTGAATGAACTGAGGCTAATACACACACACACATTATGCACACAAACACAACATTTGCCAGGAGAGGACACACACACACACAGCACCAGGAGAGGACATACACACACACACTGACACTGTGATTATCTCAGCCTGCCTGGCTGTGGTCCAGTGTATTCATCACATGCACTTTTCTCACTGCTCATCACGTAGTGCCACAAAACACACACACACACACACACACACACACACACACACACACACACACACACACACACACACACACACACACACACACACACACACACACACACACACACACACACACACACACACACACACACACACACACACACAGCACCAGGGATAAGTAATTAAACTTGATCGTCAGGGTGAGAAAAGGAAAGAGACAGCGATATGAGAAAGAAAGGATGGGAAGAGGAGGAGACGAGAGAGGAGGGGAAGAGGAGAGGTGAGGCGAGGGAAGGAGGTGAGGCGATGGGAGAGGAGGGAAGAGGAGGAGGGGAAGAGGAGAGGAGGTGAGGCGAGGGAAGGAGGTGAGGCGACGGGAGAGGAGGGGAAGAAGAGGAGGGGAAGAGGAGAGGAGGTGAGGCGAAGGAAGGAGGTGGGGCGATGGGAGAGGAGGGGAAGAAGAGGAGGGGAAGAGGAGAGGAGGTGAGGCGAGGGAAGGAGGTGAGGCGACGGGAGAGGAGGGGAAGAAGAGGAGGGGAAGAGGAGAGGAGGTGAGGCGAGGGAAGGAGGTGAGGCGACGGGAGAGGAGGGGAAGAAGAGGAGGGGAAGAGGAGAGGAGGTGAGGTGAGGCGAGGGGAGGGAAGAGGAGGAGGGGAAGAAGAGGAGGGGAAGAGGAGGTGAGGCGAGGGAAGGAGGTGAGGCGACGGGAGAGGAGGGGAAGAAGAGGAGGGGAAGAGAAGAGGTGGTGAGGCGAGGGAAGGAGGTGAGGCGACGGGAGAGGCGACGGGAGAGGAGGGGAAGAAGAGGAGGGGAAGAGGGGAGGAGGTGAGGCGAGGGGTGAGGGTTTATTGCCTTAACTCCCTTATCTTACCTTATTTGCACTCACTGTATATAGACTTTTTATTTTATTTTGTTCTACTGTATGTTTGTTTATTCCATGTGTAACTCTGTGTTGTTGTATGTGTCGAATTGCTATGCTTTATCTTGGCCAGGTCGCAGTTGTAAATGAGAACTTGTTCTCAACTAGCCTACCTGGTTAAATAAAGGTGAAATAAATAACAGCATGATACAATTCTCTTATAATCTCAGGTGATGCTTTCTCCTCCCTCCCCCAACCTCACCCTCTCACCCTCCCTCCCTCCCCCAACCTCACCCTCTCACCCTCCCTCCCTCATCCTCACCCTCTCACCCTCTCACCCTCCCTCCCTTCCCCATCCTCACCCTCTCACCCTCCATCCCTCCCCCATCCTCACCCTCCCTCCCTCCCCCATCCTCACCCTCTCATCCTACCTCCCTCCCCCATCCCCACCCTCTCATCCTCCCTCCCTCCCCCCATCCTCACCCTCTCACCCTCCCTCCCCCTCTCTTCCTCCCTCCCTCCTCCTATCCTCACCCTTTCATCCTACCTCCCTCCCTCCCCCCATCATTACCCTCTCCTCCTACCCCCCTCTTCCTCCCTCCCTCCCCTCCATCCTCACCCTCTCATCCGACCTCCATCCCCCATCCTCACCCGACCTCCCCATCCTCACCCTCTCATCCTCCCTCCCTCCCCCATCCTCACCCTCCCTCCCTCCCCCATCATCACCCTCCCTCCCTCCCTCCCCCATCCTCACCCTCTCACCCTCCCTACCTCCCCATCCTCACCCTCTCATCCTACCTCCCTCCCCCATCCTGCCCGTATCATCCTACCTCCCTCCCCCCTCTCACCCTCTCTCCCTCCCTCCCTCCCCCATCCTCACACTATCACCCTCCCTCCCTCCCCCATCCTCACCCTCTCATCCTACCTCCCTCCCTCCATCCTCACCCTCCTCACCCAACTCACTCCCTCCCCCATCCTCACCCTCTCATCCTACCTCCCTCCCTCCCCCCTCTCACCTCCCTCCCCCATCCCCTCCCTCTCACCCAACTCCCTCCCTCCCCCATCCTCCCCTTCTCATCCTACCTTCCCCCTCTCCCCTCCCTCCCCCATCCTCACCCTCTCATCCTACCTCCCTCCCTTCCCCATCCTCCCTCCCCCATCCTCACCCAACTCACTCCCTCCCCCCATCCTCCCCTTCTTATCCTACCTCCCTTCCTACCCCCTCTCTTCCTCCCTCCCTCCCCCATCCTCACCCTCTCATCCTACCCCCCCTTCCTCCCTCCCCTCCATCCGCACCCTCTCATCCTACCTCCCTCCCTCCCCCTCTCATCCTACCTCCCACTCCTCTCTTCCTGCCTCTCATCCTACCTCCCTCCCCCTCTCTTCCTCCCTCTCATCCTCCCTACCTCCTTCCCTCCCTCTCATCCTCCCTCCCCCCTCTCTTCCTCCCTCTCATCCTACCTACCTCCTTCCCTCTACCCTCTCTTCCTCCCTCTCATCCTCCCTCCCTCCATCTCATTCTACCTCCCTCCCTCCATCTCATCCTACATCCCTCCCTCCCCCCTCTCTCCCCTCTCATCCTCCCTCGCTCCTCCTCTCTTCATCCCTCTCTCTCTCCCTCAGCTCCCAGTCCATCAGTATTTAGCTTCATTCCCTTAACCTTGACAGTAGACATCTCAGCTGCTAGAAGTCATTTCCACATGGCCATGTGATTCCTCCAGTACTGAAGCCCTCTACTGTACACCCTCTCCTGCTCTGTTCTAAACATGTGTCCTTGGTCTCCATTGAGGATCTTGTTCTATGATTGATTTGTGTGTTTTTGAAATGTGAAGGTAGCTAAACTAATGTCCAACTTTCTGGGACAATAAAGGAAACCTTGACCCCTTCTTCCCCTGAAGACCTAGTCCTCCCCCCGTGTCTCACCGATGTGGTAGAGTCCGATCCAGTCCGTGGCGTCCACTTCCTCCTTGATGTCCCAGTTGATGACCAGGTTTTGGCCCCGCCCCATCGTGAACTCGTATGTCGACGCAGTCAGCGATGACCTGCTCTCCGAGGTCACCAGGTCCGTGTCGCTATTGGCCCTTTGTAGCCCGCCGCCATGACCCTCTCCATGACCTCCGACCCCTGACCGTTCACCAGCTGACCTTTCCCCGCCGTGACCCCTAGGGCCAATGCCATCACCGCCCTGGGCTGAGAGGGAGCGCAGGTTTTCAGGGCTGAGAGTGTAGCGCATGTGGGGGTTGCGCCTCCTCACCACCAGGAGATGCTCACGAGCAGTGGGAGTGGTTGTCATGGTGACCACAGGGGAGGAGGGAGGAGGGGACTGGGGGTGAGATGGGGGGTGAGAGGGGTGATGGTGATGATGGAGGGAGTGGTGGTGATGGGAGGGGGAGGAAGGGTGGGGGCGGGGGGGGAGGACGGCCGTGGTGAGGGAGGGGCGAATGGTGGAGGTTGATCAGGGGAGGGGGGAGAACGGTGGGCCTCGCCCAAGGCTGGAGCCAGAGAGGATGGCCACAGGCCAGGAGGCTACAGCACAGGGCCAGACAGCCTGGTAGAGCCTACTAGAATCTAATAGAACACACTAGAACCTAATAGAACATACTAGAACCTAACAGAACATACTATAATCTAATAGAACATACTAGAACCTAACAGAACATACTAGAACCTAAGAGAACATACTAGCACCTAACAGAACATACTAGAACCTATTAGAACACGCTAGAACCTAATAGAACATTCTAGAAGCTGACGCGCTAGCTACGGTCAGCAGAAGCCTGTAGATTGAATACTACAGTCTGGATCCAACAAGCAGCCAAGCCCAGACACAGGTCAGAGGTTAGCTAGCACATCTCCACTTGTAAGGAGGTTGTCCCTTGCCACTCTGCCGATGCCTGCTCTTTGGAAGTCAAACATCAGTTTACTAAGGTGACTACTGTAAAGCACTGAGTGAGAAATGTTGTTGTAAAAAGGCTTTTATATAAAAAGTTTGATTGAGTGATTGTGGAATTTGAGGCCTGTGATCCAGTCACATCAGAACATTTAGCTTCACTTCATTACTCAGTGGATCACAACTGGAGTGGTTCAAGATTTCAATCTAGGGATGGCTCTCTAGGATGTTGGGAGGGGGGAGAGAGAGGGAGGGATGGGATGTACCATGGCCCTTACATACAGGCCCCGAGGCTGCATGTTGGGAGGGGGGAGAGAGAGGGAGGGAGGGGATGGGGGGGGGGGGGGGTGAAGCTCCTCTCTCCCCCTTGTCTGTTTGGGGAGCTGTGGAGTGGAAGGATGTAGGATTGTAGTCTGGTTGGAACTAGGGTGGTCTGGGGTAGGTGGTAGAGGTGGGCCAACTCTCCAGACCAATGTCTTGTCTTCTTCCAGGTGGGACAGAAAGGGGTGAGAGGGGGGAGAGAGGGAGACTGCAGGCCTGAGGTGGTGGTGGAGGTGATGAAGGGAGGTTGGACACCTGTGAGAGAAGGAGAGAGAGAGAGGGAGGGGGAGAAAGAGGGAGGGGACGTCAGAGATATAGCATAACGCCCAGGATCAACCAATGACAGGAGAATGACAGGAACAACAGAAGCATTGTTTATCAGACTTGATCACCATCATTGCAACGGCGGCACTAACACTTGATTTAGAACAGAACAATCTATCCCCAGCTTCCTAATCAACGAGAGAGAGAGAGAGAGAGAGAGAGAGAGAGAGAGAGAGAGAGAGAGAGAGAGAGAGAGAGAGAGAGAGAGAGAGAGAGAGAGAGAGAGAGAGAGAGAGAGAGAGAGAGAGAGAGAGAGAGAGAGAGAGAGAGAGAGAGAGAGAGAGAGAGAGAGAGAGAGAGAGAGAGAGCGAGCGAGCGAGCGAGCGAGCGAGCGAGAGAGAGAGAGAGAGAGAGAGAGAGCGAGAGAGCGAGAGAGCGAGAGAGCGAGCGAGCGAGCGAGCGAGCGAGAGAGAGAGAGAGAGAGAGAGAGAGAGAGAGAGAGAGAGAGAGAGAGAGAGAGAGAGAGAGAGAGAGAGAGGTGTGTCCAGTCCATAATAACACTGTAGTTAATAACGTGAGGAGAAAGGCCATGTCCCATCATCCCCATCCTGTGAATCCTTCATTAGTCTCCCTCATTAATAGTGTCCTGGTTGGACGATTCCGGATTTCCTGCTTGTACCCTCTTGATTCTGGGAAACATCCAACTGGGATTTTGGGAAAACCAGGGAACTTCTTCAAAGTTCCCGGAATTTTTCAATCCTAACTCCCTTTTAAACATGTTAACCATAAAGCAGCTTATACTGAGGCGCATTAGCTTTAGCAGGCTACTGAGGAACATATTGATCTCTCTCCCTCTAGACTGTGGTTACATTAGCTCTAGCAGGCTACTGGGGAACATATTGATCTCTCTCCCTCTAGACTGTGGTTACATTAGTACTAGCAGGCTACTGAGGAACATATTGATCTCTCTCCCTCTAGACTGTGGTTACATTAGCTCTAGCAGGCTACTGGGGAACATATTGATCTCTCTCCCTCTAGACTGTGGTTACATTAGCTCTAGCAGGCTACTGAGGAACATATTGATCTCTCTCCCTCTAGACTGTGGTTACATTAGTACTAGCAGGCTACTGAGGAACATATTGATCTCTCTCCCTCTAGACTGTGGTTACATTAGCTCTAGCAGGCTACTGAGGAACATATTGATCTCTCTCCCTCTAGACTGTGGTTACATTAGTACTAGCAGGCTACTGAGGAACATATTGATCTCTCTCCCTCTAGACTGTGGTTACATTAGCTCTAGCAGGCTACTGAGGAACATATTGATCTCTCTCCCTCTAGACTGTGGTTACATTAGCTCTAGCAGGCTACTGAGGAACATATTGATCTCTCTCCCTCTAGACTGTGGTTACATTAGTACTAGCAGGCTACTGAGGAACATATTGATCTCTCTCCCTCTAGACTGTGGTTACATTAGCTCTAGCAGGCTACTGAGGAACATATTGATCTCTCTCCCTCTAGACTGTGGTTACATTAGCACTAGCAGGCTACTGAGGAACATATTGATCTCTCTCCCTCTAGACTGTGGTTACATTAGTACTAGCAGGCTACTGAGGAACATATTGATCTCTCTCCCTCTAGACTGTGGTTACATTAGCTCTAGCAGGCTACTGAGGAACATATTGATCTCTCTCCCTCTAGACTGTGGTTACATTAGCACTAGCAGGCTACTGAGGAACATATTGATCTCTCTCCCTCTAGACTGTGGTTACATTAGTACTAGCAGGCTACTGAGGAACATATTGATCTCTCTCCCTCTAGACTGTGGTTACATTAGCTCTAGCAGGCTACTGAGGAACATATTGATCTCTCTCCCTCTAGACTGTGGTTACATTAGTACTAGCAGGCTACTGAGGAACATATTGATCTCTCTCCCTCTAGACTGTGGTTACATTAGCTCTAGCAGGCTACTGAGGAACATATTGATCTCTCTCCCTCTAGACTGTGGTTACATTAGCACTAGCAGGCTACTGAGGAACATATTGATCTCTCTCCCTCTAGACTGTGGTTACATTAGTACTAGCAGGCTACTGAGGAACATATTGATCTCTCTCCCTCTAGACTGTGGTTACATTAGCTCTAGCAGGCTACTGAGGAACATATTGATCTCTCTCCCTCTAGACTGTGGTTACATTAGTACTAGCAGGCTACTGAGGAACATATTGATCTCTCTCCCTCTAGACTGTGGTTACATTAGTTCTAGCAGGCTACTGAGGAACATATTGATCTCTCTCCCTCTAGACTGTGGTTACATTAGTACTAGCAGGCTACTGAGGAACATATTGATCTCTCTCCCTCTAGACTGTGGTTACATTAGTACTAGCAGGCTACTGAGGAACATATTGATCTCTCTCCCTCTAGACTGTGGTTACATTAGTACTAGCAGGCTACTGAGGAACATATTGATCTCTCTCCCTCTAGACTGTGGTTACATTAGTACTAGCAGGCTACTGAGGAACATATTGATCTCTCTCCCTCTAGACTGTGGTTACATTAGTACTAGCAGGCTACTGAGGAACATATTGATCTCTCTCCCTCTAGACTGTGGTTACATTAGCTCTAGCAGGCTACTGAGGAACATATTGATCTCTCTCCCTCTAGACTGTGGTTACATTAGCTCTAGCAGGCTACTGAGGAACATATTGATCTCTCTCCCTCTAGACTGTGGTTACATTAGTTCTAGCAGGCTACTGAGGAACATATTGATCTCTCTCCCTCTAGACTGTGGTTACATTAGTACTAGCAGGCTACTGAGGAACATATTGATCTCTCTCCCTCTAGACTGTGGTTACATTAGCTCTAGCAGGCTACTGAGGAACATATTGATCTCTCTCCCTCTAGACTGTGGTTACATTAGTACTAGCAGGCTACTGAGGAACATATTGATCTCTCTCCCTCTAGACTGTGGTTACATTAGTACTAGCAGGCTACTGAGGAACATATTGATCTCTCTCCCTCTAGACTGTGGTTACATTAGTACTAGCAGGCTACTGAGGAACATATTGATCTCTCTCCCTCTAGACTGTGGTTACATTAGCTACTAGCAGGCTACTGAGGAACATATTGATCTCTCTCCCTCTAGACTGTGGTTACATTAGTACTAGCAGGCTACTGAGGAACATATTGATCTCTCTCCCTCTAGACTGTGGTTACATTAGTACTAGCAGGCTACTGAGGAACATATTGATCTCTCTCCCTCTAGACTGTGGTTACATTAGTACTAGCAGGCTACTGAGGAACATATTGATCTCTCCCCTCTAGACTGTGGTTACATTAGTACTAGCAGGCTACTGAGGAACATATTGATCTCTCTCCCTCTAGACTGTGGTTACATTAGCTACTAGCAGGCTACTGAGGAACATATTGATCTCTCTCCCTCTAGACTGTGGTTACATTAGCTACTAGCAGGCTACTGAGGAACATATTGATCTCTCTCCCTCTAGACTGTGGTTACATTAGTACTAGCAGGCTACTGAGGAACATATTGATCTCTCTCCCTCTAGACTGTGGTTACATTAGCTCTAGCAGGCTACTGAGGAACATATTGATCTCTCTCCCTCTAGACTGTGGTTACATTAGTAGTAGCAGGCTACTGAGGAACATATTGATCTCTCTCCCTCTAGACTGTGGTTACATTAGTAGTAGCAGGCTACTGAGGAACATATTGATCTCTCTCCCTCTAGACTGTGGTTACATTAGCTACTAGCAGGCTACTGAGGAACATATTGATCTCTCTCCCTCTAGACTGTGGTTACATTAGCTACTAGCAGGCTACTGAGGAACATATTGATCTCTCTCCCTCTAGACTGTGGTTACATTAGTACTAGCAGGCTACTGAGGAACATATTGATCTCTCTCCCTCTAGACTGTGGTTACATTAGTACTAGCAGGCTACTGAGGAACATATTGATCTCTCTCCCTCTAGACTGTGGTTACATTAGTACTAGCAGGCTACTGAGGAACATATTGATCTCTCTCCCTCTAGACTGTGGTTACATTAGTACTAGCAGGCTACTGAGGAACATATTGATCTCTCTCCCTCTAGACTGTGGTTACATTAGTACTAGCAGGCTACTGAGGAACATATTGATCTCTCTCCCTCTAGACTGTGGTTACATTAGCTCTAGCAGGCTACTGAGGAACATATTGATCTCTCTCCCTCTAGACTGTGGTTACATTAGTACTAGCAGGCTACTGAGGAACATATTGATCTCTCTCCCTCTAGACTGTGGTTACATTAGTACTAGCAGGCTACTGAGGAACATATTGATCTCTCTCCCTCTAGACTGTGGTTACATTAGCTCTAGCAGGCTACTGAGGAACATATTGATCTCTCTCCCTCTAGACTGTGGTTACATTAGCACTAGCAGGCTACTGAGGAACATATTGATCTCTCTCCCTCTAGACTGTGGTTACATTAG
Organism: Salvelinus alpinus; assembly: GCF_045679555.1. NCBI lineage: Eukaryota > Metazoa > Chordata > Actinopteri > Salmoniformes > Salmonidae > Salvelinus > Salvelinus alpinus. Next base: position 69,364,215 of record NC_092095.1, read on the forward strand.
TACTAGCAGGCTACTGAGGAACATATTGATCTCTCTCCCTCTAGACTGTGGTTACATTAGCTCTAGCAGGCTACTGAGGAACATATTGATCTCTCTCCCTCTAGACTGTGGTTACATTAGTACTAGCAGGCTACTGAGGAACATATTGATCTCTCTCCCTCTAGACTGTGGTTACATTAGCTCTAGCAGGCTACTGAGGAACATATTGATCTCTCTCCCTCTAGACTGTGGTTACATTAGCACTAGCAGGCTACTGAGGAACATATTGATCTCTCTCCCTCTAGACTGTGGTTACATTAGTACTAGCAGGCTACTGAGGAACATATTGATCTCTCTCCCTCTAGACTGTGGTTACATTAGCTCTAGCAGGCTACTGAGGAACATATTGATCTCTCTCCCTCTAGACTGTGGTTACATTAGTACTAGCAGGCTACTGAGGAACATATTGATCTCTCTCCCTCTAGACTGTGGTTACATTAGTAGCTAGCAGGCTACTGAGGAACATATTGATCTCTCTCCCTCTAGACTGTGGTTACATTAGTTCTAGCAGGCTACTGAGGAACATATTGATCTCTCTCCCTCTAGACTGTGGTTACATTAGTACTAGCAGGCTACTGAGGAACATATTGATCTCTCTCCCTCTAGACTGTGGTTACATTAGTACTAGCAGGCTACTGAGGAACATATTGATCTCTCTCCCTCTAGACTGTGGTTACATTAGTACTAGCAGGCTACTGAGGAACATATTGATCTCTCTCCCTCTAGACTGTGGTTACATTAGCTCTAGCAGGCTACTGAGGAACATATTGATCTCTCTCCCTCTAGACTGTGGTTACATTAGCTCTAACAGGCTACTGAGGAACATATTGATCTCTCTCCCTCTAGACTGTGGTTACAATAGCTCTAGCAGGCTACTGAGGAACATATTGATCTCTCTCCCTCTAGACTGTGGTTAAATTAGCTCTAGCAGGCTACTGAGGAACATATTGATCTCTCTCCCTCTAGACTGTGGTTACATTAGTACTAGCAGGCTACTGAGGAACATATTGATCTCTCTACCTCTAGACTGTGGTTACATTAGTACTAGCAGGCTACTGAGGAACATATTGATCTCTCTTCCTCTAGACTGTGGTTACATTAGTACTAGCAGGCTACTGAGGAACATATTGATCTCTCTCCCTCTAGACTGTGGTTACATTAGTAGTAGCAGGCTACTGAGGAACATATTGATCTCTCTCCCTCTAGACTGTGGTTACATTAGTTCTAGCAGGCTACTGAGGAACATATTGATCTCTCTCCCTCTAGACTGTGGTTACATTAGTACTAGCAGGCTACTGAGGAACATATTGATCTCTCTCCCTCTAGACTGTGGTTACATTAGTACTAGCAGGCTACTGAGGAACATATTGATCTCTCTCCCTCTAGACTGTGGTTACATTAGTACTAGCAGGCTACTGAGGAACATATTGATCTCTCTCCCTCTAGACTGTGGTTACATTAGCTCTAGCAGGCTACTGAGGAACATATTGATCTCTCTCCCTCTAGACTGTGGTTACATTAGCTACTAGCAGGCTACTGAGGAACATATTGATCTCTCTCCCTCTAGACTGTGGTTACATTAGTACTAGCAGGCTACTGAGGAACATATTGATCTCTCTCCCTCTAGACTGTGGTTACATTAGTACTAGCAGGCTACTGAGGAACATATTGATCTCTCTCCCTCTAGACTGTGGTTACATTAGTACTAGCAGGCTACTGAGGAACATATTGATCTCTCTCCCTCTAGACTGTGGTTACATTAGTACTAGCAGGCTACTGAGGAACATATTGATCTCTCTCCCTCTAGACTGTGGTTACATTAGTACTAGCAGGCTACTGAGGAACATATTGATCTCTCTCCCTCTAGACTGTGGTTACATTAGTACTAGCAGGCTACTGAGGAACATATTGATCTCTCTCCCTCTAGACTGTGGTTACATTAGTACTAGCAGGCTACTGAGGAACATATTGATCTCTCTCCCTCTAGACTGTGGTTACATTAGCTCTAGCAGGCTACTGAGGAACATATTGATCTCTCTCCCTCTAGACTGTGGTTACATTAGTACTAGCAGGCTACTGAGGAACATATTGATCTCTCTCCCTCTAGACTGTGGTTACAATAGTAGTAGCAGGCTACTGAGGAACATATTGATCTCTCTTCCTCTAGACTGTGGTTACATTAGTACTAGCAGGCTACTGAGGAACATATTGATCTCTCTCCCTCTAGACTGTGGTTACATTAGTACTAGCAGGCTACTGAGGAACATATTGATCTCTCTTCCTCTAGACTGTGGTTACATTAGTACTAGCAGGCTACTGAGGAACATATTGATCTCTCTCCCTCTAGACTGTGGTTACATTAGTAGTAGCAGGCTACTGAGGAACATATTGATCTCTCTCCCTCTAGACTGTGGTTACATTAGCTCTAGCAGGCTACTGAGGAACATATTGATCTCTCTCCCTCTAGACTGTGGTTACATTAGTACTAGCAGGCTACTGAGGAACATATTGATCTCTCTCCCTCTAGACTGTGGTTACATTAGTACTAGCAGGCTACTGAGGAACATATTGATCTCTCTCCCTCTAGACTGTGGTTACATTAGTACTAGCAGGCTACTGAGGAACATATTGATCTCTCTCCCTCTAGACTGTGGTTACATTAGTACTAGCAGGCTACTGAGGAACATATTGATCTCTCTCCCTCTAGACTGTGGTTACATTAGTACTAGCAGGCTACTGAGGAACATATTGATCTCTCTCCCTCTAGACTGTGGTTACATTAGCTCTAGCAGGCTACTGAGGAACATATTGATCTCTCTCCCTCTAGACTGTGGTTACATTAGCTCTAACAGGCTACTGAGGAACATATTGATCTCTCTCCCTCTAGACTGTGGTTACATTAGTACTAGCAGGCTACTGAGGAACATATTGATCTCTCTCCCTCTAGACTGTGGTTACATTAGTTCTAGCAGGCTACTGAGGAACATATTGATCTCTCTCCCTCTAGACTGTGGTTACATTAGCTACTAGCAGGCTACTGAGGAACATATTGATCTCTCTCCCTCTAGACTGTGGTTACATTAGTACTAGCAGGCTACTGAGGAACATATTGATCTCTCTCCCTCTAGACTGTGGTTACATTAGTAGTAGCAGGCTACTGAGGAACATATTGATCTCTCTCCCTCTAGACTGTGGTTACATTAGTACTAGCAGGCTACTGAGGAACATATTGATCTCTCTCCCTCTAGACTGTGGTTACATTAGTACTAGCAGGCTACTGAGGAACATATTGATCTCTCTCCCTCTAGACTGTGGTTACATTAGTACTAGCAGGCTACTGAGGAACATATTGATCTCTCTCCCTCTAGACTGTGGTTACATTAGTACTAGCAGGCTACTGAGGAACATATTGATCTCTCTCCCTCTAGACTGTGGTTACATTAGCTCTAGCAGGCTACTGAGGAACATATTGATCTCTCTCCCTCTAGACTGTGGTTACATTAGTACTAGCAGGCTACTGAGGAACATATTGATCTCTCTCCCTCTAGACTGTGGTTACATTAGTACTAGCAGGCTACTGAGGAACATATTGATCTCTCTCCCTCTAGACTGTGGTTACATTAGTACTAGCAGGCTACTGAGGAACATATTGATCTCTCTCCCTCTAGACTGTGGTTACATTAGCTCTAGCAGGCTACTGAGGAACATATTGATCTCTCTCCCTCTAGACTGTGGTTACATTAGCTACTAGCAGGCTACTGAGGAACATATTGATCTCTCTCCCTCTAGACTGTGGTTACATTAGCTACTAGCAGGCTACTGAGGAACATATTGATCTCTCTCCCTCTAGACTGTGGTTACATTAGTACTAGCAGGCTACTGAGGAACATATTGATCTCTCTCCCTCTAGACTGTGGTTACATTAGCTCTAACAGGCTACTGAGGAACATATTGATCTCTCTCCCTCTAGACTGTGGTTACATTAGTATTAGCAGGCTACTGAGGAACATATTGATCTCTCTCCCTCTAGACTGTGGTTACATTACTACTAGCAGGCTACTGAGGAACATATTGATCTCTCTCCCTCTAGACTGTGGTTACATTAGCTCTAGCAGGCTACTGAGGAACATATTGATCTCTCTACCTCTAGACTGTGGTTACATTAGTAGTAGCAGGCTACTGAGGAACATATTGATCTCTCTCCCTCTAGACTGTGGTTACATTAGTACTAGCAGGCTACTGAGGAACATATTGATCTCTCTCCCTCTAGACTGTGGTTACATTAGTACTAGCAGGCTACTGAGGAACATATTGATCTCTCTCCCTCTAGACTGTGGTTACATTAGTACTAGCAGGCTACTGAGGAACATATTGATCTCTCTCCCTCTAGACTGTGGTTACATTAGTACTAGCAGGCTACTGAGGAACATATTGATCTCTCTCCCTCTAGACTGTGGTTTCTCTTAGCAGTCTTACAATCTCGTCCTCACTTCCCCTCTCGCTATCTCTCTCGCCGTCTAACTCTCTCTCTGTCTCTCTCTGTCTCTCTCTCTGTCTGTGTCTCTCTGCCTCTGTCTCTGTCTGTCTCTCTGTCCCTCAGTCTCTCTCTCTCTCTTTCTCTCTGTCTAACTTTCTCTCTGTCTAACTCTCTCTCTGTCTAACTATCTCTCTCTCTGTCTCTCTCTCTGTCTTTCTCTCTGTCTAACTTTCTCTCTGTCTAACTCTCTCTCTGTCTAACTATCTCTCTCTCTGTCTCTCTCTCTCTGTCTCTCTCTCTCTCTGTCTCTCTCTCTGTCTCTCTCTCTGTCTCTCTCTCTGTCTAACTCTCTCTCTCTGTCTCTATCTATTTTCATCAATATCATCTCTCACTCCCTCTCTCCAAAACAAGGTCTTCTGTTGCCATGGCAAAACTCATTACGCCAAACCAGACACATAGGCACGCATGAACGCACACACAAGCACACACAAACCCAGACACCCAGAGTCATAAAACGAACAAGAGTGCAGGCAGAAACACAACAATCTAAAAACACAACAACCAATCAATCCCTTTCTCTGTCACCCTCTCTCTCATTCCCATATGGAGCGTGTTTCACTCCCTCCCCTCCTCCCACACTCTGTCCATTCCCTTCCCGTCTGCGTTCACAGGCCTGCTATAAACAGGAGTAGACACACATACAGCTGGAGGGAACGGGAGAGGCAGGACTGAAGGGAGAGCAGGGCAGGTGGTACACTAGAGTGTTGCTTATGTAAGTAGTTGATAGGATGGACAGGGGAACAGAGGGTTCTGTCATGTTCTTCACACACTGAGGAGAGAGAGAGAGACAGAGAGAGAGAGAGACAGAGAGAGAGAGAGAGAGAGACAGAGAGGGAGAGAGAGAGAGAGAGACAGTGTCTATAGCTGCATGTATTACAAAGAAAACATGCTTGAGTAAAGAATGTATCTCGTGCAACATATTGGTAAGTGTGTATGTGTGTGTATAACAATGCCAAGTGTGGGAGGCATACAGTATATAAACGCTTACTTTAACACAATGTTAAGTGTGTGTGTGGGGGACATGTAAAAATGTTAGGCTAAATGATTTGACATAGTAGCTAGCTGGGGTACACTGACTACCAACTCAGATCACTAACAAAACAGACAGTCTGACTACCAACACAGATCACTAACACAACAGACAATCTGACTACCAACACAGATCACTAACACAACAGACAGTCTGACTACCAACACAGATCACTAACAAAACAGAGAGTCTGACTACCAACACAGATCACTAACAAAACAGACAGTCTGACTACCAACACAGATCACTAACACAACAGACAATCTGACTACCAACACAGATCACTAACACAACAGACAGTCTGACTACCAACACAGATCACTAACACAACAGACAGTCTAACTACCAACACAGATCACTAACACAACAGACAGTCTGACTACCAACACAGATCACTAACACAACAGACAATCTGACTACCAACACAGATCACTAACACAACAGACAGTCTGACTACCAACACAGATCACTAACACAACAGACAGTCTGACTATCAACACAGATCACTAACACAACAGACAGTCTGACTACCAACACAGATCACTAACACAACAGACAGTCTGACTACCAACACAGATCACTAACACAACAGACAGTCTGACTACCAACTCAGATCACTAACACAACAGACAGTCTGACTACCAACACAGATCACTAACACAACAGACAGTCTGACTACCAACACAGATCACTAACACAACAGACAGTCTGACTACCAACACAGATCACTAACACAACAGACAGTCTGACTACCAACACAGATCACTAACACAACAGACAGTCTGACTACCAACACAGATCACTAACACAACAGACAGTCTGACTACCAACACAGATCACTAACACAACAGACAGTCTGACTACCAACTCAGTTCAGTTATCAAACAGAGAGTCAGTATCCTTCCTGCCTGGAGACCAGAAGGAACTAGAAGAAGAGACAGTGAGGATGAGGCCTTATAGAAGGAACTAGAAGAAGAGACAGTGAGGATGAGGCCTTATAGAAGGAACTAGAAGAAGAGACAGTGAGGATGAGGCCTTATAGAAGGAACTAGAAGAAGAGACAGTGAGGATGAAGGCCTTATAGAAGGAACTAGAAGAAGAGACAGTGAGGATGAGGCCTTATAGAAGGAACTAGAAGAAGAGACAGTGAGGATGAGGCCTTATATAACAGTTATTCTGTCTCTGTATAAAATCTGGAGTTGATGCTGGGTAATGTCAGTACGTCAGGCTGTTTGACAGTAGAGGCAGAATAACGGGAGGAGGGTTGGTTGGAAAATGAGAGAAAAGAACGTTAGGTTCAGATGGGGTCACGGTTCTCTTTTCTAGCTTTTCATTGAAACTCCAAAACAGTAATATTGGAGAACGTCTCACGTAGCCAGATGTCATAACCTGGTCTCTGCACTGCGTTCTGCTCTATGAGGAGAAGCCTGCTAATAGAGGCTTTGATGGAGGCTTCGGAGACTGATGTTATTGTTCTGGAACACGTTAGTATGTCAGGAATCTGTCTGTCCGCTCTGTCTCTCAAACGTTCTCCTAAAGACAGGGCTTTCACATAAAACAAATCATTATAATTATCACGTAGCCTCACACGTTTGGTATCAGTCTGTCCTCTTTCAGGGCTTTCACATAAAACAAATCATTATAATTATCACGTAGCCTCACACGTTTGGTATCAGTCTGTCCTCTTTCAGGGCTTTCACATAAAACAAATCATTATAATTATCACGTAGCCTCACACGTTTGGTATCAGTCTGTCCTCTTTCAGGGCTTTCACATAAAGCAGCAGGATAATAGACATCATGTATTATTTCCACAGCTCCAACTACTCTGGTGGATTTGAGTGACAGCTGTGTACCTGGGCTAGCAGCATATTAACAGGAGAAATCCCCTGTAACTGGTCACATCTCTTAAATCATCCATCTGCTTCCTCTGACCACCAGGTTCATTCACAAGGAATCTAGATTACACCCAGGGTGCTTCCCATGGCACCCTAGTCCCTTTGTAGTACACTACTTCCACCAGGGCCCACGTATGGCTCTCATTCAAAAGTATTGCACTGTATAGGAAATAGGATAGGATGCCATTTGGGGCGAACCACCTCTGTGGGGAAGCCCAGAGGAACACCGTAGTACAGTAGAACAGGCTGCAGAGGGGTTAAATCATGGTTTAGACATGTCTGGTGTTACACTGCTGTATACAGACTCTGCTCTTTAATGGAGAGGAAAGGAATGTTGTCGTCCCCCCCCCCCCTCCACACACACAAATAGAGATTGCTTTAAAAATAGCTCTGGGGCAGTTCTGAATGTATCACTGGCAGAGGACAGAGGCACTCATGCCCACGTGGCAAAAAAAACACACACACACACACACACACACACACACACACACACACACACACACACACACACACACACACACACACACACACATACACACAGAGAGAAATATGCAGAAGGTGAATGCTGTTGATTTGAGGTTGAGGATTAGAGGGAGAATGGGTGGATGTAGTGTTCACTGAATGCTTCCCCTAATCCCTGTATTACCACACAGCTTCAATCTGATCATCACTCCTCTCCCCCTTCATCCTCGCTCTCTCTCTGCCCCTCCCTCTATCTATGTTGATCTCCATGGTTACAGCACACTCTCCCTCACCTCACTCACCTCTCAATCCTCCTCACTCCCATCTCCCTCCCTCTCTCCCTCACCTCACAATCCCCTTACTCCCCTCTCCCTCAACTCACTCACCTCTCAATCCTCCTCACTCCCATCTCCCTCACCTCACAATCCCCTTACCCCCCTCTCCCTCAACTCACTCACCTCTCAATATCCCTCACTCACCTCTTCCCCTCTCTCTCTCTCTCTCACGTAATTTTTATAGAATTATATTTCTATCTTCATCAAACAAAGGAAGTTCATTCAGTATTTACTATAGACCTGATAAAAACAACTCCACTATATACTATAGACCTGATAAAAACAACTCCACTATATACTGTAGACCTGATAAAAACAACTCCACTATATACTGTAGACCTGATAAAAACAACTCTACTATATACTATAGACCTGATAAAAACAACTCCACTATATACTGTAGACCTGATAAAAACAACTCCACTATATACTATAGACCTGATAAAAACAACTCCACTATATACTGTAGACCTGATAAAAACAACTCCATGTATATACTGTAGACCTGATAAAAACAACTCCACTATATACTGTAGACCTGATAAAAACAACTCCACTATATACTGTAGACCTGATAAAAACAACTCCACTATATACTGTAGACCTGATAAAAACAACTCCACTATATACTATAGACCTGATAAAAACAACTCCACTATATACTGTAGACCTGATAAAAACAACTCCACTATATACTGTAGACCTGATAAAAACAACTCCACTATATACTGTAGACCTGATAAAAACATCTCCACTATATACTGTAGACCTGATAAAAACAACTCCACTATATACTGTAGACCTGATAAAAACAACTCCACTATATACTGTAGACCTGATAAAAACAACTCCACTATATACTGTAGACCTGATAAAAACAACTCCACTATATACTATAGACCTGATAAAAACAACTCCACTATATACTGTAGACCTGATAAAAACAACTCCATGTATATACTGTAGACCTGATAAAAACAACTCCACTATATACTGTAGACCTGATAAAAACAACTCCACTATATACTGTAGACCTGATAAAAACAACTCTACTATATACTATAGACCTGATAAAAACAACTCCACTATATACTATAGACCTGATAAAAACAACTCCACTATATACTGTAGACCTGATAAAAACAACTCCATGTATATACTATAGACCTGATAAAAACAACTCCACTATATACTGTAGACCTGATAAAAACCACTCCACTATATACTGTAGACCTGATAAAAACAACTCCACTATATACTGTAGACCTGATAAAAAACAACTCCACTATATACTGTAGACCTGATAAAAACAACTCCACTATATACTGTAGACCTGATAAAAACAACTCCACTATATACTATAGACCTGATAAAAACAACTCCACTATATACTGTAGACCTGATAAAAACAACTCCACTATATACTATAGACCTGATAAAAACAACTCCACTATATACTGTAGACCTGATAAAAACAACTCCACTATATACTGTAGACCTGATAAAAACAACTCCACTATATACTGTAGACCTGATAAAAACAACTCTGCTGTCACCTCCCTCTACTCTCTCTCTCTCTCTCTCTCTGTCCATCTCCCCTCTCTCTCTCTGTCCATCTCCCCTCTACTCCCTCTCTCTGTCCATCTCCCCTCTACTCCCTCTCTCTTCCCCTCTCCCCTCTACTCTCTCTCTCTGTCCATCTCCCCTCCCTCTCTCTTCCCTCTCCCCTCTACTCTCTCCCCTCTACTCCCTCTCTCTGTCCCTCTCCCCTCTACTCCCTCTCTCTCTCTCTCTGTCCATCTCCCCTCTACTCCCTCTTTCTTTCTAACAGGACATGACTGACCAGCTAACCATAATGAATTAGTTTACATAATTGAGTCTGGTTAGTTTTAGTGTTAGAGATGTAGGTTGGTATGGCAGTCTGGTCCCTGTAGTGTAGTCACACCCCTTCCACTTGAACCTAATGTAGCAGGCCTGACCTGCCTTTCTTTCTGACCAGAAGTCCTGACCAGAGGTTTTCCTCTGCACTGTTCAACCAATCCAGTAAAAGTGGAGGAGGAGTTAAGATCTAGTGTCTCCTTGTTAACGTCCAAAAGAGGAAGTCGTGTCACAGGCTCTCTTTCCATTTCCCCTGAAAACCGGAAGCAACCGGTTGTAACCGAACCCGTTGAGGGTGCCGCCTCTCTAACGTCGCCAATGTCTCCATTTCCTCAATCTGTCACAGCTTCAGTCCAGTGAGATGACTTTTGACCTCTGGCTGTCACTTAGACAGAGCAGGGTGGCAACAGGGGCAACACACTGACCTCTGGGAAACGTAGTTGAGAGGCAGTGATGGGGATGGTCCTGTCTGTCTGAAACATGAATGGGGGTGGTCCTGTCTGTCTGAAACATGAATGGGGATGGTCCTGTCTGTCTGAAACATGAATGGGGATGGTCCTGTCTGTCTGAAACATGAATGGGGATGGTCCTGTCATGAATGGGGATGGTCCTGTCTGTCTGAAACATGAATGGGGGTGGTCCTGTCTGTCTGAAACATGAATGGGGGTGGTCCTGTCTGTCTGAAACATGAATGGGGATGGTCCTGTCTGTCTGAAACATGAATGGGGATGGTCCTGTCTGTCTGAAACATGAATGGAGATGGTCCTGTCTGTCTGAAACATGAATGGGGATGGTCCTGTCTGTCTGAAACATGAATGGGGATGGTCCTGTTTGTCTGAAACATGAATGGGGGTGGTCCTGTCTGTCTGAAACATGAATGGGGATGGTCCTGTCTGTCTGAAACATGAATGGGGATGGTCCTGTCTGTCTGAAACATGAATGGGGATGGTCCTGTCATGAATGGGGATGGTCCTGTCTGTCTGAAACATGAATGGGGGTGGTCCTGTCTGTCTGAAACATGAATGGGGGTGGTCCTGTCTGTCTGAAACATGAATGGGGATGGTCCTGTCTGTCTGAAACATGAATGGGGATGGTCCTGTCTGTCTGAAACATGAATGGAGATGGTCCTGTCTGTCTGAAACATGAATGGGGATGGTCCTGTCTGTCTGAAACATGAATGGGGATGGTCCTGTTTGTCTGAAACATGAATGGGGATGGTCCTGTCTGTCTGAAACATGAATGGGGATGGTCCTGTCTGTCTGAAACATGAATGGGTGTGGTCCTGTCTGTCTGAAACATGAATGGGTGTGGTCCTGTCTGTCTGAAACATGAATGGGGAGGGTCCTGTCTGTCTGAAACATGAATGGGGGTGGTCCTGTCTGTCTGAAACATGAATGGGGAGGGTCCTGTCTGTCTGAAACATGAATGGGGATGGTCCTGTCTGTCTGAAACCTGAATGGGGATGGTCCTGTCTGTCTGAAACATGAATGGGGGTGGTCCTGTCTGTCTGAAACATGAATGGGGGTGGTCCTGTCTGTCTGAAATATGAATGGGGATGGTCCTGTCTGTCTGAAACATGAATGGGGATGGTCCTGTCTGTCTGAAACATGAATGGGGGTGGTCCTGTCTGTCTGAAACATGAATGGGGGTGGTCCTGTCTGTCTGAAACATGAATGGGGATGGTCCTGTCTGTCTGAAACATGAATGGGGATGGTCCTGTCTGTCTCTTCAAATGAAATAGGCTAATAATAAATCCTTCTATAAAACTCTCTGCCCTTTCCGATTTATTTTCTAAGCACTCAAATATGTTTTTTATCTTTGAAATGGACCATTTGTCTCAGATAAGGATGAACAAATACAGTATTACACTATTAAACATGGTTATATACAGTATAGTATTACACTATTAAACATGGTTATATATAATATAGTATTACACTATTAAACATGGTTATATACAATATTAAACATGGTTATATACAATATAGTATTACACTATTAAACATGGTTATATATAATATAGTATTACACTATTAAACATGGTTATATACAATATAGTATTACACTATTAAACATGGTTATATACAGTATAGTATTACACTATTAAACATGGTTATATATAATATAGTATTACACTATTAAACATGGTTATATACAATATAGTATTACACTATTAAACATGGTTATATATAATATAGTATTACACTATTAAACATGGTTATATACAATATTAAACATGGTTATATACAATATAGTATTACACTATTAAACATGGTTATATATAATATAGTATTACACTATTAAACATGGTTATATACAATATAGTATTACACTATTAAACATGGTTATATACAATATACTATTACACTATTAAACATGGTTATTTACAATATAGTATTACACTATTAAACATGGTTATATACAATATATTATTACACTATTAAACATGGTTATATACAATATAGTATTACACTATTAAACATGGTTATATACAATATAGTATTAGACTATTAAACATGGTTATATACAATATAGTGTTACACTATTAAACATGGCTATATACAATATAGTATTACACTATTAAACATGGTTATATACAATATAGTGTTACACTATTAAACATGGTTATATACACTATTAAACATGGTTATATACAATATAGTATTACACTATTAAACATGGTTATATACAATATACTACTATTACACTATTAAACATGGTTATATACAATATAGTATTACACTATTAAACATGGTTATATACAATTTAGTATTACACTATTAAACATGGTTATATACAATATAGTGTTACACTATTAAACATGGTTATATACAATATAGTATTACACTATTAAACATGGTTATATACAATATAGTATTACACTATTAAACATGGTTATATACAATACGAGGCTATTTACATGACTATGTATTTGTATCACTGCATACCCAGTGTGTAATATGCAGTCTTAATTTTGTGTACTGCAGTGCTATGTGTCTAAGACAATTCCCCTGTCTGGGACATTAAAGTGGATCCTATCTGAATAGAAGAAGGCGTCTATAGGACGAGACATTGAGTCTATCTCCTAACCATGAAGCAGTCCCTGATACCTGGTGGCCAGAGTAAACCTGCTAC
>NC_092095.1:69377627-69395127 GCF_045679555.1 Salvelinus alpinus
TGATAACCTCTAACCAGAGTCAGTTACATCAGGGAGGAGGATAACCTCTAACCAGAGTCAGTTAAATCAGGGAGGAGGATAACCTCTAACCAGAGTCAGTTAAATCAGGGAGGAGGATAACCTCTAACCAGAGTCAGTTAAATCAGGGAGGAGGATAACCTCTAACCAGTCAGTTCAATCAGGGAGGAGGATAATCTATATCCAGAGTCAGTTACATCAGGGAGGAGGATAACCTCTAACCAGAGTCAGTTAAATCAGGGAGGAGGATAACCTCTAACCAGAGTCAGTTACATCAGGGAGGAGGATAACCTCTAACCAGAGTCAGTTACATCAGGGAGGAGGATAACCTCTAACCAGAGTCAGTTCAATCAGGGAGGAGGATAACCTCTAACCAGTCAGTTAAATCAGGGAGGAGGATAACCTCTAACCAGAGTCAGTTACATCAGGGAGGAGGATAACCTCTAACCAGAGTCAGTTAAATCAGGGAGGATAACCTCTAACCAGAGTCAGTTACATCAGGGAGGAGGATAACCTCTAACCAGAGTCAGTTAAATCAGGGAGGATAACCTCTAACCAGAGTCAGTTACATCAGGGAGGAGGATAACCTCGAACCAGAGTCAGTTCAATCAGGGAGGAGGATAACCTCTAACCAGAGTCAGTTCAATCAGGGAGGAGGATAACCTCTAACCAGTCAGTTAAATCAGGGAGGAGGATAACCTCTAACCAGAGTCAGTTACATCAGGGAGGAGGATAACCTCTAACCAGAGTCAGTTAAATCAGGGAGGATAACCTCTAACCAGAGTCAGTTACATCAGGGAGGAGGATAACCTCTAACCAGAGTCAGTTAAATCAGGGAGGAGGATAACCTCTAACCAGAGTCAGTTCAATCAGGGATGAGGATAACCTCTAACCAGAGTCAGTTCAATCAGGGATGAGGATAACCTCTAACCAGAGTCAGTTCAATCAGGGAGGAGGATAACCTCTAACCAGAGTCAGTTAAATCAGGGAGGAGGATAACCTCTAACCAGAGTCAGTTAAATCAGGGAGGAGGATAACCTCTAAGCAGAGTCAGTTAAATCAGGGAGGAGTTAACCTCTAAGCAGAGTCAGTTAAATCAGGGAGGAGGATAACCTCTAACCAGAGTCAGTTACATCAGGGAGGAGGATAACCTCTAACCAGAGTCAGTTCAATCAGGGATGAGGATAACCTCTAACCAGAGTCAGTTCAATCAGGGAGGAGGATAACCTCTAACCAGAGTCAGTTCAATCAGGGAGGAGGATAACCTCTAACCAGAGTCAGTTAAATCAGGGAGGAGGATAACCTCTAACCAGAGTCAGTTACATCAGGGAGGAGGATAACCTCTAACCAGAGTCAGTTACATCAGGGAGGAGGATAACCTCGAACCAGAGTCAGTTAAATCAGGGAGGAGGATAACCTCTAACCAGAGTCAGTTCAATCAGGGATGAGGATAACCTCTAACCAGAGTCAGTTCAATCAGGGATGAGGATAACCTCTAACCAGAGTCAGTTCAATCAGGGAGGAGGATAACCTCTAACCAGAGTCAGTTCAATCAGGGAGGAGGATAACCTCTAACCAGAGTCAGTTCAATCAGGGAGGAGGATAACCTCGAACCAGAGTCAGTTAAATCAGGGAGGAGGATAACCTCGAACCAGAGTCAGTTAAATCAGGGAGGAGGATAACCTCTAACCAGAGTCAGTTAAATCAGGGAGGAGGATAACCTCGAACCAGAGTCAGTTAAATCAGGGAGGAGGATGACCTCGAACCAGAGTCAGTTAAATCAGGGAGGAGGATAACCTCTAACCAGAGTCAGTTACATCAGGGAGGAGGATAACCTCGAACCAGAGTCAGTTAAAATCAGGGAGGAGGATAACCTCGAACCAGAGTCAGTTCAATCAGGGAGGAGGATAACCTCTAACCAGAGTCAGTTCAATCAGGGAGGAGGATAATCTCGAACCAGAGTCAGTTAAATCCGGGAGGAGGATAACCTCTAACCAGAGTCAGTTAAATCAGGGAGGAGGATAACCTCTAACCAGAGTCAGTTAAATCAGGGAGGAGGATAACCTCGAACCAGAGTCAGTTAAATCAGGGAGGAAGATAACCTCTAACCAGAGTCAGTTAAATCAGGGAGGAGGATAACCTCTAACCAGAGTCAGTTAAATCAGGGAGGAGGATAACCCTGTGGTCGCGATGGTAAATACACACACACACACACACACAAAGACACAAACCCAAACAAACACAAACAAAGACACAAACCCAAACAAACACAAACACACAAACACACACAGACACAAACACACAAACTCACCTGTGGCATTAAATGTACTGTAATCTGGCCACATCAATCTAACTGCTCTGGAGAGATGGCTTTGTAACTGGACTGGGTCGACACACAAACACGTAACCTCTGGCTCTGTCCTGGTTGTAGAGTCCTGTGGCGCCGTCTCAACCCTCTATCAGTATCAGTGCAGGGCTGGCTACTGTCTGTCAGAACACCTGAGACCCATTAGCTAATGATCTGACACCCCTCACTCCTACTGGGCAGAGAGACACACGAGAGGACCTACCTCCTGAAGACGCCGGCCAGGGCAGAGAGACACACGAGTGGACCTACCTCCTGAAGACGCCGGCCAGGGCAGAGAGACACACGAGAGGACCTACCTCCTGAAGACGCCGGCCAGGGCAGAGAGACACACGAGAGGACCTACCTCCTGAAGACGCCGGCCAGGGCAGAGAGACACACGAGAGGACCTACCTTCTGAAGACGCCGGCCAGGGCAGAGAGACACACGAGAGGACCTACCTCCTGAAGACGCCGGCCAGGGCAGAGAGACACACGAGAGGACCTACCTCCTGAAGACGCCGGCCAGGGCAGAGAGACACACGAGAGGACCTACCTCCTGAAGACGCCGGCCAGGGCAGAGAGACACACGAGAGGACCTACCTCCTGAAGACGCCGGCCAGGGCAGAGAGACACACGAGAGGACCTACCTCCTCAAGACGCCGGCCAGGGCAGAGAGACAACTGATTCAGCCATCTCCCCTACCTTCACCTACCTATCCACCAATCCAATATCCTGTTGTAGTCTACAAGCCATCCAATATCCTGTTGTAGTCTACAAGCCATCCAATATCCTGTTGTAGTCTACAAGCCATCCAATATCCTGTTGTAGTCTACACACCATCCAATATCCTGTTGTAGTCTACAAGCCATCCAATATCCTGTTTTAGTTTACACACCATCCAATATCCTGTTGTAACTCTCTCTCTATATATATACAGTATATCTATATCTCTCCCTCAGAGGTGAGAGAGACACTGCCAGAGCTGAAGGAAGGGGAACAAACATGACCAACACAACAGTTAGTGTTACTGCCCTGGTTATAACACCCATGACCAACACAACAGTTAGTGTTACTGTCCTGGTTATAACACCCATGACCAACACAACAGTTAGTGTTACTGCCCTGGTTATAACACACATGACCAACACAACAGTTAGTGTTACTGTCCTGGTTATAACACACATGACCAACACAACAGTTAGTGTTACTGTCCTGGTTATAACACACATGACCAACACAACAGTTAGTGTTACTGCCCTGGTTATAACACACATGACCAACACAACAGTTAGTGTTACTGTCCTGGTTATAACACACATGACCAACACAACAGTTAGTGTTACTGTCCTGGTTATAAATAACTGTAACTGTTACTGCTATTTATACCACAGCAGAAAACACACAAGCACACACCCACACCACACATGAGCGTGGACTTCTTCTCCTGACATGAACCACTCAGCCCTCCTAAAACAGCCCAGAACATGGAGCTCAATGTCAGCTACATTACTGACACGTCCTGTCTAGTCCAGAGAGGAAAACACCAACATAGACCTTTCCTTGACCCCTTCCTGTGTACGCAGTGATCACACACACACACACACACACACACACACACACACACACACACACACACACACACACACACACACACACACACACACACACACACACACACACACACACACACACACACACACACACAAATAGACACACATGCAAAAAACCACACACACACAGTTCAGACTTCCAACACACAGTCACATGCTCTTTCTTAAAACGTCATCACAGATGTATAAATTTCTATGTGAAATATTTGAACATTCAGATAGGAGATGACTTGGCTCACTAATGGAATGTGTAAACTAAATACCTGAGTCAATCTTTTCCTGTCCGGTATGTTGTTGTTCCACTGGTACTGTTGGTTTGTAGCTGCTATAAGAAACAGAGAAGGGAAGTTCTGGCTCGGACAAGGCTACTTAACAAGCAAGTAGTAGTCTGGGTTATTACTATGTTACAATGTAAGCATGTTACCAGGTTATTACTATGTTACAATGTAAGCATGTTACCAGGTTATTACTATGTTACAATGTAAGCATGTTACCAGGTTATTACTATGTTACAATGTAAGCATGTTACCAGGTTATTACTATGTTACAATGTAAGCATGTTACCAGGTTATTACTATGTTACAATGTAAGCATGTTACCAGGTTATTACTATGTTACAATGTAAGCATGTTACCAGGTTATTACTATGTTACAATGTAAGCATGTTACCAGGTTATTTCTTATTAAGCACCTGGTCATTTATGTGTTGTAAAATAAAGGTGCCATATCACTGTAACTCTATACTACCAGCCACACCTACTGCCTTCAGGGTACTGAGATCAGGTTGTCAGACTACTGCCTTCAGGGTACTGAGATCAGGTTGTCAGACTACTGCCTTCAGGTTACTGAGATCAGGTTGTCAGACTACTGCCTTCAGGGTACTGAGATCAGGTTGTCAGACTACTGCCTTCAGGGTACTGAGATCAGGTTGTCAGACTACTGCCTTCAGGGTACTGAGTTCAGGTTGTCAGACTACTGCCTTCAGGGTACTGAGATCAGGTTGTCAGACTACTGCCTTCAGGGTACTGAGATCAGGTTGTCAGACTACTGCCTTCAGGGTACTGAGATCAGGTTGTCAGACTACTGCCTTCAGGTTGTCAGACTACTGCCCTCAGGGAACTGAGATAGGTTGTCAGACTACTGCCTTCAGGTTACTGAGATCAGGTTGTCAGACTACTGCCTTCAGGGTACTGAGATCAGGTTGTCAGACTACTGCCTTCAGGTTACTGAGATCAGGTTGTCAGACTACTGCCTTCAGGGTACTGAGATCAGGTTGTCAGACTACTGCCTTCAGGGTACTGAGATCAGGTTGTCAGACTACTGCCTTCAGGGTACTGAGATCAGGTTGTCAGACTACTGCCTTCAGGGTACTGAGATCAGGTTGTCAGACTACTGCCTTCAGGGTACTGAGATCAGGTTGTCAGACTACTGCCTTCAGGGTACTGAGATCAGGTTGTCAGACTACTGCCTTCAGGGTACTGAGATCAGGTTGTCAGACTACTGCCTTCAGGGTACTGAGATCAGGTTGTCAGACTACTGCCTTCAGGGTACTGAGATGAGGTTGTCAGACTACTGCCTTCAGGGAACTGAGATCAGGTTGTCAGACTTGGCACAGAGACAGGTATGGAGGTATGTGGGTTTCCGTGACCTGTTCTGTCCTGCCTTATCCTGTCCTGCCTTATCCTGTCCTGCCCTGTCATTTTCTGTCCTGTAACGGTGGTGATGCTCATACAGGGTAGACTAGTGAATCTCAATTAAAAGGAGGAGGGATCAGGATTGGACCAGGCTCAGAGAGAGAGAGTGATCCAGGGCCGAGAGCCTGTCTAGAGCCTAGAGGAAGAGAGGGAGAGAGGGAGAGAGAGAGACACAGCCAACCGTCATCCAATCAGCTTCAAGCTTCAGGCATACAGGGTTTACATTCCCTAATCACCCTGTCAGGAGATTACACTGAGAAAGGAGGGAGGGAGGAAGGTAGTATGGGAGGAAGAGGAGAGAGGGAAATGGGGTAGAGAGAGACGGAGAGAGGAGGGAGTAGGCAGCGAGAGAGAGAGAGAGGTGGAGAGAATAAGTGAAAGAGGGCGAGGTAGCACTGTACAGAGAGCAGAGCTCTTAAAGGGCTGGCACAGCGGAGGTGGTATTGAGATATCTGAGACGTAGCCTACAAAACCGTTTCCACATGAGGCAGAAATAGGATGTTAGAGAGAGCGATGCCACATGGGTGTGTTTGTGTGTGTATGAAGTGACAGGTGTCTAGAACAGTTTAGGTTATAGTGTAGTAATGTTAGGTTATGTACCATAAGATTCTCCCTCTCCTCTCTTGTCCACCCTCTGGTTTTGGATTCAACCACAGACAGGTACCATAAGATTCTCCCTCTCCTCTCCTGTCCACCCTCTGGTTTTGGATTCAACCACAGACAGGTACCATAAGATTCTCCCTCTCCTCTCCTGTCCACCCTCTGGTTTTGGATTCAACCACAGACAGGTACCATAAGATTCTCCCTCTCCTCTCTTGTCCACCCTCTGGTTTTGGATTCAACCACAGACAGGTACCATAAGATTCTCCCTCTCCTCTCCTGTCCACCCTCTGGTTTTGGATTCAACCACAGACAGGTACCATTCCCAAAATACACTGGCGTTATGTGACAATATTGTTGACTAAAGTACTAAAAACAACCATCCTCTATTCTCTCCGCTTACAGGAAATGAGGTCATATGTCCAAGAGAAAAGCAGAGGCAGCCAGGCAGTAGACCCCAGTCACATGGGTGGTGGGTAGCGGTTCAGGTGTATTAACAGAGCTAGAGGTAAGGTGTGTTAACAGAGTTACAGGTAAGGTGTGTTAACAGAGCTAGAGGTAAGGTGTATTAACAGAGCTAGAGGTAAGGTGTGTTAACAGAGTTACAGGTAAGGTGTGTTAACAGAGCTACAGGTAAGGTGTGTTAACAGAGCTACAGGTCAGGTGTATTAACAGAGCTACAGGTCAGGTGTATTAACAGAGCTAGAAGTAAAGTGTGTTAACAGAGTTACAGGTAAGGTGTGTTAGCAGAGTTACAGGTAAGGTGTGTTAACAGAGCTACAGGTAAGGTGTATTAACAGAGCTAGAGGTAAGGTGTGTTAACAGAGTTACAGGTCAGGTGTATTAACAGAGCTACAGGTAAGGTGTATTAACAGAGCTAGAGGTAAGGTGTGTTAACAGAGTTACAGGTCAGGTGTATTAACAGAGCTACAGGTAAGGTGTGTTAACAGAGTTACAGGTCAGGTGTATTAACAGAGCTACAGGTCAGGTGTATTAACAGAGCTAGAAGTAAGGTGTGTTAACAGAGTTACAGGTAAGTTGTGTTAACAGAGTTACAGGTAAGGTGTATTAACAAAGCTACAGGTAAGGTGTGTTAACAGAGTTACAGGTCAGGTGTATTAACAGAGCTACAGGTCAGGTGTATTAACAGAGCTAGAAGTAAGGTGTGTTAACAGAGTTACGGGTAAGGTGTGTTAACAGAGTTACAGGTAAGGTGTGTTAACAGAGCTACAGGTAAGGTGTATTAACAGAGCTAGAGGTAAGGTGTGTTAACAGAGTTACAGGTCAGGTGTATTAACAGAGCTACAGGTCAGGTGTATTAACAGAGCTAAAGGTCAGGTGTATTAACAGAGTTACAGGTAAGGTGTGTTAACAGAGTTACAGGTCAGGTGTATTAACAAAGTTACAGGTACGGTGTGTCAACAGAGCTACAGGTCAGGTGTATTAACAGAGTTACAGGTCAGGTGTATTAACAGAGCTACAGGTCAGGTGTATTAACAGAGCTACAGGTCAGGTGTATTAACAGAGCTACAGGTCAGGTGTATTAACAGAGTTACAGGTCAGGTGTATTAACAGAGCTACAGGTCAGGTGTATTAACAGAGTTACAGGTCAGGTGTATTAACAGAGCTACAGGTCAGGTGTATTAACAGAGCTACAGGTCAGGTGTATTAACAGAGCTACAGGTCAGGTGTATTAACAGAGTTACAGGTCAGGTGTATTAACAGAGCTACAGGTCAGGTGTATTAACAGAGCTACAGGTCAGGTGTATTAACAGAGCTACAGGTCAGGTGTATTAACAGAGTTACAGGTAAGGTGTGTTAACAGAGTTACAGGTCAGGTGTATTAACAGAGCTACAGGTAAGGTTTATTAACAGAGCTACAGGTCAGGTGTATTAACAGAGCTACAGGTAAGGTTTATTAACAGAGCTACAGGTAAGGTGTATTAACAGAGCTACAGGTCAGGTGTATTAACAGAGCTACAGGTAAGGTGTATTAACAGAGTTACAGGTAAGGTGTATTAACAGAGCTACAGGTCAGGTGTGTTAACAGAGCTACAGGTAAGGTGTATTAACAGAGTTACAGGTAAGGTGTATTAACAGAGCTACAGGTAAGGTGTGTTAACAGAGCTACAGGTCAGGTGTGTTAACAGAGCTAACGGTAAGGTGTATTAACAGAGCTACAGGTAAGGTGTGTCAACAGGGTTACAGGTCAGGTGTATTAACAGAGCTACAGGTAAGGTTTATTAACAGAGCTACAGGTAAGGTGTATTAACAGAGCTACAGGTCAGGTGTATTAACAGAGTTACAGGTCAGGTGTGTTAACAGAGCTACAGGTCAGGTTTATTAACAGAGCTACAGGTAAGGTGTATTAACAGAGCTACAGGTCAGGTGTATTAACAGAGTTACAGGTAAGGTGTGTTAACAGAGCTACAGGTCAGGTGTGTTAACAGAGCTAACGGTAAGGTGTATTAACAGAGCTACAGGTAAGGTGTGTCAACAGGGTTACAGGTCAGGTGTATTAACAGAGCTACAGTTAAGGTTTATTAACAGAGCTACAGGTAAGGTGTATTAACAGAGCTACAGGTCAGGTGTATTAACAGAGTTACAGGTCAGGTGTGTTAACAGAGCTACAGGTCAGGTTTATTAACAGAGCTACAGGTAAGGTGTATTAACAGAGCTACAGGTCAGGTGTATTAACAGAGTTACAGGTCAGGTGTGTTAACAGGGCTACAGGTCAGGTGCGTTAACAGAGCTACAGGTCAGGTGTATTAACAGAGTTACAGGTAAGGTGTGTTAACAGAGTTACAGGTCAGGTGTATTAACAGAGCTACAGGTCAGGTGTATTAACAGAGTTACAGGTAAGGTGTGTTAACAGAGTTACAGGTCAGGTGTATTAACAGAGTTACAGGTAAGGTGTGTTAACAGAGTTACAGGTCAGGTGTGTTAACAGAGTTACAGGTCAGGTGTATTAACAGAGTTACAGGTACGGTGTGTCAACAGAGCTACAGGTCAGGTGTATTAACAGAGTTACAGGTAAGGTGTGTCAACAGGGTTACAGGTCAGGTGTATTAACAGAGCTACAGTTAAGGTTTATTAACAGAGCTACAGGTAAGGTGTATTAACAGAGCTACAGGTCAGGTGTATTAACAGAGTTACAGGTCAGGTGTGTTAACAGAGCTACAGGTCAGGTTTATTAACAGAGCTACAGGTAAGGTGTATTAACAGAGCTACAGGTCAGGTGTATTAACAGAGTTACAGGTCAGGTGTGTAAACAGGGCTACAGGTCAGGTGCGTTAACAGAGCTACAGGTCAGGTGTATTAACAGAGTTACAGGTAAGGTGTGTTAACAGAGTTACAGGTCAGGTGTATTAACAGAGCTACAGGTCAGGTGTATTAACAGAGTTACAGGTAAGGTGTGTTAACAGAGTTACAGGTCAGGTGTATTAACAGAGTTACAGGTAAGGTGTGTTAACAGAGTTACAGGTCAGGTGTGTTAACAGAGTTACAGGTCAGGTGTATTAACAGAGTTACAGGTACGGTGTGTCAACAGAGCTACAGGTCAGGTGTATTAACAGAGTTACAGGTAAGGTGTGTCAACAGAGCTACAGGTCAGGTGTATTAACAGAGCTACAGGTAAGGTGTGTTAACAGAGTTACAGGTCAGGTGTATTAACAGAGCTACAGGTCAGGTGTATTAACAGAGCTACAGGTCAGGTGTATTTAACAGAGCTACAGATAAAGTGTATTTAACAGAGCTACAGGGTGATCCATGGAGTCACTGTGTTTAGGGACAGTGAATGTAAGAGGCAAAGTGGACAGCCAGTGTGGAACGGAATGACTGGTATTCTATTCAGTTGGTCAACAACAACACAGATAGCATGCAACCCAAATGGCACCCTATTCCCTATATAGTGCACTACTTTTGACCAGAGCCTTATGGGCGCTGGTCAAAAGTAGTGCACTACATTGGAAATAGGGTGCCGTTTGGCCGTAGAGTTCGGAAGTTCCCGGCCAGTGGCACAGGATGGAATGTTATGGGCAGGGCTCTGGGCTGTGAACAGGAAGCTAGCTGCAGTGTGTGTATGTGTGTGTGTGTTGCCTAGGCTACATATTGTTCTCCATCACACACCACCAGTTATTTCTGGACTCCCAGTCAGCCCCTGTAAGGTCTCATGTACATAATGTCCAGTGAAATGTCCAGTTCTAACCCTATGAAGGACATGACTAGGCCTATACAAGACAGAGCCTACCATTAGTTTATAACAGAAAATACATTCACATAGTTTGGCCATGAGTGTCCACTCAAAAACATATAGGTCCGTGACTCCCCTGGCCAGCCCCACTGTCCTGTGTGATGCTCTATGATCTCAATAAACTGGTTCGCACGCACGCACGCACGCACGCACGCACGCACGCGCACACACACACACACACACACACACACACACACACACACACGTTGCACAGAAGTAGTTAATGTTTTACTCTATTCCTGTGGTGTCTGTGAGTTAAGGATTTATTGAGCCAATTAGAGATGAGGAAATATACTGAGATGAATCCCAGGCCCTGCTGTTATTGAGTTAGACAAAGAAACCAGGCTGGTTCTGAGCAGAGGTCAGTCTGGTTCTGGCCTCACCATTACTCATGAAACACCATATTGCAACCGTTTTCTATCTGTCCATACTTATACATAGAGAAATAAGGGATTTATTTCTGACTAACATGTTCCCTCAGAAACCTATTATAGGCTGTCACAACAACTAGTTGGTGGGCCGCTGCCAAGTAGGCTATATATGATGCATTGTCATATATCAACATGGCATTACACTAGTCATTAAATACCTGACACAAACCGTCACAGGCACCAGCAGTTTTACACTACTAGACCACAGGCCTATACTGAGATCATTTAAAACCCGTTAAACGATTACATTGTTGTTATTATGGGGTTCAACTCATTTCTGGAGAAATATAAATATCCCACATATGTGAAGTGTTTTATCGCCCACTGTAGGCTGGATACCCAAACGTGTTCGCTGTCAACCTGTCACAAGTAGCATCACTTTCCGTGTCAGCCCAGCTCGCGACTTCCCGGGATGAAAACAATAACAGCAAATCCCAGCGAAAATCCAGTACCCATTATGTAAGCACACCTCACTTACCGTCAAAATAACGTGGAACACCGTACGGCAATCGACACGTCAAGCCCGCTTTCCCGTGTTCTTATTTACGGTGAATTGTATGTACTATAACCAAGTAGCAGTAGCTAGCTACATGTTTATTTCCCGACGTCTGATCATGGACGACAGATCCGCATGGGCCGTGCCCCACCGAAGGTCTGTGGACTCCCAGCCGTGTTCCAGCGCTCTTTCGCGGCGGCACTGTGTCGCTCCCTTCCGCTCCCCTTCCAGTCTCCCGTCTGTCAAATGTCAGCCGTAAAATCTGGTTCTCGATCCGAGGTTGCGATGTCATCTGTTAGATTTCATAGCATTGGTGGATAAACTCCGTTAGTTTCTACCGAACCGTTACTTGACGTGCCAGTCTGCAGTAAAGAAAGCGCTCCTCTTTTCTTAATTATTTAGAAGACCCCATATCCGCTGCACTGTTTCCGCTCCTGTGGCAGCAACAGTGAATACGTTCCTATTTTTGTAGCATCTCTCCTTGGTGACAGGTCGGAACGGTGCCAGCATATCGAGATTTTAACTCAACACTTTTCCAAAAGTCAACCCTTGAATCTCGTTGAAGAACTTTCTAACAGGCTATATCTGGTAAACCGTGCGCTAGCTGGCGCGGCATAACGTTGTTTGGACCAGTGGCATCAGTCAGTATACGAGCATAGTGGATGAAAGTAGGATAGATGTATCACTAGCACTATGAGGAAGCAGCGACAAGATGTTAGCAGATGGACGGAGGGATTTGGTCAATATCACTTTTATAATCCCTGTAGCAAAACAAAGGAGCCAGTCAGATGTTTTTCCAACAACATCAGGCTTCTGGGTCAGGTTTTAAAATGCACCACAAATGGTTAATAAACAGATTTTTTTTTATTTCAGTGTATTCAAATACATTTTTCTACAAAATCTATGTACACAAGTTAGAGTAAACATAAGGTGTTGTTGACAACAATATATACAAAACATGTTTACCTTTTTACATCTTTAGACAGTTTTTTAGCAAGGCTGTGGAGCAGGGAGTAAGTGACTGGGGTGGTTTTAAATGTGACCCCTGGATACATCTAGTATTCCCTATGGTAAATATGACTTCCTATACAGTGTAATAGTATTCCTATGGTAAATATGACTTCCTATACAGTGTAATAGTATTCCTATGGTAAATATGACTTCCTATACAGTGTAATAGTATTCCTATGGTAAATATGACTTCCTATACATGATACAGTGTAATAGTATTCCTATGGTATAGGTCAGGACATCATATGACATCACAGTGTTTCCCCTATATTAATTTAGCAGTGGCGGCGCACCACATCGTTGCTGCCACTCCCAAAAATATGATTTGCTGCCACTCCACCCCAAAAATCATATATATTTTTTTCTATGTAGAAAAGCTCATGGAGTGATAGATTTTTTATTAAGAGTATCTTTGAGAACAAAAAAAAGAATCACCAAAATAAAAACTAGTAAGGGAGAATAAAAAGTTCCCCTAAAATATCATGTCACGGGGCCTCCATTGATTTTGTTATAATGTTTGAGTCATTCAGATAGCATAAGAACACGGCATAAGCCATGGCAAAATGTGCAGAATTGCAGGACATTTGTTTTTAAAGTGAGCATTTTTCTCTTAGCACCATGACAAAATGTGTAGAATTGCAGGACATTTGTTTTTAAAGTGAGCATTTTTCTCTTAACACCATGACAAAATGTGTAGAATTGCAGGACATTTGTTTTTAAAGTGAGCATTTTTCTCTTAGCACCATGACAAAATGTGTAGAATTGCAAAACATTTGTTTTTAAAGTGAGCATTTTTCTCTTAGCACCATGACAAAATGTGTAGAATTGCAGAAAATTTGCTTTAAAAACAGCTAAATGTCTCTGCTCATTTTCGGTCGGAGACCGTGCCATTGGCCACACCCACTACACTAACTTTGTCACCGCTGCTGAAAGAAATATTTGGGGAAACACTATCAATTATGTCTCATAATACACATCACATAGGACCTGATAGGCTGTTATACCACGCAGTATAGAGGACCTGATAGGTCACTATACAGTTCAGTATAGAGGACCTGATAGGTCACTATACAGTTCAGTATAGAGGACCTGATAGGTCATTACACAGTTCAGTATAAGAGGACCTGATAGGTCATTACACAGTGCAGTATAGGAGGACCTGATAGGTCATTATACCGTGCAGTATAGGAGGACCTGATAGGTCATTACACCGTGCAGTATAGGAGGACCTGATAGGCCGTTACACCGTGCAGTATAGGAGGACCTGATAGGCCGTTACACCGTGCAGTATAGGAGGACCTGATAGGCCGTTACACCGTGCAGTATAGGAGGACCTGATAGGCCATTACACCGTGCAGTATAGGAGGACCTGATAGGCCGTTACACCGTGCAGTATGTGTTGATGAGGTGCCGTACCATCTCAGTGTTTCCACTGGCCTGGTAGATGATTGACAGGTTGAAGGCTATCTCTCTACGCAGGTCTACCTGGTCAGCCTCAATACCCTGTAGGAGAGAGATGAGGAAGAGATGAGGTGTGTCTGTAGTAGATACCTCTAGTGTTAGAGGAGGGAAGCTGAGAGCCTTGTGGTAATAGTGAATGGAGAGGTGTGCCTGTAGTATATACCTCTAGTGTAAGAGGAGGGAAACTGAGAGCCTTGTGGTAATAGTGAATGGACAGGTGTGTCTGTAGTATATACCTCTAGTGTAAGAGGAGGGAAGCTGAGAGCCTTGTGGTAATAGTGAATGAACAGGTGTGTCTGTAGTAGATACCTCTAGTGTAAGAGGAGGGAAGCTGAGAGCCTTGTGGTAATAGTGAATGGAGAGGTGTGTCTGTAGTATATACCTCTAGTGTTAGAGGAGGGAAGCTGAGAGCCTTGTGGTAATAGTTAATAGTGAATGGCGAGGTGTGTCTGTAGTATATACCTCTAGTGTAAGAGGAGGGAAACTGAGAGCCTTGTGGTAATAGTGAATGGGGAGGTGTGTCTGTATATATATCTCTAGTGTAAGAGGAGGGAAGCTGAGAGCCTTGTGGTAATAGTGAATGGAGAGGTGTGCCAGTAGTATATACAGTTGAAGTCGGAAGTTTACATACACCTTAGCCAAATACATTTAAACTCAGTTTCACAATTCCTGACATTTATTCGTAGTAAAAATTCCCCGTCTTAGGTCAGTTAGGATCACCACTTTATTTTAAGAATGTGAAATATCAGAATAATAGTAGAGAGAAGGAGTTATTTCAGCTTTTATTTCTTTCATCACATTCCCAGTGGGTCAGAAGTTTACATACACTCAATTAGTATTTGGTAGCATTGCCTTTAAATTGTTTAACTTGGGTCAAACGTTTCAGGTAGCCTTCCACAAGCTTCCCACAATAAGTTGGGTGAATTTTGGCCCATTCCTCCTGACAGAGCTGATGTAACTGAGTCAGGTTTGTAGGCCTTCTTGCTCGCACACGCTTTTTCAGTTCTGCCCACAAATTGTCTATAGGATTGAGGTCAGGGCTTTGTGATGGCCACTCCAATACCTTGACTTTGTTGTCCTTAAGCCATTTTGCCACAACTTTGGAAGTATGCTTGGGGTCATTGTCCATTTGGAAGACCCATTTGCAACCAAGCTTTAACTTCCTGACTGATGTCTTGAGATGTTGCTTCAATTTATCCACATCATTTTCCTCCCTCACGATGCCATCTATTTTGTGAAGTGCACCAGTCCCTCCTGCAGCAAAGCACCCCCACAACATGATGCTGCCACCCCTTTGCTTCACAGTTGGGATGGTGTTCTTCAGCTTGCAAGCCACCCCCTTTTTCCTCCAAACATAACGATGGTCATTGTGGCCAAACAGTTCTATTTTTGTTTCATCAGACCAGAGGTAAATTTCTCCAAAAAGTACGATCTTTGTCCCCATGTGCAGTTGCAAACCGTAGTCTGGCTTTTTTATGGCGGTTT
This sequence comes from Salvelinus alpinus, assembly GCF_045679555.1. NCBI lineage: Eukaryota > Metazoa > Chordata > Actinopteri > Salmoniformes > Salmonidae > Salvelinus > Salvelinus alpinus. The sequence continues at coordinate 69,393,032 of NC_092095.1, forward strand.
TGGAGCAGTGGCTTCTTCCTTGCTGAGCGGCCTTTCAGGTTATGTCGATATAGGACTCGTTTACTGTGGATATAGATACTTTTGTACCTGTTTCCTCCAGAATCTTCACAAGGTCCTTTGCTGTTGTTCTGGGATTGATTTTCACTTTTCGCACCAAAGTACGTTCATCTCTAGGAGACAGAACGCGTCTCCTTCCTGAGCGGTATGACGGCTGCGTGGTCCCATGGTGTTTATACTTGCGTACTATTGTTTGTACAGATGAACGTGGTACCTTCTGGCTTTTGGAAATTGCTTCCAAGGATGAACCAGACTTGTGGAGGTCTACCATTTTTTTTCTGAGGTCTTGGCTGATTTCTTTAGATTTTCCCATGATGTCAAGCAATTAGACACTGAGTTTGAAGGTAGGCCTTGAAATGCATCCACAGGTACACCTTCAATTGACTCAAATTATGTAAATTAGCCTATCAGAAGCTTCTAAAGCCATGACATCATTTTGTGGAATTTTCCAAGCTGTTTAAAGGCACAGTCAAATTAGTGGATGTAAACTTCTGACCCACTGGAATTGTGATACAGTGAATTATAATTGAAATAATCTGTCTGTAAACAATTGTTGGAAAAATGACTTGTGTCGTGCACAAAGTAGATGTCCTAACCGACTTGCCAAAACTATAGTTTGTTAACAAGAAATTTGTGGAGTGGTTGAAAAACAAGTTTTAATGACTCCAACCTAAGTGTATGTAAACTTCCGACTTCAACTGTACCTCTAGTGTAAGAGGAGGGAAACAGAGAGCCTTGTGGTAATAGTGAATGGCGAGGTGTGCCTGTAGTATATACCTCTAGTGTTAGAGGAGGGAAGCTGAGAGCCTTGTGGTAATAGTTAATAGTGAATGGCGAGGTGTGTCTGTAGTATATACCTCTAGTGTAAGAGGAGGGAAACTGAGAGCCTTGTGGTAATAGTGAATGGGGAGGTGTGTCTGTATATATATCTCTAGTGTAAGAGGAGGGAAGCTGAGAGCCTTGTGGTAATAGTGAATGGCGAGGTGTGTCTGTAGTATATACCTCTAGTGTAAGAGGACGGAAACTGAGAGCCTTGTGGTAATAGTGAATGGGGAGGTGTGTCTGTATATATATCTCTAGTGTAAGAGGAGGGAAGCTGAGAGCCTTGTGGTAATAGTGAATGGGGAGGTGTGTCTGTATATATATCTCTAGTGTAAGAGGAGGGAAGCTGAGAGCCTTGTGGTAATAGTGAATGGTGAGGTGTGCCTGTAGTAGATACCTCTAGTGTAAGAGGAGGGAAGCTGAGAGCCTTGTGGTAATAGTGAATGGCGAGGTGTGCCAGGCCCATCTGCTGCAGGGCCCGTCCCAGGTTGTACATGCTTTCCTGGCAGTGCCCACGCTGCTCCACGTAACGCCACAGGAACGAGAAGCCCTGCCACAACACACAGACACACACGTTATGACACAAAACACATACACATAGGGTCTACACACACACACAGGGTCTACACACACATACACGACACACAGGGTCTACACACACATACACGACACACAGGGTCTAAACACACACACACGACACATAGGGTCCACACACACAGGATCCACACACACACACACACACACACACACACACACACACACACACACACACACACACACACACACACACACACACACACACACACACACACACACAGGGTCCACACACACCCACACACACAGGGTCCACACACACACACACACACAGGGTCCACACACACACAGGGTCTACACACACATACACTGACACACACAGATATAGGGTCTACACACACACAGACAGAGGGTTACAGGCTTACAAAAGGGGTGACTGTATGACTTTATAACAGGCTTTACAGCACAACCACATGAACACATACATCCTATAGGTTCTACACACTTCTATGGGACACAATAGGAGTCTGACCTGCAGTATCAGCGGGTGGCGTTTAACCACAAACTTCTGAGACGCCATGTGGAAGAAGGTGAGGCCAACACACAGACTGTACAGAGGTTCATCTGGCTTAGCCCTGAACGCCTGCACGTACTGACCTAGAGAGAGCGAGACAGAGAGGGAG
>NC_092095.1:69397627-69462627 GCF_045679555.1 Salvelinus alpinus
GTACGGACAGCCAGTCAGTAGTACGGACAGCCAGTCAGTAGTACGGACAGCCAGTCAGTAGTACGGACAGCCAGCCAGTAGTACGGACAGCCAGCCAGTAGTACGGACAGCCAGCCAGTAGTACGGACAGCCAGCCAGTAGTACGGACAGCCAGCCAGTAGTACGGACAGCCAGTCAGTAGTACGGACAGCCAGTCAGTAGTACGGACAGCCAGTCAGTAGTACGGACAGCCAGCCAGTAGTACGGACAGCCAGCCAGTAGTACGGACAGCCAGCCAGTAGTACGGACAGCCAGCCAGTAGTACGGACAGCCAGCCAGTAGTACGGACAGCCAGCCAGTAGTACGGACAGCCAGTCAGTAGTACGGACAGCCAGTCAGTAGGACGGACAGCCAGTCAGTAGGACGGACAGCCAGTCAGCAGTACGGACAGCCAGTCAGCAGTACGGACAGCCAGTCAGTAGTACGGACAGCCAGTCAGTAGTACGGACAGCCAGTCAGTAGGACGGACAGTCAGCAGGACAGCCAGTAGGACAGCCAGTCAGCAGGACAGTCAGTCAGTAGTACGGACAGCCAGTCAGTAGTACGGACAGCCAGTCAGCAGTACGGACAGCCAGTCAGCAGTACGGACAGCCAGTCAGCAGTACGGACAGCCAGTCAGCAGTACGGACAGCCAGTCAGCAGTACGGACAGCCAGTCAGTAGGACGGACAGTCAGCAGGACAGCCAGTAGGACAGCCAGTCAGCAGGACAGTCAGTCAGTAGGACAGCCAGTCAGTAGGACAGCCAGCCAGTAGGACAGCCAGTCAGCAGGACAGTCAGTCAGTAGGACAGCCAGTCAGCAGGACAGCCAGTCAGCAGGACAGCCAGTCAGCAGGACAGCCAGTCAGCAGGACAGTCAGTCAGCAAGACAGCCAGCCAGTAGGACAGCCAGTCAGTAGGACAGTCAGTCAGCAGGACAGCCAGTAGGACAGCCAGTCAGTAGGACAGCCAGTAGGACAGTCAGTAAGCAGGACAGCCAGTCAAGTAGTACAGCCAGTCAGCAGGACAGCCAGTCAGTAGGACAGCCAGTAGGACAGCCAGTCAGTAGGACAGCCAGTAGGACAGCCAGTCAGCAGGACAGCCAGTCAGCAGGACAGTCAGTCAGCAGGACAGCCAGTCAGTAGGACAGCCAGTCAGTAGGACAGTCAGTCAGTAGGACAGTCAGTCAGCAGGACAGCCAGTCAGCAGGACAGCCAGTCAGCAGGACAGCCAGTCAGCAGGACAGCCAGCCAGTAGGACAGCCAGCCAGTAGGACAGCCAGCCAGTAGGACAGCCAGTAGAACAGCCAGTCTGACCTGATGTAATCGTAGGCCTTGCGGTAGTTATGGTCCAGGAAAGCAGGACAGTCAGTCAGCAGGACAGCCAGTCAGCAGAACAGCCAGTAGGACAGCCAGTCAGTAGGACAGCCAGTCAGCAGGACAGCCAGTCAGCAGGACAGTCAGTCAGTAGGACAGCCAGCCAGTAGGACAGCCAGTAGGACAGTCAGTCAGCAGGAAAGCCAGTCAGCAGGACAGTCAGTCAGTAGGACAGCCAGTCAGTAGGACAGCCAGTCAGCAGGACAGCCAGTCAGCAGGACAGCCAGTCAGCAGGACAGCCAGTCAGTAGGACAGTCAGTAGGACAGCCAGTCTGACCTGATGTAATCGTAGACCTTGCGGTAGTTATGGTCCAGTCAGTAGGACAGTCAGTAGGACAGCCAGTCTGACCTGATGTAATCGTAGGCCTTGCGGTAGTTATGGTCCAGTCAGTAGGACAGCCAGTCTGACCTGATGTAATCGTAGGCCTTGCGGTAGTTATGGTCCAGTCAGCAGGACAGCCAGTCTGACCTGATGTAATCGTAGGCCTTGCGGTAGTTATGGTCCAGTCAGTAGGACAGCCAGTCTGACCTGATGTAATCGTAGACCTTGCGGTAGTTATGGTCCAGTCAGTAGGACAGCCAGTCTGACCTGATGTAATCGTAGGCCTTGCGGTAGTTATGGTCCAGTCAGTAGGACAGTCAGTAGGACAGCCAGTCTGACCTGATGTAATCGTAGGCCTTGCGGTAGTTATGGTCCAGTCAGTAGGACAGCCAGTCTGACCTGATGTAATCGTATGCCTTGCGGTAGTTATGGTCCAGTCAGTAGGACAGCCAGTCTGACCTGATGTAATCGTAGACCTTGCGGTAGTTATGGTCCAGCCAGTAGGACAGCCAGTCTGACCTGATGTAATCGTAGGCCTTGCGGTAGTTATGGTCCAGTCAGTAGGACAGCCAGTAGGACAGCCAGTAGGACAGCCAGTCTGACCTGATGTAATCGTAGGCCTTGCGGTAGTTATGGTCCAGTCAGTAGGACAGCCAGTCTGACCTGATGTAATCGTAGGCCTTGCGGTAGTTATGGTCCAGTCAGTAGGACAGTCAGTAGGACAGCCAGTCTGACCTGATGTAATCGTAGGCCTTGCAGTAGTTATGGTCCAGTCAGTAGGACAGTCAGTCTGACCTGATGTAATCGTAGGCCTTGCGGTAGTTATGGTCCAGTCAGTAGGACAGTTAGTAGGACAGCCAGTCTGACCTGATGTAATCGTAGGCCTTGCGGTAGTTATGGTCCAGTCAGTAGGACAGTCAGTAGGACAGCCAGTCTGACCTGATGTAATCGTAGGCCTTGCGGTAGTTATGGTCCAGTCAGTAGGACAGCCAGTAGGACAGCCAGTCTGACCTGATGTAATCGTAGGCCTTGCGGTAGTTATGGTCCAGTCAGTAGGACAGCCAGTAGGACAGCCAGTCTGACCTGATGTAATCGTAGGCCTTGCGGTAGTTATGGTCCAGTCAGTAGGACAGTCAGTCTGACCTGATGTAATCTTAGGCCTTGCGGTAGTTATGGTCCAGTCAGTAGGACAGTCAGTCTGACCTGATGTAATCGTAGGCCTTGCGGTAGTTATGGTCCAGTCAGTAGGACAGTCAGTAGGACAGCCAGTCTGACCTGATGTAATCGTAGGCCTTGCGGTAGTTATGGTCCAGTCAGTAGGACAGCCAGTCTGACCTGATGTAATCGTAGGCCTTGCGGTAGTTATGGTCCAGTCAGTAGGACAGTCAGTAGGACAGCCAGTCTGACCTGATGTAATCGTAGGCCTTGCGGTAGTTATGGTCCAGTCAGTAGGACAGCCAGTCTGACCTGATGTAATCGTAGGCCTTGCGGTAGTTATGGTCCAGTCAGTAGGACAGCCAGTCTGACCTGATGTAATCGTAGGCCTTGCGCTAGTTATGGTCCAGCCAGTAGGACAGCCAGTCTGACCTGATGTAATCGTAGGCCTTGCGGTAGTTATGGTCCAGTCAGTAGGACAGCCAGTCTGACCTGATGTAATCGTAGGCCTTGCGGTAGTTATGGTCCAGTCAGTAGGACAGTCAGTAGGACAGCCAGTCTGACCTGATGTAATCGTAGGCCTTGCGGTAGTTATGGTCCAGTCAGTAGGACAGCCAGTCTGACCTGATGTAATCGTAGGCCTTGCGGTAGTTATGGTCCAGTCAGTAGGACAGCCAGTCTGACCTGATGTAATCGTAGGCCTTGCGGTAGTTATGGTCCAGCCAGTAGGACAGCCAGTCTGACCTGATGTAATCGTAGGCCTTGCGGTAGTTATGGTCCAGTCAGTAGGACAGCCAGTCTGACCTGATGTAATCGTAGGCCTTGCGGTAGTTATGGTCCAGCCAGTAGGACAGCCAGTCTGACCTGATGTAATCGTAGGCCTTGCGGTAGTTATGGTCCAGTCAGTAGGACAGCCAGTCTGACCTGATGTAATCGTAGGCCTTGCGGTAGTTATGGTCCAGTCAGTAGGACAGCCAGTCTGACCTGATGTAATCGTAGGCCTTGCGGTAGTTATGGTCCAGTCAGTAGGACAGCCAGTCTGACCTGATGTAATCGTAGGCCTTGCGGTAGTTATGGTCCAGTCAGTAGGACAGCCAGTCTGACCTGATGTAATCGTAGGCCTTGCGGTAGTTATGGTCCAGGAAAGCAGCCGACAGACCAAAGAACTCCAGCTCTTTCCTCTTCACCTAAACAACACATCACTGTCATGAAGATTCAACCAACAAAGTGCTAACAATACATTTAGAAAGATAGAACAATAAATGAGTCATTTTTACAATACAAAACATTTTCTTTATAATGAACAATGTGTTGATTTTAATGACAGGAAGAGAAACAGAGAAGGCCAGCTGGTTCCTCTTTACCTTGACGTCATAGAAAGAGTAGAACTCCAGAGAAGAATCCACCAGCAGCTCTGCCTCTTTAAAACGCTTCATCTCACACAGCGTACACACACACCTCACCAACAGTAACCACCAGTCCTCCCGGGACAACACACTGGTCTTACCTGGGGAGGGAGGGAGAGAGGGAGGGAGGAAGGGAGGGAGAACATCGCTTAATCGTTTCTCTTTTTCGGTCTGTAATCTCTTAGTACATCTATAACATGTGATCTATCAGAGGAGTCTTACCACTGATGTCCTGATAGGCTGCCTCCTGGTCACCGATGTCTGACACCAGGTCCTTAGACACCTTGACCAGACGCAGGTGTCTGACCCCCGACCACATGCTGGCTCTGACACACACCTGGGCCCGCGTCATAGCCACCTGAATGACAACACAGTGGGAACAACATCAGTGTGTGTGTGTGTGTGTGTGTGTGTGAGAGAGAGAGAAGCCTACCTTCAGCAGCATAGCCAGCATGGTCAGCATGGTATCCAGGTAGTCATCCAGTCGGCCTTGGGAACGCAGCAGAGTAGAGCGGTGCAGCAGCAGCTTCAACTCCTGGACCACACACACACACCACACACACACACACAGGGATAATCAGTACACACACCCTGACACCCTCCCCTCCCCTCCCTCCCCCTCCACCTGCCTGCTGTGCTGCGGAGGCGTCCTGTGCCAGTGTGTCTGGGTCGTACATGGGCTCCAGGGCCTTGAGGGCACAGAGAGGTCGACCCAGCTGCTGCTGCAGAGTAGACAGACACAGCCTGGCCTCCAGGTGAAGAGGAGCCATCTGTACTACCTTGTTGTAACTCGTCACTGCTACCTCCATGTGGCCCAGCGCCTTCAGACACTCTGGAGACACACATTACCTTTCAATTAAGTTGTATCGGGGTACGACGACAGAGTTGTGACGCGGTACGACGACAGAGTTGTAACGGGGTACGACGACGGAGTTGTGACGCGGTACGACGACGGAGTTGTGACGCGGTACGACGACGGAGTTGTGACGCGGTACGACGACGGAGTTGTGACGCGGTACGACGACGGAGTTGTGACGCGGTACGACGACGGAGTTGTGACGCGGTACGACGACGGAGTTGTGACGCGGTACGACGACGGAGTTGTGACGCGGTACGACGACAGAGTTGTGACGCGGTACGACGACGGAGTTGTGACGCGGTACGACGACGGAGTTGTGACGCGGTACGACGACGGAGTTGTGACGCGGTACGACGACGGAGTTGTGACGCGGTACGACGACGGAGTTGTGACGCGGTACGACGACGGAGTTGTGACGCGGTACGACGACAGAGTTGTGACGCGGTACGACGACAGAGTTGTGACGCGGTACGACGACAGAGTTGTGACGCGGTACGACGACAGAGTTGTGACGCGGTACGACGACAGAGTTGTGACGCGGTACGACGACAGAGTTGTGACGCGGTACGACGACAGAGTTGTGACGGGGTACGACGACAGAGTTGTGACGCGGTACGACGACAGAGTTGTGACGGGGTACGACGACAGAGTTGTAACGGGGTACGACGACAGAGTTGTAACGGGGTACGACGACAGAGTTGTAACGGGGTACGACGACAGAGTTGTAACGGGGTACGACGACAGAGTTGTAACGGGGTACGACGACAGAGTTGTAACGCGGTACGACGACAGAGTTGTAACGCGGTACGACGACAGAGTTGTAACGCGGTACGACGACAGAGTTGTAACGCGGTACGACGACGCAGTACGACAATGCCGTTATAATGCATTATAAGACCTGTCAGGAGGCCCCTTTTATGCATTATTATGATCTCATAATGATCCGGACAAAATAACAGCCAGTTTGAGACAGTTGACTGTGTGTGTGTGTGTGTGTGTGTGTGTGTGTGTGTGTGTGTGTGTGTCTACCAGCGTGTCGGAGCCAGACAACAGCCAGGTTGTATCTCTCAGAGCAGACCAGGGCAGAGAGGAGAGGCAGGGCTGAGTTGTACTCTCCCTCGTCCAGGAAGGCCTCAGCCACGTCCAGGTACAGATCCCCCAGCTCCTCTGGGCTCTGCTCCATCAGAGACGTCAACATGGACTGGGGGGTAGAGAGGATGATGGAATGTCCATTTATACATTCAGGAACAAAGATTATAAGGTGTGATATTTGGTAGGAGTCTATGTGTTCCCAAAGCAGATAGATACGTTGTGTGGTACTCACATCCAGAGGTCTGTAAACATGCTGGTGGATCAGACAGACCATGAGTTTCACTCTGATGTCCACTGGTACATGGTCTGGAACTACCACATGTCTAACCTCCCCTGGAGAGGGAGAGATATGGAGAGAGAGGGGAGGAGGGAGAGAGCGAGGGAGGAGGGAGAGAGCGAGAGAGGGGAGGAGGGAGAGAGCGAGAGAGGGGAGGAGGGAGAGAGCGAGAGAGGGGAGGAGGGAGAGAGCGAGAGAGGGGAGGAGCGAGAGGAGGAGGGAGAGAGCGAGAGGAGGAGGGAGAGAGCGAGAGAGGGGAGGAGGGAGAGAGCGAGAGAGCGAGAGAGAGAGGAGGAAGAGAGAGAGGGAGCGAGAGGGGAGGAGGGAGAGAGCGAGAGGGGAGGAGGGAGAGAGCGAGAGGTGAGGAGGGAAGAGAGAGAGGGGAGGAGTGAGGGAGAGAGGGTGAGGAAGAGAGAGGGTGAGGAAGAGAGAGTTCTGCATAGAAATGTTACTGGCTCTCCACACTGACAACTTATCAAAACCAACACTTCATAATGAAGTCCTAGATCCAGACAGTAGGACAGACTTCATAATGAAGTCCTAGATCCAGACAGTAGGACAGTAGGACAGACTTCATAATGAAGTCCTAGATCCAGACAGTAGGACAGACTTCATAATGAAGTCCTAGATCCAGACAGTAGGACAGACTTCATAATGAAGTCCTAGATCCAGACAGTAGGACAGACTTCATAATGAAGTCCTAGATCCAGACAGTAGGACAGACTTCATAATGAAGTCCTAGATCCAGACAGACCTCCAGTCTCCTCTGTTGTCGCTGTTTTCATCTCCTTTTCTTTCTCTGGGTTCTCCTCTGCTTCCATCTTCTCCTGCTCCTCTGATTCCATCTTCTCCCGTTCCTCCTCTGCTTCCATCTTCTTCTGCTCCTCTGATTCCATCTTCTCCCGTTCCTCCTCTGCTTCCATCTTCTCCTGTTCCTCCTCTGCTTCCATCTTCTTCTGCTCCTCTGATTCCATCTTCTCCCGTTCCTCCTCTGCTTCCATCTTCTTCTGCTCCTCTGATTCCATCTTCTCCTGTTCCTCCTCTGGGTTCTCCTCCTCTGCTTCCATCTTCTTCTCCTCCTCTGCTTCCATCTTCTTCTGCTCCTCTGATTCCATCTTCTCCTGCTCCTCTGGGTTCTCCTCCTCTGCAAGGTCTGGCTTAAGTTCTCCTCTCTCCAGGACGATCCCGCAGAACTGGACTAGAACCTGAGGAGGGAAAACACTGGTCACACACACACACACACACACACACACACACACACACACACACACACACACACACACACACACACACACACACACACACACACACACACACACACACACACACACACACACACACACACACACACACACACACACACACACACACCTGAAGAGCCTTGCCGTGTTGGTGGTTGGCGATGTAGAGCTCAGCAGCCATGTTGATGCTCTCGTCTGTCACCAGCTCTGGGTGTCTCCTCAGGGCCTCCTCCATCACCCCCATGGCTGACGGCAGGTCACTACTCTCATAGTAGCTTCTGGAGAGAGAACACACACATCACCGTTACACACTGAACCTAACACCCCTGTTGCTTGTGTGTATTGTCTGTGTCTATACAGGTGTGAATGAGTTTGTACAGTATCTGGTTGTGTTTGTATCTGTGTACACGTGCATGGCGGACTAGCCTCACTTGGCCATGTCTCGTGACAGCTGCATGAAGTGCTCTCCGTCACTAGGGGGCAGTAGGTTGAGGATACGGCGGTACCCGTCCATGGACTGCTTGTGTTCCCCCACCTGCTCATACAGGCTGCAACGTTCCCATAGGTAGCGCACATTACTGGGGTCATACTTAATGGCTGAGAGAGAGAGAGAGACAGACAGACAGACAGACAGACAGACAGACAGACAGACAGACAGACAGACAGACAGACAGACAGACAGACAGACAGACAGAGACGAAGGAAGAAACAGGGATAGATAAATGTGTTAGGAGACAGTTATTTCAGTGAGGTTGCCATTGATTGATTGAAATTCTTAGATAATTCAAATGAGTAGCTCAAGCCGGAGACAACATTAGTTGGCCATCAGTATCAACCACCTCTAACTAGCAGTAAATCAATCAAATAAATAACATATTTTAGCAGTTTGAGGTCACAGGTCAGCGGTCAGAGGGCCGGGGTTAGAGGTCAGGGGTCAGCTCACCTTTGGTGTAGCAGATGATGGCCTGCCTGATGTTGTCCTGCTCCAGAGACATGTCGGCCAGCTTGACCCACTCCTCACAGTCGCTGGGGTTGAGATGGGCAGCGATCAGGCCAAACTGTAGAGACTTCTCCATGTCCCCCTGGTCTTCATAGATCATAGCCAGGGTGGAGAAGGGCTCGTAGGCCAGGGGGGCTGGTGGGAGAATGGTGAATAGAAGGGTTAGGTGGGATTCAATTTTAGTCTGCGTTTAACAGGAAGGCCTGCCTCATTGACACTTCCTGGTTAATATATATATTTTTAAAGACAACTTTGATGAATTCAGATCAGTCAGTAATGCTGATCGGAAACTCTGAACCTCCCAGTTAAAATTAATATAAGCTATTTGGGTAGAGCTACCTATTGGATGATTCTGATACTTTGCAAGTGGGAAATTCGAATATCATCTTTCTCAGAGTTTTCAGTTTCCTAGTTACAGCATGTCCTGAATGCAGCATAAGTCTTTACAATGACTTTTGTGAATTGAGATGGCTACTACAGCAGTGTCTAGTGACAAAGAACTGCCCTGTCTGTTCCTTAGTCTGTTCCTCCTCTGTCCTGGAATACTACCCATCCTGTCTGATGATCTCCTCTGTCCTGGAACACTACCCATCCTGTCTGATGAGCTCCTCTGTCCTGGAATACTACCCATCCTGTCTGATGAGCTCCTCTGTCCTGGAATACTACCCATCCTGTCTGATGATCTCCTCTGTCCTGGAACACTACCCATCCTGTCTGATGATCTCCTCTGTCCTGGAACACTACCCATTCTGTCTGATGATCTCCTCTATCCTGGAACACTACCCATCCTGTCTGATGATCTCCTCTGTCCTGGAATACTACCCATCCTGTCTGATGATCTCCTCTGTCCTGGAACACTACCCACCCTGTCTGATGAGCTCCTCTATCCTGGAACACTAACCATCCTGTCTGATGATCTCCTGTGTCCTGGAACACTACCCATCCTGTCTGATGATCTCCTCTATCCTGGAACACTACCCATCCTGTCTGATGATCTCCTCTGTCCTGGAACACTAACCATCCTGTCTGATGATCTCCTCTATCCTGGAACACTAACCATCCTGTCTGATGATCTCCTGTGTCCTGGAACACTACCCATCCTGTCTGATTATCTCCTCTGTCCTGGAACACTACCCATCCTGTCTGATGATCTCCTCTATCCTGGAACACTACCCATCCTGTCTGATGATCTCCTCTGTCCTGGAACACTACCCATCCTGTCTGATTATCTCCTCTGTCCTGGAACACTACCCATCCTGTCTGATTATCTCCTCTGTCCTGAACACTACCTACCCTGTCTGATGATCTCCATACACATCAGGACGGCGTCCTCCTTGTCTCCGCGGGCGTAACGGATGTTGGCTTCTCCCATGAGGCCCCTTAGGGCCCGGGGCAGCTTGCTGCGGTTACGTCTCTCCTGAACAGTACACAATCACCATCAATAGTCCCATGTCAACAAACACTGCAGCATGACCAAGTGTAACAGAGGTGGTTCAGTGAACCAGGCTCAAATGGTGACTAGACTAACTTTGCCTGAGACTAGCCATAATTCAACTAGTATCGCATACACAACACCTCTATCGTCAAACTATGGCTAACATTGCGTTAGCTCCCTGATCTAATGTCAAGGCTCAGAGGGCTAACAGTCTTGTGAACCCTGTTAGAATGACGACCGCCCTTTATCTCATTTTCACCTTCATCATCTTCTTGTTCTCTCGGTTAAGCTCCATTTCCAGAGCAAAGACATCCCCAGCTGAGGGGCCTTCCTCATCTCCTTTAGCTTCAACCTTCCTCTCCTCCTCTGAATCCTCCTCTTCCTCCTCCTCCTCTTCTTCATAATCGTCATCGTTGTCTTCATCCTCCTCCTCCTCCTCTTCCTCAGTCTGTTCAGTTTCTGTTCCCTCCCCCATCATCGAGGCAAAGGCCTCCTGGACAGAGGGGCTGACACCTTCCTCAGGATCCGCTGGCAAGGACAGAAGAGGTGGATAGTTGGCATAAAGCAGTGACTTGACTGGAATTGCTTAAGAAGACATGAAGAGTGCCTAGGCTTTAGCTCAGCGGGCTAATATATGATTGTGGGAAGCAGAAGATCCGTGTTCCGAACCCAAGCTGTCACACATGACTGAACAAGTGGAGACACACACCTGCGGGACGTTTTTTGGAACATTTTCTCGGACTGCGGCCGTGGGAAGTGCTGGGGAGAGTGTCATCTGGTCCAATCTCTTCATCTTCCTCTAAACGTCCTTTGTTCGATACCTGAGAGAAGAGATCCGAGATGAGCTGCTTTCAACACAGGCATTCGTGAAAGGCGTTCCAGTAGCACATATTATATCATTGCGAGCTCCAAAACTTGTACACAAGTTTGATCTTTTCAACGTTAATACAGCATGCAGAGTGGATGTCCCACTTACCTTCAATTTAGCTTTTCTTTCCTCTCTCCGTATTTCAAAGTCCTCGAATGAAATCCTTCCCTCCAGGTAGTCAATGAGCTCTGAGCTGAACCCCGACATCTCACCGACTAACTAAAACGATTTTTGGTGTTTAAATACACGTAAAACAATGATGATAATTCTCATTGTAAACATTTCATTTTGACAACACGGGTGGCACTGGCGACTGTTAATGACGTATTTCAAAACGACGGCAGTTCTTCTTCGACGCTTCGAATGGTAGATTTGTAAATCGTTACACACCGCCACCTATCGATTAATGCTTGAACCACAAAAATACTCATAAACAAAAAGAGACAAATACACACATAAAGTATCTGATAAAGATAATACATTTGTATATTATTCTTTGATGATTTTGGTATGAATCATTGGGAGTAAATTCGTTTTTGGTTGTTGTTGTGTTCAGACAAATCCTATTCCAGAACGTCAGGTGGCGCTGTTCTATACCATATCGTTAGAGAAATCCCAGCCCCTTCGCTTCTTCCATCGTCACCGATGTTATGGCGGACTACAACAAGCACAGCAGCAAGCGGCTCTCCGATGATGGAGGTGATACTAGTACATCTTTAGGGGCAATGTATCGCTGTCTTGTCGAAACAAGACTAGAAGTATAACGTTACATCGACCACCTGCAACTAATAGAACATTCCCATGCTCATCGTGTCCGCTTGTGAACGGAGCTTCGGCCTGTCCCCATTCAGCTAGCTAGATAGCAGCCATTGATGTAACGTTAGCAGGCTTCCAATGTAACTAGATAGCTAGCTGGTTTTATTAGCTAGCTAGCTTTACACGAGATCGCTAGGTTAGCCATTGCAGCTGCTTATGTATGATGGAGCAATGTTTACGATTGTTTTTCAAATACTTTTGTCGGTAAACACAACTAATATGGGCTTCACTTGGCATGCAGCCAGTTTCACAAGAAGACACATTTAGCTAGCTAAGACAGATAAATGCATAGGATGCAACATGCGTTGAACGTTACAAATCTGTAACATGATATGAAATAAACTATAGGCTATGCATGCACATATGTTATGTGGCAAATTGCAATAGTGTTAAAATAACTAGCTAGGTTTATGACCAAAAGACCGAGCATAACCGCGACAATAGTGGGAGGTCCTTTAGCACACCAACTTCCAAACAGGTGAACCCATAGAATTAGGAATTCCTTTAATAGGATCTCTATGGGTTCACCCACCTACCGGTAACTCGGCAACCACTCCCAGGTAACAGTAGTTCATCCTTGGTTTCCCAGGCAACAGTTGCTCACCTTGGTAAGTTGTTTCGCCTCCAGCAGGACCGGAGGAGAAGGAAGCCAGTGTGAAAACTAAGACTGTCTCTTCCAGCACTGGAGGAGGGGGGAAACGCTCGGCCCAGGAGGTCAGCCCTGGCCCGGGGAAGGAGTCCACCTCGAGCCACCCGGTACCCCCAGCCCCCAAAGTCTCCAAGATAGGGTTTGGTCTGATCAGCCAGCCTATAAAGAAGCCTGCGCCCATCTCCATCAAGCTGGGTGCCAGTGTGAGTACCATTAGGGGGGGGGGTTAGTGTGTGTGTGTGACATCTATCTCAGTGTGTGTGGTTGACAGATGTGTGTATCTCTCCATTTTAGAAACCCAAAGAGCCTGTACCTGTACCTGCCAAGAAACCAGCTCTGGCCTCGGTTTTCAATGTCGACTCTGATGATGTGAGTTAAGGCGTCAGCATGCTTCATTTCGGCTGGCGCCAAACCTGGCTAGCCGAACCAAACGAGTGTGCTTGCATACTCCCTTAAAAGAACGTTGCTGGAAAAATGAGAAAAAAGCTGCAATAGTACTGTTTGTCCATTTTGATACACCGTAGCCAGTATACGCTTCCTCAAAATAGTCAGAATAAATAAAAAAATAACTCAAGAAATGTAATTAGTTTAGAAGTTTTTGCTGAGGAGATCTTAGTCGTAAGTTTACATCTAACTAAGATGTTTCTTGCAGTATTTTTCAAAGAAAAGTTATCTCTCATTGAATGACAAAGACTTTACAGAAGAATCCCTACTGTTGACCAATCAGAGACGAAGGGGCGTACAATCCCGCTCCGAACTTCGGCTTGCCTCTAGAAAAAAATGTTGTGTACCCGAACACCTGAAAAACCCTTCACCGAAATCCAAAACAAAACAAAAATGTCACAAAATGGCATCACAATATATGCACAAACTGTTTTGGCTGGGAAGCATGCGGACGCCTTCATACACACACACACCACATGATATCCCAGTAGATTAGTAGGTTGTGCAAACAAACTGGCATATGCTGTGAAACATCAATGCTAGTGTCTGTGCTCTAAGCACAGAGCTGTACTAACAGCTGTTTCCTGCTCTGACAGAGTGAGGAGGAGATGCCTGCAGAAGCCAAGATGAGGATGAAGAACATTGGCAGGTAAGAAGCACAACGTTTGAATTATCTCAAAATGTTTTTACAATATCTCGCAAATTTGATCTGAAATTCCAGGTTTTCTGACAATACTCTGTTCATAAATCTTTTAGATGTAATGTACCTATTCCTAGATCCTTGTCAAGTATTCTACCTAGTGTGCGTCTCTGAAATGGCATCCTATTGCCTATTAGTTAACTAATATTGACCACTTTGGAGAGAGCTCTGGCCAAAAGTAGGGCACTATATAGGGAATAGGTTACAATTTTGGGTGTATTTGAACCAGGCGTGATGACCACACGTGTTTGCATGGGTCATTTGAGCGTGGACCTACGACTAAGCAATGTGATGTTTTCATTTTGGTCAACGCACCAGTTCTGACCGCAGGGGTTTCAAGAACCTTTAGGTCCACTAGCACACATAACTCTCTATGTTCACCACAGGGAGACGCCCACGTCAGCAGGCCCCAACTCCTTCAACAAGGGGAAGCAGGGATTCTCCGACCACCAGAAGCTCTGGGAGAGGAAGCTCAAGTCTCAGACGGACACTGACCAATAGGGCTCCACCTCATTGGTTATTAGTCACAGTAGGACCAGTGGGGCTCGGCCTTACTGGGTTGCTAATGACAACAGTCAAACTGCACACCGTGTTTACTTCTGTGTGGAATGTTGTCACCTTGATTGAGTGTGCTTTTTCTCTTCCTTTGACTGTTGACGACGGTGTAAAAACAATGTACATACTGCTATGTAATGATGGTGAGACATTCGTGCTATCAAGCATATTTTTTGTTTTGTTTTAAACGTGTGTGTGTGTGTGTGCGTGTGTTATATAGCGGACTGGAGTGGGTGTAGTTAAGAGCAATGAGGACACGTTTTGGGAAAGGGAACTTCAAGACAACTTAATAATAGTTTCTAGGATATAGGATATATCACTACTTTATAACTGTCCTAACAGGGTTTTCAACCCTGGCCTTTCCCTCATGTGTGCACTGTCTGTCATGCCTTCACAGAGTGATCACAGACAGGAACCATTTCTCCCGTGCCTGAGGTTGACATGTAGAAATATTCATATTAGTACAATAAACTTACATTCAATTCCAAAATTATATGTATTTTTTTATGATATTTATGCAAAAAATGCAATTGAACCACAATGCACATACCAGTGTATCATATACATTCTTCATATGCATAAATAATGTAAAGCCTCAATGACAGTCTTGATGTTACTGGGTATAAGAAGAGGAGTGGAGGACAGTATTATCAAAGATTGTTATAACTAAACCAAGATAGACCACAGCCTGTCGTTTCAAAGGGGAATGAATGAGTCGTAGTGGGCAGAACAAGCGGATGCCTCATGTTTATACATCTGGTGAAATATCGGTCTCATTGTTCTATCTGTGCTATTATACTCTTTCAAAATGGATAGACGTGACGTAAGCATTTTTTCCTTCACATAAGGAAACTAATTCTTCCGCTGTCAACAGCTGTCTTTACAGCTGTACTGTAGTTCGTTTGTAATATAAATAAATAATATACCTCTTCTGGGGTGTATTAACTAGGAAACAAACAGCTCTTAGCTCCCTCTGTAGATGCCTACTGGAGAACTTTTATTTGTATTGCTTTTAAATCTTTTAAATTCATTTTTTAATCTTATTAACACTTTGTTCTAGCTAGCTATTTGTGTAGGTAGCTATCAAGTAAACAGAAGCAAGAGAAACAGGGACAGAACCTACCTGAATTTGTCCAATAGAAAGTAGTTTTTGTTGCAAAACGTTTTCCGTTTGCCAAAAGTTTTGCTATGGTCCAAAACCTTATGCTATGGTGTGCTTTAAGGATTCTGATCTTTAGCACAGTTATTGGAGAAAAAACCTGATCTGGTTGGTTTAAAAGACCAATTACTGAAAGAAGAATACACCCAGGATCTGCATTGACTGCTATTTACCAGGAAGCACATACGTTACCAGGTTCCAGGAGGTAAGAACACATTCTTAGAAGCAACGACCATGAAACCACAGGTCCCTCAACCAAAACAATATATATACAAGGTGTCAAGTTACTGGAGCTCTGTCCCCTCCCCCACAATAAAAAATATATATACAAGGTGTCAAGTTACTGGAGACCCGTCCCCTCCCCCACAATTAAAAAAATATACAAGGTGTCAAGTTACTGGAGACCCGTCCCCTCCCCCACAATTAAAAAAATATACAAGGTGTCAAGTTACTGGAGACCCGTCCCCTCCCCCACAATTAAAAAAATATACAAGGTGTCAAGTTACTGGAGACCCGTCCCCTCCCCCACAATTAAAAAAATATACAAGGTGTCAAGTTACTGGAGAACTGTCCCCCCCCCGAAAAAAAAAAGATATACAAGGTGTCAAGTTACTGGAGACCCGTCCCCTCCCCCACAATTAAAAAGATATACAAGGTGTCAAGTTACTGTAGACCCGCCCCCTTCCCCACAATTAAAAAGATATACAAGGTGTCAAGTTACTGTAGACCCGCCCCCTTCCCCACAATTAAAAAAATATACAAGGTGCCAAGTTACTGGAGACCCGTCCCCTCCCCCACAATTAAAAAATATATACAAGGTGTCAAGTTATTGGAGAACCCTCCCCCCCCCAAAAAAACAAAAATATACATGGCGTAAAGTTACTTGAGCAACCCCCCCCCCCCAAGGCTGGGCTTCCCAAAAGTATAGTAGCACTAAGATCATCTTTCGTCCATTTAGTTTCAAGCTTTTGGGAAACCCAGCCCAGGCATTTAGAACTTCTAACAGCTACAAAACAGTCCCTCTGTCCTGGGTGTCTGTGTGTCTGTCTAAGAGAGTCCATGTGTCTGTCCCAGTCCCACTCTGGGCTGGCATGGCCTTGTGGAGGGATCTCCAGAACCGTGATCCAGAGTTGGAGCTAGTTATCATCCTTCCCTGGTCCTGGGGGGTCCAGTGCAGAGCAGGCAGGACTCTGATGGCTCTCCGAACCAGTGGGGGCAGCAGTGAGGCTGGAGCCACCAGGCCCAGGGTGTGAGACAGGGGTAGAGATAGAGGCCTGCTGCTGGTTGGGCTAGTGGTGCTGGGGCTAGGACTGGGGTTGGGGCTGGTGGGGTTGGGGCTAGGACTGGGGTTGGGGCTGCTGGTGCTGGGGCTAGGACTGGGGTTGGGGCTGGTGGGGTTGGGGCTAGGACTGGGGTTGGGGCTGCTGGTGCTGGGGTTGGGGCTAGGACTGGGGTTGGGGCTGGTGGGGTTGGGGCTAGGACTGGGGTTGGGGCTGCTGGTGCTGGGGTTGGGGCTAGGACTGGGGTTGGGGCTGGTGGTGCTGGGGCTGGTCCAGATGAGGATGAGCCTGAGGTGTGGGTCTTGTTGTAAGGCTCTGATGCCTGTCTCCAGTTCAAACAGACAGGTACTGGCCAGGTAGTCAGGACTCAGGACACACACCAGTCGCCTGCTGCTGCGGATCGCACACACCACATCCTCTGCATACGCTAAAGCACAGAACACACACACCAGACATGAATGCACACACAAACACAAAACCACAAACACCACACAAGTGTCATGCTTGGCATGGTGACATGATAGTTATGCAGACTGTCAAAATCTGACAGTAAAACAGTGACTCTGTGAACCACACATTCTTCAAAATACATTTCATTTGAAAGCTGCCAGCTCTATGCCAACTGTACATTCAATGGCAATGTTTTACAGTCTACTCTGGTAATGTGACTGTTTCTATTCACATGGCCTGCTCAATTATAACCTGATCCTAGATCAGTTTGTGCAGTATGGCCAACTCCTATGGTCATTGGCTGGCTCTACAACACAAACTGGTCTGGGACCAGACTATTATCAATCATAAATGGCAGCCTTTCTCTATATAGTACCCTACTTTTAAGTAGTACACTAAATAGGGAATAGGGTGCCATTTGGGATGCACTCTAGAACTCACCTCCGCCCGGCAGCAGGTCTCTCTCCAGCAGGAAGAGGCGGTAGCCCCACTGCCCCTCCAGAACCCTGGGCAGGAGCACCTCCAGCGCCTCCTCTCTTCCTCCTCTTCCTCGTCCCCCCGCCTCCTCAGAGGAAGAGCTGGGCACGTAGGACACAAAGGCATCATATTCCTTGTCATCTACAGAGTCAATACAGGGAAGGAGAGAGAAGAGACATTCAGGTTACAGGGTCAATACAGGGAAGGAGAGAGAAGAGACATTCAGGTTACAGAGTCAATACAGGGAAGGAGAGAGAAGAGACATTCAGATTACAGAGTCAATACAGGGAAGGAGAGAGACGAAACATTCAGGTTACAGAGTCAATACAGGGAAGGAGAGAGACGAAACATTCAGGTTACAGAGTCAATACAGGGAAGGAGAGAGACGAGACATTCAGGTTACAGGGTCAATACAGGGAAGGAGAGAGACGAAACATTCAGGTTACAGAGTCAATACAGGGAAGGAGAGAGAAGAGACATTCAGGTTACAGAGTCAATACAGGGAAGGAGAGAGAAGAGACATTCAGGTTACAGAGTCAATACAGGGAAGGAGAGAGAAGAGACATTCAGGTTACAGGGTCAATACAGGGAAGGAGAGAGACGAAACATTCAGGTTACAGAGTCAATACAGGGAAGGAGAGAGACGAAACATTCAGGTTACAGAGTCAATACAGGGAAGGAGAGAGAAGAGACATTCAGGTTACATAGTCAATACAGGGAAGGAGAGAGGAGAGATATTCAGGTTTAAATTATTTTTAAAATTTCAAGATACTTCCTGAATTGACTGATTTCAATTTGAACTGACTCCAACCCTCTTTTAAACTCATAATACAACACACCGTACTGCAGTGATGACAGTTAGGACAGTGATGACAGTTAGGACAGTGATGACAGTTAGGACAGTTATGACAGTTAGGACAGTGATGACAGTTAGGACAGTGATGACAGTTAGGACAGTGATGACAGTTAGGACAGTTATGACAGCTAGGACAGTGATGACAGTTAGGACAGTGATGACAGTTAGGACAGTTAGGACAGTTATGACAGTTAGGACAGTTATGACAGTTAGGACAGTTATGACAGTTAGGACAGTGTTGACAGTTAGGACAGTTATGACAGTTAGGACAGTGATGACAGTTAGGACAGTGATGACAGTGATGACAGTTAGGACAGTGATGACAGTTAGGACAGTTATGACGTAATTTCAAAGAACTGACAACAACTGGCTTCAGCTTCCTCAGAACACCCAGCCATCTTTCTGTGTTGTAACAAGTCAAGTTGAAACAGTCATTTCCTGATTGCTAGATTTGAGGCTTGAGTAGAAGCTAGATAGCTTTTATCTGACAGTGTGTTCTCATGTGTGTGTAAGAGTGGGAGTGGAGGAGAGGGACACCATATATCAGCCATTAGATACTTGGTAAGAGTAGAAGGAGAAAACTCAAAATTAAGATATCCTGTGATTTGTTTTCCTCATATCTTATCTTATCGTCTGTCTGTCTGTCTGTCTGTCTGTCTGTCTGTCTGTCTGTCTGTCTGTCTGTCTGTCTGTCTGTCTGTCTGTCTGTCTGTCTGTCTGTCTGTCTGTCTGTCTGTCTGTCTGTCTGTCTGTCTGTCTGTCTGTCTGTCTGTCTGTCTGTCTGTCTGTCGGTGTGTGTGTGTGTGTGTGTGTGTGTGTGTGTGTGTGTGTGTGTGTGTGTGTGTGTGTGTGTGTGTGTGTGTGTGTGTGTGTGTGTGTGTGTGTGTGTGTGTGTGTGTGTGTGTGTGTGTGTGTGAGAGAGAGAGAGCGAGAGAGAGAGATGTGTTTCTGACCTGTGGTGGCGTGTTTGTACGGCAGGTAGATTCTGTAGAGGATAGAGATCTCCAGCCAGTAGACGTGCACTGTAATGCCCAGCCCAGCTACAAACAGCAGAGACATCACCGGACACACTATCACCAGCACACGTGGAACTGAAACACACAGCAGAGACATCACCGGACACACTATCACCAGCACACGAGGAACTGAAACACACAGCAGAGACATCACCGGACACACTATCACCAGCACACGGGAAACTGAAACACACAGCAAAGACATCACCGGACACACTATCACCAGCACACGGGGAACTGAAACAACACACAGCAGAGACACCACCGGACACACTATCACCAGCACACGGGGAACTGAAACAACACACAGCAGAGACATCACCGGACACACTATCACCAGCACACGGGGAACTGAAACAACACACAGCAGAGACATCACCGGACACACTATCACCAGCACACGGGGAACTGAAACAACACACAGCAGAGACATCACCGGACACACTATCACCAGCACACGGGGAACTGAAACACACACAGCAGAGACACCACCGGACACACTATCACCAGCACACGGGGAACTGAAACAACAAACAGCAGAGACATCACCGGACACACTATCACCAGCACACGGGGAACTGAAACACACAGCAGAGACATCACCGGACACACTATCACCAGCACACGGGGAACTGAAACAACATTACAAAATACACATTATAGACTGGGTGGTTCCATTCCTGAATGCTGATTGGCTGACAGCCGTATACCACAGGGATGACAAAACATGTATTTTTACTGCTCTAATTATGTTGGTAACCAGTGTATAATAGCAATAAGGCACCTCGGGGGTTTGTGGTATATGGCTAATATACCACGGCTAAGGGCTGTGTCCAGAACAGCTGTGTCAGAAGAACAGCCCATAGCCGTGGTATATTGGCCACATACCACACCCCCTCAGGCATTACTGCTTAATTATAACACATAGGAGCGTTGTTGTCTCAGATAACAGTATGACAAGATAGGGTTATTAAGTAAAAAGACATTACTAGTGTTCTCTGAAAAATGGATCTGACTCGTGGTAGGCTAACTTTGGTACCCAGAACCAAATCAGATGTAATGAGAGACTAGGGCTGTGTTCCAATAATCTCTACTTCCTCTAGATGTGTGAACTTGTTCATTACCCCCAACAAATTGAAAACCATTGGATTGGACCAGGCAGGTGCCAGAGGGAGTTGTCATAAAACAGTCATTTCATTCAAAATCCATGATGGGAAGTGAACAAGTGCACACTTGGGGAGAAAGCAGAGATGATTGAGACGCACCCCATCAGTATTCTTCTGGTACCTGCAGATTTCCTTGTCAGCCTGATGGTGGCGCTGCTGTTGCCTACAGAGTTCTGGGCTAGACAGGTGAAGGTGGAGTCCAGGTGTAGCTGGGTCACCTCCGGGATTTGAGCTGTTCTGGTGACCGTGAACTCAAACTCTTCAATACTCCTTTCTCTCACCTCCCTGGAGAGGAAACAGAAAGCGAATCCTCTGGTCGGCTATGAAAAGACAACTGACATTTACTCCTGTGGTGCTGACCTGTTGCACCCTCGATAACTACTGTGATTATTATTATTTGACCCTGCTGGTCATTTATGAACATTTGAACATCTTGGCCATGTTCTGTTATAATCTCCACCCGGCACAGCCAGAAGAGGACTGGCCACCCCTCATAGCCTGGTTCCTCTCTAGGTTTCTTCCTAGGTTTTGGCCTTTCTAGGGAGCTTTTCCTAGCCACCGTGCTTCTACACCTGCATTGCTTGCTGTTTGGGGTTTTAGGCTGGATTTCTGTACAGCACTTTGAGATATCAGCTGATGTAAGAAGGGCTATATAAATACATTTGATTTGGTTGTGGCACAAATGGCATCCTGTTCCCTATAAAGTAAACTGTGCACTGTGTAGGGACTGGGGTGCCATTTTGGGACGTAGGCATAGCCTACAGTAATAAACATTATTATTTTAATGATAGGTGGGTGCCTGACAAAAAAAAAGTTTCATGAATGAATCATTAATTCATTAATGTTAATGCTTAATATACAATAATACATGACGAGCATCAACAACAAAAATGAGATCCAACTCACTGTGCTTCCATCTCCATCAGTTTCATCATGTCTTCATGGTTGCTATGGGAACTGATCCACCACTGGACCACTGGGTCAAAGGTCCTCTGGAACCCAAACTGCACCTGACAGCTCAGATTATGAGGCTCCCCTGGGGAATAGAGGGTTGATATAAGGACTGGGTTGCATCCCTATTACCTAATAGTGCACTACCCCATAGGGCTCTGGTCTAAAGTAGTGCACTACCCCATAGGGCTCTGGTCTAAAGTAGTGCACTACCCCATAGGGCTCTGGTCTAAAGTAGTGCACTACCCCATAGGGCTCTGGTCTAAAGTAGTGCACTACCCTATAGGGCTCTGGTCTAAAGTAGTGCACTACCCCATAGGGCTCTGGTCTAAAGTAGTGCACTACCCCATAGGGCTCTGGTCTAAAGTAGTGCACTACCCCATAGGGCTCTGGTCTAAAGTAGTGCACTACCCCATAGGGCTCTGGTCCAAAGTAGTGCACTACCCCATAGGGCTCTGGTCTAAAGTAGTGCACTACCCCATAGGGCTCTGGTCTAATGTAGTGCACTACCCCATAGGGCTCTGGTCTAAAGTAGTGCACTACCCCATAGGGCTCTGGTCTAAAGTAGTGCACTACCCCATAGGGCTCTGGTCTAAAGTAGTGCACTACCCCGTAGGGCTCTGGTTTAAAGTAGTGCACTACCCCATAGGGCTCTGGTCTAAAGTAGTGCACTACCCCATAGGGCTCTGGTCTAAAGTAGTGCACTACCCCATAGGGCTCTGGTCTAAAGTAGTGCACTACCCCATAGGGCTCTGGTCTAAAGTAGTGCACTACCCCATAGGGCTCTGGTCTAAAGTAGTGCACTACCCCATAGGACTCTGGTCTAAAGTAGTGCACTACCCATAGGGCTCTGGTCTAAAGTAGTGCACTACCCCATAGGGCTCTGGTCTAAAGTAGTGCACTACCCCATAGGACTCTGGTCTAAAGTAGTGCACTACCCCATAGGGCTCTGGTCTAAAGTAGTGCACTACCCCGTAGGGCTCTGGTCTAAAGTAGTGCACTATCCCATAGGGCTCTGGTCTAAAGTAGTGCACTACCCCATAGGGCTCTGGTCTAAAGTAGTGCACTATCCCATAGGGCTCTGGTCTAAAGTAGTGCACTACCCCATAGGGCTCTGGTCTAAAGTAGTGCACTACCCCATAGGACTCTGGTCTAAAGTAGTGCACTACCCCATAGGGCTCTGGTCTAAAGTAGTGCACTACCCCATAGGGCTCTGGTCTAAAGTAGTGCACTATCCCATAGGGCTCTGGTCAAAATTAGTGCACTACCCCATAGGGCTCTGGTCTAAAGTAGTGCACTACCCCATAGGGCTCTGGTCTAAAGTAGTGCACTACCCCATAGGGCTCTGGTCTAAAGTAGTGCACTACCCCATAGGGCTCTGGTCTAAAGTAGTGCACTACCCCATAGGCCTCTGGTCTAAAGTAGTGCACTACCCATAGGGCTCTGGTCTAAAGTAGTGCACTATATAGGGAATAGGTTGCCATTTAGGACGAAGCCATAAACTGGTGAAACACAGTGATCATACTCTATACACCTGCCATCATCAAATCAGTCAATCATTCAGCCTCAGGCTCTGCACTCACCCAGCTCCACACCCTCCTCGTTGCCATGGGGATACGTCATCTGTGGAGGGTCTTTGGTGTCAGCTGCTGTGGAGGTAAAAGTGACATTTACTACAGTATGTGTGCGTTCATGTGAACGAGCACGTGTGGTGTGTGTGTGTGTGTGTGTGTGCGTATGTGCGATTCGTAAGTGCGTGCATGTGATCATGTTTGTGTGGTGTGTGTATGGGCGTGCGTTCATCTGAACACTCTTGTGTGGTGTGTGTTGGAAGACAGAGCCTGCAGCGACAGTCCTCCAATACTTACGTATGACCGAGACGTTAACAGATCTCCTGACTGTCCAGGGGATCCCATTTTCTTCACAGGTGTAGTCACAGAAATACAGTGTAGCATCACTCACATAGACAGTACCCAGCAGAAGAGTATCCCTGTCTACCACAGAGATGGTCCTCTCATCCTGTATCTCACACACAGGCCTGGCATCCTGCAGAGAAACACATGATGTAAAGCCACAGAGATGGTCCTCTCATCCTGTATCTCACACACAGGCCTGGCATCCTGCAGAGAAACACATGATGTAAAGCCACAGAGATGGTCCTCTCATCCTGTATCTCACACACAGGCCTGGCATCCTGCAGAGAAACACATGATGTAAAGCCACAGAGATGGTCCTCTCATCCTGTATCTCACACACAGGCCTGGCATCCTGCAGAGAAACACATGATGTAAAGCCACAGAGATGGTCCTCTCATCCTGTATCTCACACACAGGCCTGGCATCCTGCAGAGAAACACATGATGTAAAGCCACAGAGATGGTCCTCTCATCCTGTATCTCACACACAGGCCTGGCATCCTGCAGAGAAACACATGATGTAAAGCCACAGAGATGGTCCTCTCATCCTGTATCTCACACACAGGCCTGGCATCCTGCAGAGAAACACATGATGTAAAGCCACAGAGATGGTCCTCTCATCCTGTATCTCACACACAGGCCTGGCATCCTGCAAAGAAACACATGATGTAAAGCCATTATTCACTTGTTTGCCTGTTCAGTCGTTGGTTCAAATCTTTGTACATTTGTCTATTTATTCCATGCATGTGTTGACCTGTCACAGGTGAGTAGGTGTGTAACCGGTCACACGGGTGTATAAGGCTTGTACTTGTGCTTACTAAAGGTTAGGAGTTTGTGTAAAGTCTTAGATGCAGTGGAATGATACCATAATTACATTCTGAAGAGAAACAAACATCAGGTTAAACCAGCCGTCCGTCAATATATCACCCATCCAACCACCCACCCACCCACCCACCCATCCAACCAACCACCCACCCACCCACCCACCCACCCACCCAACCAACCAACCACCCACCCACCCACCCACCCAACCACCCACTCATCCACTCATCCAACCACCCGCCCACCCACCCACCCACCAACCCACCCACCCACCCACGCACCCACCCACCCACCCACCCACCCACCCACCCACCCACCCACCCACCCACCCACCCACCCACCCACCCACCCATCCAACCAACCACCCACCAACCCACCCACCCACCCGCCCATCCATCCATCCATCCATCCAACCATCCATCCAACCATCCATCCATCCATCCATCCAAAAATCTGCTGGAATAATCACCTTGTACCATGTGACCTCTGACCTCTGTGTCTGACATTTGATGCCAGGGCATGGGATCCTGCCACCTTTGCCCAGAACCAGAGTGACCCTGTTCTCCTCTGTGTCCCTGCACCCCAGGCTGGCCCTCTCCAGCACCTCCACATAGAAGTGGATCACCATACCCCTGTGATAATAACAACACACATTCAAATTCACACATTGTGTTTTGTAAAGGTCAAATATAGGCAAACTGTTTTTCAAAGTCAAACTCAGGCAAACTGTTCAAAGAAAGAACCGCATTTGTATTGTCTTTGTGAAGGCGTTTTGGTCCTAAAGAGAATTCATGTAATGATGTGGCATGTTTTGGAAAGTTAGACTACTTCACTTCATCCGTCCATTCCACCAAAGCTTCTCTCACTTCTTCTGATCAAAGGGCAGGAAACAGAGAGACTCCTACCCAAACAGAGTTAATACAGACTACCTACCCTGTGAACAGAGAGAGGGGCCTACCCAAACAGAGTCAATACAGACTACCTACCCTGTGAAACAGAGAGAGGGGCCTACCCAAACAGAGTTAATACAGACCACCTACCCTGTGAAACAGAGAGAGGGGCCTACCCAAACAGAGTCAATACAGACTACCTACCCTGTGAAACAGAGAGAGGGGCCTACCCAAACAGAGTCAATACAGACCACCTACCCTGTGAAACAGAGAGAGGGGCCTACCCAAACAGGGTCAATACAGACCACCTACCCTGTGAAACAGAGAGAGGGGCCTACCCAAACAGAGTTAATACAGACTACCTACCCTGTGAAACAGAGAGAGGGGCCTACCCAAACAGAGTCAATACAGACTACCTACCCTGTGAAACAGAGAGAGGGGCCTACCCAAACAGAGTCAATACAGACCACCTACCCTGTGAAACAGAGAGAGGGGCCTACCCAAACAGGGTCAATACAGACCACCTACCCTGTGAAACAGAGAGAGGGGCCTACCCAAACAGGGTCAATACAGACCACCTACCCTGTGAAACAGAGAGAGGGGCCTACCCAAAGACCGTCAACAGACTACCTACCCTGTGTGGCATGTGTACTTCCCAGAGTGCTTTGCAGTAACGGTAGAGAACCAGAGCGCGTTCCCCCGTCCTGTCACGGCCCCGTCATCTCTGAGGAAATCTCTGTCTCTGTTGGTTTCCCCCTCGGCCCTCGACCAATCAGCTTCCTCAGAGCTGGCTGTGATGTTGTAGAGGCGCTCACAGAGACCGGCGGACTGTGGTTTGGTACATTGCATGACAAACCCCTCCCCAGAGAAAGCTTTGTGGCCGTACGTCTCTGAGCCTGGCTTCAAACCTACACGTGTCACACAAGAAAGATATCTCTCATTCCACACAGATGTATGTATAATGTAATTAATACTGAAGGCATATGATATGTCTATATGCACATGGAATATCTACCTGGTAAAATCTATAAATGTTGTTTTATACAATTGTTTGATAATAAAGATGAGTACCTTCTTCCTTGTCCCCGCGACTTTCACAGAAGTATCTCTGCAGAAAACATGCGATGATTGCTAAAGCCAGTGACGGTCCAGGGTGCATCACTCCGCACCACTTCATTCATTCCAATGTCAAATCCACCACTTCATTCATTCCAATGTCAAACCCACCACTGCGTGTCATAACTGTCACAAGGATCTGGGTTTCCTGGAAACAGAATCTCTTTCACCACTCTGAAACCAGACAAATAGCCGTCAGTCCCTTCCTTTCCTAGTAAATGAAAAGGGACGCATCTGAACTAGTTTCCCTGCCTTCCACTGCCCTGTTCTCCAATAGCCACTAGTCTGTGCAGCTTGCCTCTTAGATGGTTGGAAACCAATCATATCTGATACTGGCTCCCCTCAGAGATGCACCATGTGAAAACATGACCACCAGTTTCCTGTGTCAACGTACATTTCCTGGTTAAATGCAGAGAGCTCTACTTCGCTAGAAGTTTCACACCATCTTTGGGTGTGCATCTGTGGGTGTGGGTAGCCGGAGTGTGAAATGTGTGTAAGTATGCAAGGCTGATCTGTGATGTAAGAGAAGACAGCTTTGTTGCAAGTAGAAAACATTTATTGAAGCACAGTGTCAATCCATTAGTAACACTGAACAGTGGTGAGTCTATAGACCAATACATACAAACAGAGTAGGGTGGACAGACATGTTCTGTAATGAATGATACAGGCTTTGGCACAGCCAAGACTTGGTTTGACATCTTTTGACAGAATCAGTGAGGCTGTGTCCCATATAGTCCACTACTTTTGACCAGGTCCCATAGACCCTATGTACATTGTATGTCCAGGCTTAAATGCCCAAATAAAGGCTTAATAATTAATATGGTCTAGATAAAACATAACTAAAACACCAAATAAATTAACACAAAACAAGACAAATGTAATCAGTCGTCAATGGCTTCATCAATACATGTCATAATCCCATCTACTCATACTATGTGGATTATGAGCCAATTCTTCATCTATATATCCTGTCTGGACATCCTGTTCACTGTTGTTGTCAGCATCATTTCACCAGGTCAAATTCCTGGTTCATGTCAAGGTACTTGGTGATTCTATTGTGATTCTTATCATAGCAGACTCCTACATACATCCCTATGAAATATCAGGGCCAAGGAATTCATGCATTTCTTCTCAAAGTCACTTCTGTTTCATGTTTGTTGGGAGTGCACGTAACTACACTGAGGTGTGACCTGCTGCTGTACGTGGTCTTTCCTTGAATCTCTTAAAGCTTTTCTGGGGGGGGGCTGGCCCCCGACTGGTAACAGAGAGAAACAGGTAGAGCGAGAAAGACAAGTCTTCTGTCCACTGGACAAGCAGAGTATGCCGTGGTAGTTTTGGATGTCAGTGGGTCTTAAAGTAACTGTCAAGTGAAAATCTCACTTTTACAAGTTCATATTCCATTAACTCATACCCAAATAATGTCCTATACTCGTATTTGTGGCCAATGTATACATTTGAGAAAACAAAACACACAAAAACCCCACCAAAAAACTTATATCTCAAATACACTTCTTGCTATTTCCTCACAGAACATGATGTAATAATGTTGGCTCATTGGCCGAGCTGGCCAATCAGCGGTCTAGTCACATTAATATTTTTAATGACCGGTATACGCCCACAGCATTCTGTTGCTGGGGTAAGCCCACAGCATTCTGTTGCTGGGGTAAGCCCACAGCATTCTGTTGCTGGGGTAAGCCCACAGCATTCTGTTGCTGTTCTGTTGCTGGGGTAAGCCCACAGCATTCTGTTGCTGGGGTAAGCCCACAGCATTCTGTTGCTGGAGTAAGGAAAACTGTTATAGGCAAAACTCTTATAGGTAAATAGGTAAAAATGGCACATTAATCAAGTTAGATGCATTTATTTCACCCCGGAGCAGGGTTGGGGTCAATTTGAAGTAAAAAAAACAAAAACATTGAAAATAGATGCCATTATTTCATTTGAATTTGAGTTTACTTTGTGAACTGACTGAACCCAAACCCTGCCCTGGAGCCTATATAATCACAGAATGGTCCTCTCATCCTCCGGGGGGCACCGTCTGGTCCTGGCAGGCATACGGTAACGCAGCTCCTTCCAGAAGGGTGAGGAGAGGGGTTTGGAGTGGGAGCCCCTCCAGGTGACGGTGTGTCCTGACTGGGCCAGCAGCCGCAGGGCCTCAGAGAGGGAGTCCAGGTCCAGATCCACCTAAAACGTTTACAGAATAATGTAGTGAATTTTTGGGGGTAGCCCCGACCGGGACTTGAACAGAGGTCCACCGACTGCCAACCCAACACCTTAGTTGTTACACCAAGACATCCGAACCCCTTGACTAGATCACTAGGTGTTGTGTTAAGGTTGCTACAATTACTCATTTAGCTTATCTAGCGCTTTTCATTACAAAAGAGAATCTCGAAAAAGCACTAAAAACAAACATGCCAAACACCACCAATTGCAAAAGTGGAAAAATACAAAGTGTTTCAAGTCAGCTTTAAAGGAAATGGAATTTAAGCAGTTTTAAAGGAAATGCAATTTAAGCAGTTTTAAAGGAAATGGAATTTAAGCCGTTTTAAAGGAAATGGAGTGGAAGCTGTTTTAAAGGAAATGGAGTTGAAGCAGAAAGACAGTATTTCATCAGCTCCAGGTCTATCTGTTTATTTAGTTTGAAAGACAGTATTTCATCAGCTCCAGGTCTATCTGTTTATTTAGTTTGAAAGACAGTATTTCATCAGCTCCAGGTCTATCTGTTTATTTAGTTTGAAAGACAGCATGGCATCAGCTCCAGGTCTATCTGTTTATTTGGGAAATTGATTTGACAGGGACAGCGCACATTCACCAACGGTATCGTCCCAAATGGCACCCTATTACCTTTATAGTGCACTACTTCAGACCAGGGCCCATAACACTATATAGGGAATAGGGTGCTATTTGGGACACACCCACAAAGCTAACTGTCGTCCATAGGCAGAACTGGTCCATAGGTATAACTACCTGGCTGTCTGGGGCTGCCTCTGTCTGGACGAGGACCAGCCAGGTCTGCCGTTCCACCAGTGCAGC
Organism: Salvelinus alpinus; assembly: GCF_045679555.1. NCBI lineage: Eukaryota > Metazoa > Chordata > Actinopteri > Salmoniformes > Salmonidae > Salvelinus > Salvelinus alpinus. Next base: position 69,426,968 of record NC_092095.1, read on the forward strand.
ATGGAGCCCAGTGAGCAGACTATACTGACTGTCCTGCCCTGGGTTCAGCCCCAGGCTGCTGGGCACCAGGATCAGTCTCCGGCTCTGCTCTATACACCCCAGCACCGCCTCAGCCACCGCTGGAAACACAGAGCACACACTTTACTGATACAGACACAGGAACAGATACAGGAACAGGACCGGGTACAGGAACAGACACAGGAACAGATACAGGAACAGGACCGGGTACAGGAACAGACACAGGAACAGATACAGGAACAGGACCGGGTACAGGAACAGGTACAGGAACAGATACAGGAACAGATACAGGAACAGGTACAGGAACAGGACCGGGTACAGGAACAGGAACAGGACCGGGTACAGAAACAGGTACAGATACAGGAACAGGAACGGGTACAGGAACAGGTACAGGAACAGATACAGGAACAGATACAGGAACAGGAACGGGTACAGGAACAGGTACAGGAACAGGACCGGGTACAGGAACAGATACAGGAACAGATACAGATACAGGAACAGATACAGGAACAGGACCGGGTACAGGAACAGATACAGGAACAGGACCGGGTACAGGAACAGATACAGGAACAGGACCGGGTACAGGAACAGGTACAGGAACAGATACAGGAACAGGACCGGGTACAGGAACAGGAACAGATACAGGAACAGGAACGGGTACAGGAACAGGTACAGGAATGGGAACAGGTACAGGAACAGCTACAGGAACGTGTACAGGAATGGGTACGGGAACAGGTACAGGAATGGGAACAAAAATGGGAATGGGAACAGGAATGGGTACGAGTACAGGTACAGGAACAGATATGGGAACGGGGGTACAGGAACATATACAGGAACAGGAACCTGTACAGGAACAGTAACCTGACAGGAATAAGAACATGTACAGGAACAGGTACGGATACAGGAATAGGAACAAAAACGGGTACGGGAATGGGTACGGGTACAGGAACAGATACAGGAACAGGAACGGGAACAGGTACGGGAATGGATATGGGAACTGGTACAGATAGAGGTACAGGTACAGGAACAGGAACAAGAACAGGAACAGGTACAGGAAAAGGTACAGGAACAAGAACAGGAACGGATACATGAACAAGAACAGGAACAGATACAGGAACAGGTACAGGAACAAGAATGGATACAGGAACAGGTACAGGAACAAGAACAGAAACAGGTACAGGAACAAGAACAGGAACGGATACAAGAACAGGAACAGATACAGGAACAAGAACAGGAACAGGAACAGATACAGGAACAGGTACAGGAACAAGAACGGATACAGGTACAGGAACAAGAACAGGAACGGATACAGGAACAAGAACAGATACAGGAACAAGAACAAGAACAGGAACAGGTACAGGAACGGGAACAAGAACAGGTACAGGAACGAATACAGGTACAGGTACAGGTAGAGGAACAGGTAGAGGCAGAGGAATAGAAACAAGAACAGGAATGGATACAGGAACAGGTACAACAACAAGAACAGGAACTGGTACAAGAACAGGAACAGGTACAGGAACAAAAACGGGTACGGGAATGGGTACGGAAACTGGTACAGGTAGAGGAACAGGTAGAGGAACAAGAACAGGAACATGTACAGGAACAAGAACAGGAACGGATACAGGAACAAGTACAAGAACAGGTACAAGAACAAGAACAGGAACAGGTACAGGAACAAGAACAGGAACAGATAGAGGAACAAGAACGGATACAGGAACAGGTACAGGAACAAGAACAGGAACAGATACAGGAACGGGAACAGGTACGGGAATGGATATGGGAACTGGTACAGGTAGAGGTACAGGTAGAGGAACAAGAACAGGAACGGATACAGGAACAGGTACAAGAACAGGTACAAGAACAGGAACAGGAACAGGTACAAGAACAGGAACAAGAACAGGAACAGATACAGGAACAAGAACGGATACAGGTACAGGAACAAGAACAAGAACAGGAACGGATACAGGAACAAGAACAGGAACAGGTACAAGAATGGATACAGGAACAGGTACAGGAATGGATACAGGTACAGGTAGAGGAACAGGAACAGGAACGGATACAGGTACAGGTAGAGGAACAGGTAGAGGGACAGGAACAGGAACGGATACAGGTAGAGGAACAGATAGAGGTAGAGGTACAAGTAGAGGTAGAGGAACAGGTACAGGTAGAGGAATAGGTACAGGTAGAGGAACAGGTACATGTAGAGGTAGAGGAACAGGTAGAAGAACAGGTAGAGGTAGTGGAACAGGTAGAGGTAGAGGGTCAGGTAGAGGTAGTGGAACAGGTACAGGTAGAGGTACAGGTAGAGGTAGAGGAACAGGTACAGGTAGAGGAACAGGTGCAGGTAGAGGGACAGGTCCAGATAAAGGAACAGAAACAGGAACAAGTAGAGGTAGAGGAACAGGTAGAGGAACAGGTAGAGGTAGAGGAACAGGTACAGGTAGAGGGACAGGTACAGGAACAGGTACAGGTAGAGGACCAGGTAGAGGTAGAGGAACAGGTAGAGACACAGTTAGAGGTAGAGGAACAGGTAGAGGTAGAGGAACAGGTACAGGTAGAGGACCAGGTAGAGGAACAGGTACAGGTACAGGGACAGGTAGTAGAGGAACAGGTACAGGTAGAGGGACAGGTAGTAGAGTAACAGGTACAGGTAGAGGAACAGGTAGAGGTAGAGGAACAGGTACAGGTAGAGGCACAGGTACAGGTAGAGGAACAGGTACAGGTAGAGGAACAGGTAGAGGAACAGGTACAGGTAGAGGAAGAGGTAGAGGAACAGGTACAGGTAGAGGAACAGGTAGAGAAACAGGTACAGATAAAGGAACAGAAACAGAAACAGGAACAGGTTCAAGAACCGTGCATACACACAAACACACACACACACAAACACACACACACACACACACACACACACACACACACACACACACACACACACACACACACACACACACACACACACACACACACACACACACACACACACACACACACACACACACACACACACACACACACACACACACACACTCCAGTATGAGGACAAATGTGAGGACAGTGGACTGACTCACCCTCCCCAGGGAGCACGTCACGGTCGTAGAGACACAGGCTGTAACCATACTCCTCTTCCAGCACCTCCTCCACCTGACGCCTGTCCTCCTCACTGACACCTGACTCTGTGTCACTCTTATAACACAACACATAGGCATCGTAACGCTTCCCATCTGAAACACACCATTCAGACAAGTTATAACACAGCAGATAGGCATTATAACACAGGACATAGGCATTATAACACAGCAGATAGGCATTATAACACAGTACATAGGCATTATAACACAGCAGATAGGCATTATAACACAGGACATAGGTATTATAACACAGTACATAGGCATTATAACACAGCAGATAGGCATTATAACACAGGACAGGCATTATAACACAGCAGATAGGCATTATAACACAGGACATAGGCATTATAACACAGTACATAGGCATTATAACACAGCAGATAGGCATTATAAGACAGCAGATAGGCATTATAACACAGGACATAGGCATTATAACACAGGACATAGGCATTATAACACAGTACATAGGCATTATAACACAGCAGATAGGCATTATAACACAGTACATAGGCGTTGTTACACATCCCATCTGAAACTAACACAATTCATCCAAATGATGTGGTGAAACACGATCCACAACGAGACTGTTTGCATGAGACATGTTTGACAACACATGTTGGTGTCAGGTGTTATTCTCACCAGAGACGTTGTGTTGACGCCAGCCCAGATCATCTCTGAGAAATAGAATGATGTCCACCTTCAGCTTGACATAGACAACAGTCACCACCACCACCGTCACGGCAAAGACCCCCACTATACCCAGCACCAGGAAGTGGAACTGGGGTGGACCTAAAGGGTGACATGAAATACACACACACACACACACACACACACACACACACACACACACACACACACACACACACACACACACACACACACACACACACACACACACACACACACACACACACACACACACACACACACACACACACACAAACACACACACACACACACACAAATAAACCTGATAATATCAAACAGCTGTTACTGTACAGCAGAAAGAGAAACTGAAGAGAAAATAAATCACAGAAAATCATCCTAATGTTACACAGAAGTGATCATAATCTCTTCTTGATTAAATGTCATGGTAACCTAAGAGCAGAAGAGATAATATCTTATTGATTAAATGTCATGGTAACCTAAGAGCAGAAGTGATCATAATCTCTTCTTGATTAAATGTCATGGTAACCTAAGAGCAGAAGAGATAATAATATCTTATTGATTAAATGTCATGGTAACCTAAGAGCAGAAGTGATCATAATATCTTCTTGATTAAATGTCATGGTAACCTAAGAGCAGAAGAGATAATATCGTATTGATTAAATGTCATGGTAACCTAAGAGCAGAAGAGATAATAATATCTTCTTGATTAAATGTCATGGTAACCTAAGAGCAGAATAAATAATAATATCTTATTGATTAAATGTCATGGTAACCTAAGAGCAGAAGAGATAATATCTTATTGATTAAATGTCATGGTAACCTAAGAGCAGAAGAGATAATAATATCTTCTTGATTAAATGTCATGGTAACCTAAGAGCAGAATAAATAATAATATCTTATTGATTAAATGTCATGGTAACCTAAGAGCAGAAGAGATAATATCTTATTGATTAAATGTCATGGTAACCTAAGAGCAGAAGAGATAATAATATCTTCTTGATTAAATGTCATGGTAACCTAAGAGCAGAAGAGATCATATCTTCTTGATTAAATGTCATGGTAACCTAAGAGCAGAAGAGATCATATCTTATTGATTAAATGTCATGGTAACCTAAGAGCAGAAGAGATAATAATATCTTCTTGATTAAATGTCATGGTAACCTAAGAGCAGAAGAGATCATATCTTATTGATTAAATGTCATGGTAACCTAAGAGCAGAAGAGATCATATCTTCTTGATTAAATGTCATGGTAACCTAAGAGCAGAAGAGATAATATCTTCTTGATTAAATGTCATGGTAACCTAAGAGCAGAAGAGATAATAATATCTTATTGATTAAATGTCATGGTAACCTAAGAGCAGAAGAGATCATATCTTATTGATTAAATGTCATGGTAACCTAAGAGCAGAAGAGATAATAATATCTTATTGATTAAATGTCATGGTAACCTAAGAGCAGAAGAGATCATATCTTATTGATTAAATGTCATGGTAACCTAAGAGCAGAAGTGATCATAATCTCTTCTTGATTAAATGTCATGGTAACCTAAGAGCAGAAGAGATAATAATATCTTATTGATTAAATGTCATGGTAACCTAAGAGCAGAGGAGATAATAATATCTTATTGATTAAATGTCATGGTAACCTAAGAGCAGAAGAGATAATAATATCTTATTGATTAAATGTCATGGTAACCTAAGAGCAGAAGAGATAATATCTTATTGATTAAATGTCATGGTAACCTAAGAGCAGAAGAGATCATATATTATTGATTAAATGTCATGGTAACCTAAGAGCAGAAGAGATAATAATATCTTATTGATTAAATGTCATGGTAACCTAAGAGCAGAAGAGATAATAATATCTTCTTGATTAAATGTCATGGTAACCTAAGAGCAGAAGAGATCATATCTTATTGATTAAATGTCATGGTAACCTAAGAGCAGACGAGATAATAATATCTTATTGATTAAATGTCATGGTAACTTAAGAGCAGAAGAGATCATATCTTATTGATTAAATGTCATGGTAACCTAAGAGCAGAAGAGATAATAATATCTTATTGATTAAATGTCATGGTAACCTAAGAGCAGAAGAGATAATAATATCTTATTGATTAAATGTCATGGTAACCTAAGAGCAGAAGAGAGGGTTCTGTGAAATGACCAGTAGAGTTTGATAAAGGCAGAATGTAATATTTTTAATGATTGGAAAGCTAAGATGTCCCTTTAAGAGGCTGCTTGACTTACTCTTCTGTTGGAAGGTGATGGAGACGTTGGAGTTCCCAGATGGAGACTCCACTTGACAGGTGTATGTGTTCCTGAGCTGCTCCTCCGACACCTGCCTGATCACCAGCGATGCCTGCTGGTGGCCATTCTCTCTGGAGAAAACAGTCAAGTGTGGTAAGTGATTTTAAATAGTATTTGAACCCAGGTCTGATCTGTAGTGAGTGTACATGCTCACTCTGAAGTGTTATAAAACACTGGTAGGGCCTCCTGGTTCTTCTTCACAAAAGATATGTTTTCCATCCAGTGTAAGAGGTCAAATGCAGAGGACAGGACAGCGCTGCAGACCACCACCACAGTGGATCCTGGACAAAACACAACATTCACTAACACTTTGATAACTACCTCTCTCAAAGAGTGCAGTGTATAAAGTCAGACAATCTCAGGCACTCCCTGTCACCAAAGGAGTACCCCAAGGCTCAATCCTAGGCCCCACGCTCTTCTCAATTTACATCAACAACGTAACTCAGGCAGTAGGAAGCTCTCTCATCCATTTATATGCAGATGATACAGTCTTATACTCAGTTGGCCCCTCCCCGGATTTTGTGTTAAATGCTCTACAACAAAGCTTTCTTAGTGTTCAACAAGCTTTCTCTACCCTTAACCTTGTTCTGAACACCTCCAAAACAAAGGTCATGTGGTTTGGTAAGAAGAATGCCCCTCTCCCCACAGGTGTGATTACTACCTCTGAGGGTTTAGAGCTTGAGGTAGTCACCTCATACAAGTACGTGGGAGTATGACTAGACGGTGCATTGTCCTTCTCTCAGCACATATCAAAGCTGCAGGCTAAAGTTAAATCTAGACATGGTTTCCTCTATCGTAATCGCTCCTCTTTCACCCCAGCTGCCCAACTAACCCTGATTCAGACTCTACCCATACTAGATTACGGAGACATAATTTATAGATCAGCAGGTAAGGGTGCTCTCGAGCAGCTAGATGCTTTTTACCATTCGGCCAGTAGATTTGCCACCAATGCTCCTTATTGAACACATCACTGCAATCTATACTCCTCTGTAAACTGGTCATCTCTGTATACCAGTCGCAAGACCCACTGGTTGATGCTTATTTATAAAACCCTCTTGGGCCTCACTTCCCCCTATCTGAGATCTACTGCAGCCCTCATCCTCCACATACAACACCCGTTCTGCCAGTCACATTCTGTTAAAGGTTACCCCCCGGAGACAAATGTTTTACATTTTACACATTTTGCCATGGTGTGTAGAGATGATGTTGCTGTTTTATTACTAATTTCATGCACTTTTTTTGTTTTAGAGTTAATTTCGTGCAATTCTTCTAATTGTGCAATCTGCTGTCCTACAATACTACACATTTTACCATACCGTGATTACAGCGTTTAGATAAGATAGCCACTAGCCTAACCTACCAATATAACATATGATAGCTGGACACTAGCCTAACCTACCAATATAAAATATGATAGCTGGACACTAGCCTAACCTACCAATATAACATATGATAGCTGGACACTAGCCTAACCTACCAATATAACATATGATAGCTGGACACTAGCCTAACCTACCAATATAACATATGATAGCTGGACACTAGCCTAACCTACCAATATAAAATATGATAGCTGGACACTAGCCTAACCTACCAATATAACATATGATAGCTGGACACTAGCCTAACCTACCAATATAACATATGATAGCTGGACACTAGCCTAACCTACCAATATAACATATGATAGCTGGACACTAGCCTAACCTACCAATATAAAATATGATAGCTGGCCACTAGCCTAACCTACCAATATAAAATATGATAGCTGGACACTAGCCTAACCTACCAATATAAAATATGATAGCTGGCCACTAGCCTAACCTACCAATATAAAATATGATAGCTGGACACTAGCCTAACCTACCAATATAAAATATGATAGCTGGCCACTAGCCTAACCTACCAATATAAAATATGATAGCTGGACACTAGCCTAACCTACCAATATAAAATATGATAGCTGGCCACTAGCCTAACCTACCAATATAAAATATGATAGCTGGACACTAGCCTAACCTACCAATATAAAATATGATAGCTGGCCACTAGCCTAACCTACCAATATAAAATATGATAGCTGGACACTAGCCTAACCTACCAATATAAAATATGATAGCTGGCCACTAGCCTAACCTACCAATATAAAATATGATAGCTGGCCACTAGCCTAACCTACCAATATAAAATATGATAGCTGGACACTAGCCTAACCTACCAATATAAAATATGATAGCTGGCCACTAGCCTAACCTACCAATATAAAATATGATAGCTGGACACTAGCCTAACCTACCAATATAAAATATGATAGCTGGCCACTAACCTAACCTACCAATATAAAATATGATAGCTGGACACTAGCCTAACCTACCAATATAAAATATGATAGCTGGCCACTAGCCTAACCTACCAATATAAAATAGGATAGCTGGCCACTAGCCTAACCTACCAATATAAAATATGATAGCTGGACACTAGCCTAACCTACCAATATGTCATGCTCGTCGTCCTCCTCATCTGAGGAGGAGTAGTTGGAAGGATCGGAGGACCAATATGCAGCGTGGTAAGTGTTCATCTTGATATTTATTTAAAAAGAGAACACTGAACGAACTAACAAAAATAACAGACAACGAACGTGAAGCTATAGAAAATAGTGCTGACACAAAACACTACACCTAGACAATCACCCACAACCCACAATGACAAAACAGGCTACCTAAATAAGGTTCCCAATCAGAGACAATGACTAACACCTGCCTCTGATTGAGAACCATATCAGGCCAAACACAGAAACAGACAAACTAGACATACAACATAGAATGCCCACTCAGATCACACCCTGACCAAACAAAACATAGAAACATACAAAGCAAACTATGGTCAGGGCGTGACACAATATAAAATATGATAGCTGGCCACTAGCCTAATCTACCAATATAAAATATGATAGCTGGCCACTAGCCTAACCTACCAATATAAAATATGATAGCCGGCCACTAGCCTAACCTACCAATATAAAATATGATAGCTGGCCACGAGCCTAACCTACCAATATAAAATATGATAGCTGGCCACTAGCCTAACCTACCAATATAAAATATGATAGCCGGCCACTAGCCTAACCTACCAATATAAAATATGATAGCTGGCCACTAGCCTAACCTACCAATATAAAATATGATAGCTGGACACTAGCCTAACCTACCAATATAAAATATGATAGCTGGCCACTAGCCTAACCGACCAATATAAAATATGATAGCTGGACACTAGCCTAACCTACCAATATAAAATATGATAGCTGGACACTAGCCTAACCTACCAATATAAAATATGATAGCTGGCCACTAGCCTAACCTACCAATATAAAATATGATAGCTGGCCACTAGCCTAACCTACCAATATAAAATATGATAGCTGGACACTAGCCTAACCTACCAATATAAAATATGATAGCTGGCCACTAGCCTAACCGACCAATATAAAATATGATAGCTGGACACTAGCCTAACCTACCAATATAAAATATGATAGCTGGCCACTAGCCTAACCTACCAATATAAAATATGATAGCTGGCCACTAGCCTAACCTACCAATATAAAATATGATAACAATTATTGGGTTCAAATACACATTTAGATTTGTGAACAGCCAACCACAACAACCACAATCCGTAAGGTGCAAATAGCTAAATGAGAGAGCAGAAGTGTGATTCACACCAATGCGCTATGTAGATATCAATAATAAGGGATATCTGTATCGCCGTAGACTACACCACTACTGTCATCCTTACCTCCAAGCGTTTATTCAAGTTGGACAACCTTTGGATGCCGACAGCAGTCGCACCATTGGAAGACATATCTTGGACTGTAGCCTACAAAAGCCTATTCCTGCTCTTTTCCCGCGATCCATCAAACACATTTGGTGTGTCGTCATAGTGATGTGGAACAAACTGAAACTTGTGCCTTTTTTCAATGTGGATTTGAATGTCGTTGAGAAGTGTCAAAGATTTGTTTTCACAAACATCCTTTCTGAATTTAAAAGTAATCCACGAAGTAATCATCTATTTTTTCAAAAGTATCTGTAATCTGATTACAACATTTTTGCTGGTAATGTAACGGATTACAGTTTCCATTTTTTGTAATCCCTTACATGTAATCCGTTACTCCCCAACCCTGCACACACATTCACACACACGTGACAATAAAGACACGAATTGACACCCATACAGATAGGTAGAGAGCAACTCACCCATATCTACTTCAATAACCTCCCCATCCTGAGGTTTGATGATCTTTGGCATAACCTGGGAACTTCCTGTACAATACAATAATATCTCTGTAGTCAAAACTCAAATATCACTGTAGTTACTAAAACACAAATATCACTGTAGCTGACAGAGAAATATCACTGTAGCTGACAGAGAAATATCACTGTAGCTGACAGAGAAATATCACTGTAGCTGAAACAGAAATATCACTGTAGTTAAAACAGAAATATCACTGTAGTTAAAACAGAAATATCACTGTAGTTAAAACAGAAATATCACTGTAGCTGAAACAGAAATATCACTGTAGCTGAAACAGAAATATCACTGTAGTTAAAACAGAAATATCACTGTAGCTGAAACAGAAATATCACTGTAGCTGACAGAGAAATATCACTGTAGCTGAAACAGAAATATCACTGTAGCTGAAACAGAAATATCACTGTAGCTGAAACAGAAATATCACTGTAGCTGAAACTGAAATATCACTGTAGCTGACAGAGAAATATCACTGTAGTTAAAACAGAAATATCACTGTAGCTAAAACAGAAATATCACTGTAGCTGAAACAGAAATATCACTGTAGTTAAAACAGAAATATCACTGTAGCTGAAACAGAAATATCACTGTAGTTAAAACAGAAATATCACTGTAGCTAAAACAGAAATATCACTGTAGCTGAAACAGAAATATCACTGTAGCTGAAACAGAAATATCACTGTAGCTGAAACAGAAATATCACTGTAGCTGAAACAGAAATATCACTGTAGCTGAAACAGAAATATCACTGTAGCTGAAACAGAAATATCACTGTAGTTAAAACAGAAATATCACTGTAGCTGAAACAGAAATATCACTGTAGCTAAAACAGAAATATCACTGTAGCTAAAACAGAAATATCACTGTAGCTGACAGAGAAATATGAATGTAGTTAAAAGGAAACTCTTTCCATAAATTGTTTTGAACAAAATAAAGCACCAATATGAGCAAAAGTTACAGATCCTTGTCCTTGCATTGTCTTTAGCCTTCCCCTATAACCCAGGTTCAGATCCACCAAACATGAAATACATCTTAATTGACAAATACATTTCAAGGTATCTTTGCAAAAGGTCAGAAGCTCCAAAACCATACAGCAGGGTTGGGGTCAATTCCATTTCAATTCCAGTCGATTCAGGAAGTACACTGAAATTCTAATTCCCTTCAATTCTTTTCAATTAATAAACATTTCAAATTGGAATTGGATTTAATTTCTGAATTGACTGGAATTTAAATGGAATTGATCCCAACCCTGCTATCCAGTACTGTCCAATAACTTCTTACCTTCTTTAACTGTCCTCTCCATGGTTCTGGACAAGGTAAACACCTGTCCATCATGGGGGCTAGAGTTGTATGTGTAGTATGAAGTGCAGGTATAGTAACCACTGTCACTCTCAGAAGCACTCGTCAGGTATCCATCGCCAAAGTCAGTGGGTAACTCTGTGTTACAGTTCTACAATACATGCATCAAGACACAGGTAAAAAAAACTGTAATAAACAGGTAATTCATATGTAGTAACAGTTAATACACATGTAATAAACAGGTAATAAACAGGTAATACGTATGTAGTAACAGTTAATACACATGTAATAAACAGGTAATAAACAGGTAATACGTATGTAGTAACAGTTAATACACATGTAATAAACAGGTAATAAACAGGTAATAAATAGGTAATACACATGTAGTAACAGTTAATACACATGTAATAAACAGGTAATAAACAGGTAATACACATGTAATAAACAGGTAATAAACAGGTAATGTTTAATAATGTAATACACAGGGAGTTTTTCCTAGCCAACCATACTTCTACATCTGCATTGCTTGCAGTTTGTGATTTTGAACTGGGTTTCTGTATAAGCACTTTGTGACATCTGCTGACGTAAAATTATAAATAAATGTGATTAATAAACTGGTAATAAACAGGTAATAAACTGGTAATAAACAGGTAATAAACTGGTAATAAACAGGTAATATAAAGCCAGTGTCTATTGACGCTAATCACAAAACTGAGAGTTGTTTTTGCTGCACCATCCATGACTGGTGAACTAAAACGTTGATGCTGGTCCTTGTGCTAACTAGAACACCCACTCAGACTAGGGGAAAAACATAATATAACAGGAAATACCCTGTGGCTTTTGGTCTAGTGGAAAAAAAATCACAATCAACAGACTATTCAATAGTACCTTGCCAACGGCTAGAGGGAAAACACACCTCTTCAAGCACATGTAATGACGCATGTCTTTAGTTTCAGCCAAAGGCAAGTAAGAAGAACTAGTGGAAACTCAACATCACTGGATATTTACTTCTACTTTGTCATCTGCTGGGGGGAGGAGGGGGGGTCATACCTTGTACCACGTATAATTATGTGTTGTGAAGTTTTGTGGGATGCTGTCTGACGTGCAGGTTAACTTTTCACAGGACTGTCTCAGATAGCAAGTGGATACGTACACATCCATATCTGTGTAACACTGGCCAGAGAACACTGTGATGTTAAACCACGCTGTTCTCAGGGGCTGGCCACTGGCATCGCTGCAACAGTCCAGAGAGAGATAAGACCATTAATCAACCAATCAATCAATCAATGAATCAATGCATCAACAGAATGACGCATAAATTACATCAGAGGGAAGGAGAAGACAATTAAAGAACAAAAGTATGATTGATAAAACGGACAATAAAAGGCCAACTAGATTTGTAAGAGACAGACACTTACAGTAGGAAACAGGAGTAGGACCCCTGTTGGTTGGTCCAGACACTTACAGTAGTAAACAGGAGTAGGACCCCTGTTGGTTGGTCCAGACACTTACAGTAGAGAGCAGGAGTAGGACCCCTGTTGGTTGGTCCAGACACTTACAGTAGTAAACAGGAGTAGGACCCCTGTTGGTTGGTCCAGACACTTACAGTAGTAAACAGGAGTAGGACCCCTGTTGGTTGGTCCAGACACTTACAGTAGAGAGCAGGAGTAGGACCCCTGTTGGTTGGTCCAGACACTTACAGTAGAGAGCAGGAGTAGGACCCCTGTTGGTTGGTCCAGACACTTACAGTAGTAAACAGGAGTAGGACCCCTGTTGGTTGGTCCAGACACTTACAGTAGTAAACAGGAGTAAGACCCCTGTTGGTTGGTCCAGACACTTACAGTAGTAAACAGGAGTAGGACCCCTGTTGGTTGGTCCAGACACTTACAGTAGAGAGCAGGAGTAGGACCCCTGTTGGTTGGTCCAGACACTTACAGTAGTAAACAGGAGTAGGACCCCTGTTGGTTGGTCCAGACACTTACAGTAGAGAGCAGGAGTAGGACCCCTGTTGGTTGGTCCAGACACTTACAGTAGTAAACAGGAGTAGGACCCCTGTTGGTTGGTCCAGACACTTACAGTAGTAAACAGGAGTAGGACCCCTGTTGGTTGGTCCAGACACTTACAGTAGAGAGCAGGAGTAGGACCCCTGTTGGTTGGTCCAGACACTTACAATAGAGAGCAGGAGTAGGACCCCTGTTGGTTGGTCCAGACACTTACAGTAGTAAACAGGAGTAGGACCCCTGTTGGTTGGTCCAGACACTTACAGTAGAGAGCAGGAGTAGGACCCCTGTTGGTTGGTCCAGACACTTACAGTAGTAAACAGGAGTAGGACCCCTGTTGGTTGGTCCAGACACTTACAGTAGTAAACAGGAGTAGGACCCCTGTTGGTTGGTCCAGACACTTACAGTAGTAAACAGGAGTAGGACCCCTGTTGGTTGGTCCAGACACTTACAGTAGTAAACAGGAGTAGGACCCCTGTTGGTTGGTCCAGACACTTACAGTAGTAAACAGGAGTAGGACCCCTGTTGGTTGGTCCAGACACTTACAGTAGTAAACAGGAGTAGGACCCCTGTTGGTTGGTCCAGACACTTACAGTAGAGAGCAGGAGTAGGACCCCTGTTGGTTGGTCCAGACACTTACAGTAGAGAGCAGGAGTAGGACCCCTGTTGGTTGGTCCAGACACTTACAGTAGAGAGCAGGAGTAGGACCCCTGTTGGTTGGTCCAGACACTTACAGTAGTAAACAGGAGAAGGACCCCTGTTGGTTGGTCCAGACACTTACAGTAGTGAGCAGGAGTAGGACCCCTGTTGGTTGGTCCAGACACTTACAGAAGTAAACAGGAGTAGGACCCCTGTTGGTTGGGAGAGACACTTACAGTAGTAAACAGGAGTAGGACCCCTGTTGGTTGGGAGAGACACTTACAGTAGTAAACAGGAGTAGGACCCCTGTTGGTTGGTCCAGACACTTACAGTAGAGAGCAGGAGTAGGACCCCTGTTGGTTGGTCCAGACACTTACAGTAGTAAACAGGAGTAGGACCCCTGTTGGTTGGTCCAGACACTTACAGTAGTAAACAGGAGTAGGACCCCTGTTGGTTGGTCCAGACACTTACAGTAGAGAGCAGGAGTAGGACCCCTGTTGGTTGGTCCAGACACTTACAGTAGTAAACAGGAGTAGGACCCCTGTTGGTTGGTCCAGACCCTTACAGTAGTAAACAGGAGAAGGACCCCTGTTGGTTGGTCCAGACACTTACAGTAGAGAGCAGGAGTAGGACCCCTGTTGGTTGGTCCAGACACTTACAGTAGTGAGCAGGAGTAGGACCCTTGTTGGTTGGTCCAGACACTTACAGTAGTAAACAGGAGTAGGACCCCTGTTGGTTGGTCCAGACACTTACAGTAGTAAACAGGAGTAGGACCCCTGTTGGTTGGGAGAGACACTTACAGTAGTGAGCAGGAGTAGGACCCTTGTTGGTTGGTCCAGACACTTACAGTAGTAAACAGGAGTAGGACCCCTGTTGGTTGGTCCAGACCCTTACAGTAGTAAACAGGAGAAGGACCCCTGTTGGTTGGTCCAGACACTTACAGTAGTGAGCAGGAGTAGGACCCCTGTTGGTTGGTCCAGACACTTACAGAAGTAAACAGGAGTAGGACCCCTGTTGGTTGGGAGAGACACTTACAGTAGTAAACAGGAGTAGGACCCCTGTTGGTTGGGAGAGACACTTACAGTAGTAAACAGGAGTAGGACCCCTGTTGGTTGGTCCAGACACTTACAGTAGAGAGCAGGAGTAGGACCCCTGTTGGTTGGTCCAGACACTTACAGTAGTAAACAGGAGTAGGACCCCTGTTGGTTGGTCCAGACACTTACAGTAGTAAACAGGAGTAGGACCCCTGTTGGTTGGTCCAGACACTTACAGTAGAGAGCAGGAGTAGGACCCCTGTTGGTTGGTCCAGACACTTACAGTAGTAAACAGGAGTAGGACCCCTGTTGGTTGGTCCAGACCCTTACAGTAGTAAACAGGAGAAGGACCCCTGTTGGTTGGTCCAGACACTTACAGTAGAGAGCAGGAGTAGGACCCCTGTTGGTTGGTCCAGACACTTACAGTAGTGAGCAGGAGTAGGACCCTTGTTGGTTGGTCCAGACACTTACAGTAGTAAACAGGAGTAGGACCCCTGTTGGTTGGTCCAGACACTTACAGTAGTAAACAGGAGTAGGACCCCTGTTGGTTGGGAGAGACACTTACAGTAGAGAGCAGGAGTAGGACCCTTGTTGGTTGGTCCAGACACTTACAGTAGTAAACAGGAGTAGGACCCCTGTTGGTTGGTCCAGACCCTTACAGTAGTAAACAGGAGAAGGACCCCTGTTGGTTGGTCCAGACACTTACAGTAGTAAACAGGAGTAGGACCCCTGTTGGTTGGTCCAGACACTTACAGTAGTAAACAGGAGTAGGACCCCTGTTGGTTGGTCCAGACACTTACAGTAGAGAGCAGGAGTAGGACCCCTGTTGGTTGGTCCAGACACTTACAGTAGTAAACAGGAGTAGGACCCCTGTTGGTTGGTCCAGACCCTTACAGTAGTAAACAGGAGTAGGACCCCTGTTGGTTGGGAGAGACACTTACAGTAGTGAGCAGGAGTAGGACCCTTGTTGGTTGGTCCAGACACTTACAGTAGTAAACAGGAGTAGGACCCCTGTTGGTTGGTCCAGACCCTTACAGTAGTAAACAGGAGAAGGACCCCTGTTGGTTGGTCCAGACACTTACAGTAGTAAACAGGAGTAGGATCCCTGTTGGTTGGTCTAGACACTTACAGTAGTAAACAGGAGTAGTACCCCTGTTGGTTGGGAGAGACACTTACAGTAGTGAGCAGGAGTAGGACCCTTGTTGGTTGGTCCAGACACTTACAGTAGTAAACAGGAGTAGGACCCCTGTTGGTTGGTCCAGACCCTTACAGTAGTAAACAGGAGAAGGACCCCTGTTGGTTGGTCCAGACACTTACAGTAGAGAGCAGGAGTAGGACCCCTGTTGGTTGGTCCAGACACTTACAGTAGTGAGCAGGAGTAGGACCCTTGTTGGTTGGTCCAGACACTTACAGTAGTAAACAGGAGTAGGACCCCTGTTGGTTGGTCCAGACACTTACAGTAGTAAACAGGAGTAGGACCCCTGTTGGTTGGGAGAGACACTTACAGTAGAGAGCAGGAGTAGGACCCCTGTTGGTTGGTCCAGACCCTCAGGATGATGAGAGTGTCTTCAGACCTCCACACCGCAGGCTCCTGGAGCTCCCCAGGCCCAGAGTGGTTGCTCCATGCCAGGGTCAGGTTCCCCTCCCTGTGCCCTGCCTTGGTGGTCCGCAGTGGGCACTGGAGCACTGCCATCTCTCCCTCCCGGACATGAACAGACGTATAGCCTCCTCTGACCAGCTCTGTGGGAAGAACATGCAAGATAGACCGTCTCAGTGGAGGACGGAGGGCACCTTATTCCCTATATAGTGCACTACTTTTGACCAGGGTCCATGGCACCCTATTCCCTATATATAATGCACTACTTTTGACCAGGGTCCATGGCACCCTATTCCCTATATATAGTGCACTACTTTTGACCAGGGTCCATGGCACCCTATTCCCTATATAGTGCACTACTTTTGACCAGGGTCCATGGCACCCTATTCCCTATACAGTGTACTACTTCTGACCAGGGTCCATGGCACCCTATTCCCTATATATAGTGCACTACTTTAGATCAGGGCTCTCCGTTGGGCTATGGTCAAGAGTAGTGCACTATGTAGGGTAGCCTAAATGTACTGTACAAATATTTTATGCGGTACAAATAAACATTTTACACCAACATTAAAATTGTTATAGGGTGCTCAATAGTACAACAATTAGCGATGAAAGGTTTGTTTTATGAATGGTCTTTTTGGTTGGTTATCAGCAGTTTCTAGGGCAGGATACTCATCATGTGTTACTTATAAAACATGTTGTGACCTGCTCATTCTAACAGACCTTTGGTTGCAGAGAGGACGAGGAACACAAACAGTGGGGTCATCTTCACCATGTTCTTAATTCACACAGACAAACACACAGACACACACAGAGAGACACACAGAGACACAGAGAGACACACAGAGAGACACACAGAGAGACACACAAACACACACAGAGAGACACACAGAGACACACAGAGAGACACACAGAGAGACACAGAGAGAGAAAGTCAGTTGGGGAAAAGCCCTCTGAACAGCAAGTCATAAAAAATATATGGAAAAAAATGACAGCAAGAGAAACTTAAGAGAACTTTTCATGAAAGTGAAATATAAACAGGTACTACCAGATCAGTATAATAGTATTATGTTATAGCAAGCTGCATGACTATAGATAGAATAAGAATAACCTACAATAGAACAACATTCAGTAAAGGAATGAATAACTTACTCAGCTGTGAGTGTGGAGGTAAATTCCAAGATTATATTGTGTATTTTCGCAGACCATTAACAGAAACTTAGGTAATGCTTTCTGTTCTCGGCTACTTCCCTTTAAACTTTATAATAGCAGTTTCGTTCTCGGTATGAACTGGAATTTCGATATTAATATATTATATTTCACATGCCTCCTCCTATAATCTATAGTCAAATTGACCGAGTGAATAAAGCTATTGACTCAGTTTAGTGGCCTAGTTGTATGCTGCCCACTGATGAAGACCTAGCCTACTGACCAGAAGATGTCAAAGTGAAACTTAGTGATTCTAGTGGCATTGCAGGTGCTATATGCAGACTTGACAATGCGTTACATAATGCTTGTGGTTTCCCAGAAATCCTGGTGTATCTAGGATATTGGCGCCACCTTCTTTCTGTGTGTGAGAAGAGCAGACCGCGACACTAGCTAGGTGTACGTCCAATTGGCGACATTTTCATGATAATATTGAAAAAATCCGCAACAAGAAAATATGTGCATTTCCTCACCAGTGGTGTTTCCACTAAACGGACTTGTTAGGAGAAAAATCAGCATGTGATGACGTAGTGCACACAAAATGTAGTTTTTTCTTCAAATTTGCAGGTACCGAATAAAATCTAGAGTTCAGTGTGTTTGCATCGCATTTTCAACTCTACCAATAGTTTCGACAAAAACTGTTGCATAAAATAGCAAATGTGCCTACTCCGTTCTTGCCACATGCGCTCTAGTCAACAGTTCGCAGATAACGTGCGGGTAGGCTGTGCAGGTAGGCTAGTGAGTCTACATGAGATAATTATGATTAAGACAAGAGTATTGTTATTTGTCAAAGAGCATCGATCATCATGTTTTGTTAGACTTCAGTGCAGTTTTGGACATTATCATCATAATCTGCAGCTGAAAAAGTGTATTTGTTATGGTTTAACATCCCCTGCTATATCGTGGATTGAGTTACCTTTAATTAGCGTAAGAAAGACAATCCCCATAAAAATCCGTCATTTTTAAACTAGAGATACTGAATGAAAATGACCCCACCAGTGGTGTTTCCACCAACATGACTTGTGGATGATAGTCTGTGCGTTTTCATGTATCTAATAAAGATCTAAAGTTCAATGTGTTTCCATCCCATTTTCAACTCAACATATAGACTGGAGTTAAATAGCATTCAGTATGTGCATACTCTGGTCTTGGCCCGTGCGCTCTCGCCAAAAGCTCGGGTAGGCTACATGATGACATTGTTGTGGATAAAAGCAAGAATATTTGTATTTGTCAAACGGAAGCCAAACTGAATCAGACCCTGTGAAATGAATCATAATTTATTTAATCTGTAGCCTAATAAACTGCATGCTTTCTCTACTACGTCATAATGGGAGGACAACACAAGTCATAGTTGACGCCATTTACTTTGATATGATGGTTATTATATCAATATTTGCTCAAAAAATCGTTTCCATAACATTTCTCGCATTATTAATTTTACTGACAGAAAATGATCCCACCTTGTCTAGCATTTCTGTTTTGTGGACATTTGGAAAGTTTACAAACAAATCTGTTTCCATCAGGTCTGTAATTGTTTTAATGTAGTCTACTTAATTCTCGTAAAAATGTGGATGGAAACCTGGTTAGTGATAGTAAACTAATACACTTGATGACCAAAAAGTATGTGGACACCTGCTCATTCCAAAATCATGGGCATTAATATGGAGTTGGTTCCCCCTTTGCTGCTACAACTGCCTCCACTCTAATGGGAAGGCTTTCCACTAGATGTTGGAACACTGCTGCGGGGACTTGCTTCCATTCAGACACAAGAGCATTACTGAGGACGGGCACTGGTGTTGGGTGATTAGGACTGGCTCGCAGTCGGCATTCCAATTCATCTCAAACGTGGTCAATGGGGTTGAGGTCAGGGCTCTGTGCAGGCCAGTCAAGTTCGTCCACATACTTTTGTATATATAGTGTACATCAATGGTGCTACCTGAAATCCATTGTCTGTGAAGGTAGGCTATAGCAGTCTGTGAAGGTAGGCTATAGCAGTCTGTGAAGGTAGGCTATAGCAGTCTGTGAAGGTAGGCTATAGCAGTCTGTGAAGGTAGGCTATAGCAGTCTGTGAAGGTAGGCTATAGCAGTCTGTGAAGGTAGGCTATAGCAGTCTGTGAAGGTAGGCTACAGCAGTCTGTGAAGGTAGGCTATAGCAGTCTGTGAAGGTAGGCTATAGCAGTCTGGGAAGGTAGGCTATAGCAGTCTGTGAACAGAATATTATTATTGTTATATTATCACCCAGGCGTTAAGCAGAGATATACAGGCATAAATAATGACTCATCAAGTTATAGGGAGGCATTCTGGGCGCATTTATTGTTGCTCATTGGAACGTCATAATGATGATGATGCCTTTTCGGTCGCTGGACTCAATGGAGTTGGAACGTGCTCACCTCTCCAAAGCTGGACGGGTTCCGCCGGAGGTTGGGCGTGTTGCGCCGAAACCCAAACCGCCCGTTGTAGCCTATCAGCGGCTTGATGTCCGACATGAGACCACTGTGGTTGCTCACCTGCTCTCGAGAGTGACCTGTCCGGTGCAGAGACAAGATAGCCTGTACCAGTGACTCTGAGCAATGATGGTGATGATGTAAAACCTGTATAGATTATGAATCCCATGTAGGCCTACTGATGTAAAAGCTGTATAGATTATGAATCCCATGTAGACCTACTGATGTAAAAGCTGTATAGATTGTGAATCCCATGTAGACCTACTGCTAAATAAAAGTACCTTGATTTATTGAATATAATAGAAGAGCATGTCAGCAGGGTAAAGAATAGTTTCTTCAGAATATAACTGTAGCCTATTCTTCAGTCTCCTCCAACTGTTTGTCACTTCACATAGCCTATAGGCCTATCTCCCCCATCCTTATTTCGATAGGTCAAAGCGATGGCTTGCATTGATTATATCCCCCTGGTGGCAAGAAAAGCCACAACCTGTATAAAAAGTAGCTGTGGATAAATCTGCTAAATGACCAAAATATACAATGTAAATGTAAACTTATTTCTCTGATTCTGTGGACCTAATTTGATGTCAAACGGGACATATTATGAATCCCATTTAATGCAAATAAAAATAATAATAGAATAGAACAGCCAATAGAATAGAACAGTTTATATAATAGAATAGAATATCCTAGAATATAATAGAATATAATAGAATAGCCTACCTGCTCCGGAAGTGTTCCTCAGGTCTAGGGACTTTTGGGCAGCGGCGCTCTTCAGTTCCTTGTTCTCGGTCTTCTGTGGGACCCTCTGCACGGACGGGATGGTCGTGTAGCGCGCAGCGTGGGGGTCATTGCGTGCGTCGTACCCGGGGAGCACCGACCAGAGCCGGGGGCGCATGTGTTCATACCCGAGCGCAACCGAACTGACAGCGATGCAGTCGAGCACGAACTTCTGCTCGCGCTTCTCAGGCCCGGAGTGATTCATTTTAGGCAATGCAACTCTGAAATTACAAAATATATCAAATCAGTCCACATTCAATACATACAAATTAGGCACAGAGCCTTTTAAAATGAGACTTGGCTACTAAAATAAAACTATTTAAAAAGCGGGTCAGATTCGGGCCTAACTGTGCAGTGTGTGTTATTATACTTATGACCCAAATTCCAAAAATGTATGGAGGGACACGAATAGCCAAAAACACTCACATGAACAATCACAGCAAAAGCACGTAAAATCAACACTCACTCCCCGGTCAGTTGTGCACCTGCCAATGTGCTCGTTTACACTTTACTTCAAAAGCCTGCTGAATGACGCAAATGTACGTCTTTATTACGTTTCAGCAGATATAGCTGGGGGCAGTGAAAATTGCTTCACAGGAGGGTTGCCAATGCACAATTGCTCATCTACCATTCTAGATTAAATCCGTCTCAGAAACACAGTGACAATTTTCATGACATGAGCTATCTGGATTCAACTCGGAAGGGATCCTTAAAGTCATTATACAGGCCTATTTGCTTTTAGAAGACATGCTAAAGTTAAAATAAACGGAGTTTCTAATCTGCAGGGCTAAACTTTGGCCCCAGCGCCTGTCGTTGCGGGGGGTGCAAGTGGCTATTGTGACGTTGCTCGTAGCAACAAGGTCAGTGTTGGAGTTGCGCGCCCGGGTGCATTTCCCATCGAGATTTATCACCCGAGGAGACGCACTGTAATGGGCTATCGGCGGGGGAGAATCTGGAAGTCGGGAGAGAATCTGGAAATCGGTGAATTGAGCCGAATCTGGAAGTCCGTGGATTGAGTTGAAACAACTCTGGGTTTCTTTTCTTTTTTAAAGATCTTTTGCTCTAATTGTCATGATGACCGACTTGCTGTCCGTGGTGTCGGAGGCGGAGAGGAAGTCCTTTCCAACCCTCTCTCAGCTCTCAGAAAACGGTCAGGACAGGACACACTTTCTAGCCTATTTTATTGTACAGTAGAAAAGATATAGCCCACCTTGCTGCATCGTAAAAACACCTAGGCTATGCGCATTTGTTTGAAAACTTTGCACAATTTAGAATCAAGGTGTGCATGTCATTTTTTTTAAAGCATTTAGCTATATAAGCAATTTTTTTTTTCTGAAAATTGTTCTGAAAATCTTCCCCTTTATTTCAGACATTGACAGCATTTGGTCGAACGTGTCATCTTTCGTGGAGCGACAGATGACCTTGCAAAGGGTGAGAGCACTTTAGAAAGTCGATATTGCCATAGTCAGTGGTCAGTCAGTTCAGCTGAACCGAGGGTATAGCAAAGGAGGATGTTTTTAGGAGGTTGAAGCTCATTTATTCAATTTTTACACAATAACTATAAAATGCTATTGGATGAAGAGCAAAATCAAACAAAATGACATCAGGCATTAATTATCACCGCGTGTAGGCTACAATCAGTACTGGAAAAAGTACCCAATTGTCATACTTGAGTAAAAGTAAAGATACCTTAATAGAAAATGACTCAAGTAAAAGGGAAAGTCACCCAGTAAAAGTCTAAAAGTATTTGCTTTTAAATATACTTAAGTATCAAAAGTAAATGTAATTGCAAAAATAAACTTAAGTTTCAAAAGTCAAAGCATAAATCATTATCCATTCCTTATTTTAAGCAAACCAGATGCCACCATTATCTTGTTTGATTGTTTTCACGGACAGACAGAGGCAAACTCCAAACCTCAGATATCATTTACAAACGAAGCATTTGTGTTTAGTGAGTTCGCCAGATCAGAGGCAGTAGGGATGACCAGGGATGTTCTCTGTTTAGAGAGTCTACCAGATCAGAGGCAGTAGGAATGACCAGGGATGTTCTCTGTTTAGAGAGTCAACCAGATCAGAGGCAGTAGGGAGGACCAGGGATGTTCTCTGTTTAGAGAGTCAACCAGATCAGAGGCAGTAGGGAGGACCAGGGATGTTCTCTGTTTAGAGAGTCAACCAGATCAGAGGCAGTAGGGAGGACCAGGGATGTTCTCTGTTTAGAGAGTCCACCAGATCAGAGGCAGTAGGGAGGACCAGGGATGTTCTCTGTTTAGAGAGTCCACCAGATCAGAGGCAGTAGGGAGGACCAGGGATGTTCTCTGTTTAGAGAGTCCACCAGATCAGAGGCAGTAGGGAGGACCAGGGATGTTATCTGTTTAGAGAGTCCACCAGATCAGAGGCAGTAGGGATGACCAGGGATGTTCTCTGTTTAGAGAGTCCACCAGATCAGAGGCAGTAGGGATGACCAGGGATGTTCTGTTGATAACTGTGTGAATTGGAAAAGAAATCTGTCCTGGTGAGCATTCGAAATGTAACGAGTACTTTTGGTTGTCCAGGGAAAATGTATGGAGTAAAAAGTACATTATCTTCTTTGGGAATGCAGTGGACTAAAAGTAAAAGTTGTCAAAAATATAAATAGAAAAGTAAAGTACAGCTACCCCAAAAACGACTTAAGTTGTATTTTAAAGTATTTTTATTTAAGTACTTTACACCACTGGCTACAATGTCAACCACTACTCAACCTCGTCATAAATTGACTAGTTTACTTGTGGAACGGTACATACAGTGAACATGAAATAGATGCATAATACATGCTATCAAGTCACAAGGCCCGACATCAAACGCTGGCATCAGTGTGAAACGATCTGGCCTTAATGGCCATGTACTCTTATGATCTCCATTCGGCACAGCCAGAAGAGGACTGGCCACCCCTCAGAGCCTGGTTCCTCTCTAGGTTTCTTCCTAGGTTCCTGCCTTTCTAGGGAGTTTTTCCTAGCCACCGTGCTTCTACACCTGCATTGCTTGCTGTTTGGGGTTTTAGGCTGGGTTTCTGTATAAGCACTTTGTGACATCTGCTGATGTAAAAAGAGCTTTTGATTGCTTGAGTAACCGATGCATAAAACAGCTGACTGCGAATGCAAATGATGCCAGATAAATCCTACACATGCATTGAAATAAAAGGCATAGCCTACATCAGACTTACTTTGGCCTACAATCGACAAGGACGCATGAAGATAAAAAAAACTTGACTAAAGAATGACGAATATCACGAAATACAAAAGGAAAATCTACTTTTGAAAGGGCGCTAAAGCCACGCCCGTGATTCAGCACCTCTGAATGGACAGCGCCTCGGTGCAGGAATAGTGGAGCTCCGTGACGCGGTGCTGAATGGACAGCGCCTCGGTGCAGGAATAGTGGAGCTCCGTGACGCGGTGCTGAATGGACAACGCCTCGGTGCAGGAATAGTGGAGCTCCGTGACGCGGTGCTGAATGGATAGTGCCTCTGTCTAGTAGTCAGCTACTGTAACGGCAGCCTTCCTCCTCTTCGTCTGAAGAGGAGGTGTAGCAGGGATCGGACCAAGACGCAGCGTAGTTTGAGAACTATGGTCAGAACGTGACAGCTACAGGGCATTCGGAAAGCATTTAGACACCTTCGCTTTTTACACATTTTGTTACGTTACAGCCTTTATCTAAAATGGATTTAAAAAAAAATGTTTTGTTGATATTTTCACAAATGAATACAAATAAAAAACAGAAATACCTTACCTACATAAGTATTCAGACCCTTTGCTATGAGACTTGAAATTGAGCTCAGGTGCATCCTCTTTCGATTGATCATCCTTGAAATGTTTCTACAACTTTATTGGAGTCCACCTGTGATAAATTTCATTGATTAGACATGATTTGGAAAGGCACACACCTGTCTATATAAGGTCCCACAGTTGACAGTGCATGTCAGAGCAAAAACCAAGCCATGAGATTGAAGGAATTGTCCATAGAGCTCCGAGACAGAATTGTGTTGAGGCACAGATCTGCGGAAGGGTACCAAAACATTTCTGCAGCATTGAAGGTCCCCAAGATCACTGGTCGCCCGGCCAAGCTGAGCAATCGGGGGAGAAGGGCCTTGGTCAGGGAGGTGACCAAGAACCCGATGGTCACTTTGACAGAGCTCCAGAGTTCCTCTGTGGAGATGGGAGAACCTTCCAGAAGGACAACCATCTCTGCAGCACTCCACCAATCTGGCCTTTATGGTAGAGTGGCCAGATGAAAGCCACTCCTCAGTAAAAGGCACATGGCAGCCTGCTTGGAGTTTGCCAAAAGGCACCTAAAGGAATACTCAGACCATGAGAAACAAGATTCTCTGGTCTGATGAAACCAAGATACAACTCTTTGGCCTGAATGCCAAGCATCACGTCTGGAGGATGCCTGGCACCATCCCTACAGTGAAGCATGGTGGTGGCAGCATCATGCTGTGGGTATGTTTTTCAGCGGCAAGGACTGTTAGACTAGTCAGGATCGAGGGAAAGATGAAAGGAGCAAGTACAGAAAGAACCTTGATGAAAACCTGCTCCAGAGTGCTCAGGACCTCAGACTGGGGCGAAGATTCACCTTCCAACAGGACAACGACCCTAAGCACACAGCCAAGAGAATGCAGGAGTGGCTTCGGGACAAGTGTCTGAATGTCCTTAAGAGGCCCAGCCAGAGCCCGGACTTGAACCCGATCGAACATCTCTGAAGAGACCTGAAAATAGCTGTCCAGTGATGCTCCCCATCCAACCTGACAGCGCTTGAGAGGATCTGCAGAGAAGAATGGGAGAAACTCCCCAAATACAGGTGGGCCAAGCTTGTAGTGTCATACCCAGGAAGGCTCGAGGCTGTAATCGCTGCCAAAGGTGCTTCAACAAAGTACTGAGTAAAGGGTCTGAATATTTATGTAAATGTAATATTTCAGTTGTATTATTTAAACCTGTTTTTGCTTTGTCATTATGGGGTATTTTGGGTACATTTTAGAATAAGGCTGTAACGTAACATAATGTGGAATAAGTCAAGGGGTCTTTATACCTTCTGAATGCACTGTATATAATTATTTAGTTTGTGGCCAGTTAGAGATGTGTGGGCACAGTTAGGTGTCCTACAATGCGTATATGAAAGTCATAACTGGTACGCATATCTTTAGAAATGGTAGGATGAATTGTAAATTGGCACTCCACATGAAAAAGGTTGCAGACGCCCCTGCTATAGGCTGTATGAAGCCACCCTTGTCGAACGGCTCGTAAGCCTACAGTGTACCATGCCAGTTCATTTGTGCATTTCCTTTCATCGCCATGGAAGGGAAACATTCTGCGAATATTGAAGCATTGTATCAACAAACGATGTGGCTCCGAGAATATTGATTGCAACATTTCCCTGGTGAACTATTATGTTACCTACGCAGGTGGATTATCTGTGTGATTATTATATATTATTATATTCCACACTATAGCTAAATAACTTAGCAATGTTTAATGACGTTTTGCCAGCAGATAGATCTGTAAAAAAATCTAATTTTAACTGAGGAAGGTGGACAAGCAAGATTGATAGTGAGAGATGGAAATGCATGGTTGTTTATTTCAAAGGCAGGTAGACTACAGGTAGGGATCAGGTAGACTACAGGTAGGGATCAGGTAGACTACAGGTAGGGATCAGGTAGACTACAGGTAGGGATCAGGTAGGATACAGGTAGGGATCAGGTAGACTACAGGTAGGGATCAGGTAGACTACAGGTAGGGATCAGGTAGACTACAGGTAGGGATCAGGTAGACTACAGGTAGGGATCAGGTAGGATACAGGTAGGGATCAGGTAGGATACAGGTAGGGATCAGGTAGGCTACAGGTAGGGATCAGGTAGGCTACAGGTAGGGATCAGGTAGGCTACAGGTATGGATCAGGTAGGCTACAGGTATGGATCAGGTAGGATACAGGTAGGGATCAGGTAGACTACAGGTAGGGATCAGGTAGACTACAGGTAGGGATCAGGTAGACTACAGGTAGGGATCAGGTAGACTACAGGTAGGGATCAGGTAGACTACAGGTAGGGATCAGGTAGGATACAGGTAGGGATCAGGTAGGATACAGGTAGGGATCAGGTAGGCTACAGGTAGGGATCAGGTAGGCTACAGGTAGGGATCAGGTAGGCTACAGGTATGGATCAGGTAGGCTACAGGTATGGATCAGGTAGGATACAGGTAGGGATCAGGTAGGCTACAGGTAGGGATCAGGCAGGATACAGGTAGGGATCAGGTAGCCTACAGGTATGGATCAGCTAGGATACAGGTAGGGATCAGGTAGGGATCATGTAGGATATAGGTAGGGATCAGGTAGGCTACAGGTAGGGATCAGGTAGGCTACAGGTAGAGATCAGGTAGGATACAGGTAGGGTTCAGGTAGGATATAGGTAGGGATCAGGTAGACTACAGGGAGGGATCAGGTAGGATGCAGGTATGGATCAGGTAAGATATAGGTAGGGATCAGGTAGGATACAGGTAGGGATCAGGTAGGCTACAGGTAGAGATCAGGTAGGCTACAGGTAGAGATCAGGTAGACTACAGGTAGGGATCAGGTAGACTACAGGTAGAGATCAGGTAGACTACAGGTAGGGATCAGGTAGACTGCAGGTAGGGATCAGGTAGGCTACAGGTAGAGATCAGGTAGGATACAGGTAGGGTTCAGGTAGGATATAGGTAGGGATCAGGTAGGCTACAGGTAGGGATCAGGTAGACTACAGGTAGGGATCAGGTAGATAATAGGTAGGGATCAGGTAGTCTACAGGTAGGGATCAGGTAGGCTACAGGTAGAGATCAGGTAGACTACAGGTAGGGATCATGTAGACTACAGGTAGGGTTCAGGTAGACTACAGGTAGGGATCAGGTAGGCTACAGGTAGGGATCAGGTAGACTACAGGTAGGGATCAGGTAGACTACAGGTAGGGATCAGGTAAGGATGCAGGGAACAGGTAGGGATGCAGGTAGAGGATGATGACGAAGTAGGACCCTAAGCACACAGCCAAGAGAATGCAGGAGTGGCTTCAGGACAAGTGTCTGAATGTCCTTAAGAGGCCCAGCCAGAGCCCGGACTTGAACCCGATCGAAAAAATCTCTGGATAGACCTGAAAATAGCTGTCCAGTGATGCTCACCATCGAACCTGACAGAGCTTGAGAGGATCTGCAGAGAAGAATGGGAGAAACTCCCCAAATACAGGTGGGCCAAGCTTGTAGTGTCATACCCAGGAAGGCTCGAGGCTGTAATCGCTGCCAAAGGTGCTTCAACAAAGTACTGAGTAAAGGGTCTGAATATTTATGTAAATGTAATATTTCAGTTGTATTATTTAAACCTGTTTTTGCTTTGTCATTATGGGGTATTTTGGGTACATTTTAGAATAAGGCTGTAACGTAACATAATGTGGAATAAGTCAAGGGGTCTTTATACCTTCTGAATGCACTGTATATAATTATTTAGTTTGTGGCCAGTTAGAGATGTGTGGGCACAGTTAGGTGTCCTACAATGCGTATATGAAAGTCATAACTGGTACGCATATCTTTAGAAATGGTAGGATGAATTGTAAATTGGCACTCCACATGAAAAAGGTTGCAGACGCCCCTGCTATAGGCTGTATGAAGCCACCCTTGTCGAACGGCTCGTAAGCCTACAGTGTACCATGCCAGTTCATTTGTGCATTTCCTTTCATCGCCATGGAAGGGAAACATTCTGCGAATATTGAAGCATTGTATCAACAAACGATGTGGCTCCGAGAATATTGATTGCAACATTTCCCTGGTGAACTATTATGTTACCTACGCAGGTGGATTATCTGTGTGATTATTATATATTATTATATTCCACACTATAGCTAAATAACTTAGCAATGTTTAATGACGTTTTGCCAGCAGATAGATCTGTAAAAAAATCTAATTTTAACTGAGGAAGGTGGACAAGCAAGATTGATAGTGAGAGATGGAAATGCATGGTTGTTTATTTCAAAGGCAGGTAGACTACAGGTAGGGATCAGGTAGACTACAGGTAGGGATCAGGTAGACTACAGGTAGGGATCAGGTAGACTACAGGTAGGGATCAGGTAGGATACAGGTAGGGATCAGGTAGACTACAGGTAGGGATCAGGTAGGCTACAGGTAGGGATCAGGTAGACTACAGGTAGGGATCAGGTAGACTACAGGTAGGGATCAGGTAGGCTACAGGTAGGGATCAGGTAGGATACAGGTAGGGATCAGGTAGACTACAGGTAGGGATCAGGTAGACTACAGGTAGGGATCAGGTAGACTACAGGTAGGGATCAGGTAGGCTACAGGTAGGGATCAGGTAGGCTACAGGTAGGGATCAGGTAGACTACAGGTAGGGATCAGGTAGGCTACAGGTAGAGATCAGGTAGGCTACAGGTAGGGATCAGGTAGGCTACAGGTAGGGACCAGGTAGACTACAGGTAGGGATCAGGTAGCCTACAGGTAGGGATCAGGTAGACTACAGGTAGGGATCAGGTAGACTACAGGTATGGATCAGGTAGGCTACAGGTAGGGATCAGGTAGGCTACAGGTAGGGATCAGGTAGGGATCAGGTAGGGATCAGGTAGAGATCAGGTAGGCTACAGGTAGGGATCAGGTAGACTACAGGTAGGGATCAGGTAGGCTACAGGTAGGGATCAGGTAGGCTACAGGTATGGATCAGGTAGGCTACAGGTATGGATCAGGTAGGATACAGGTAGGGATCAGGTAGGCTACAGGTAGATATCAGGCAGGATACAGGTAGGGATCAGGTAGCCTACAGGTATGGATCAGCTAGGATACAGGTAGGGATCAGGTAGGGATCATGTAGGATATAGGTAGGGATTCAGGTAGGCTACAGGTAGGGATCAGGTAGGCTACAGGTAGAGATCAGGTAGGATACAGGTAGGGTTCAGGTAGGATATAGGTAGGGATCAGGTAGACTACAGGGAGGGATCAGGTAGGATGCAGGTATGGATCAGGTAAGATATAGGTAGGGATCAGGTAGGATACAGGTAGGGATCAGGTAGGCTACAGGTAGAGATCAGGTAGGCTACACGTAGAGATCAGGTAGACTACAGGTAGGGATCAGGTAGACTACAGGTAGAGATCAGGTAGACTACAGGTAGGGATCAGGTAGACTGCAGGTATGGATCAGGTAGACTCCAGGTAGAGATCAGGTAGACTACAGGTAGAGATCAGGTAGGCTACAGGTAGACTACAGGTAGGGATCAGGTAGACTACAGGTAGGGATCAGGTAGGATATAGGTAGGGATCAGGTAGGCTACAGGTAGAGATCAGGTAGGATACAGGTAGGGTTCAGGTAGGATATAGGTAGGGATCAGGTAGGCTACAGGTAGGGATCAGGTAGACTACAGGTAGGGATCAGGTAGATAATAGGTAGGGATCAGGTAGTCTACAGGTAGGGATCAGGTAGGCTACAGGTAGAGATCAGGTAGACTACAGGTAGGGATCATGTAGACTACAGGTAGGGTTCAGGTAGACTACAGGTAGGGATCAGGTAGGCTACAGGTAGGGATCAGGTAGACTACAGGTAGGGATCAGGTAGACTACAGGTAGGGATCAGGTAGAGATCAGGTAGAGATCAGGTAGACTACAGGTAGAGATCAGGTAGGCTACAGGTAGACTACAGGTAGGGATCAGGTAGACTACAGGTAGGGATCAGGTAGGATATAGGTAGGGATCAGGTAGGCTACAGGTAGGGATCAGGTAGGCTACAGGTATGGATCAGGTAGGCTACAGGTAGGGATCAGGTAGGCTACAGGTATGGATCAGGTAGACTCCAGGTAGAGATCAGGTAGACTACAGGTAGAGATCAGGTAGGCTACAGGTAGACTACAGGTAGGGATCAGGTAGACTACAGGTAGGGATCAGGTAGGATAAAGGTAGGGATCAGGTAGGCTACAGGTAGGGATCAGGTAGGCTACAGGTAGGGATCAGGTAGACTACAGGTAGGGATCAGGTAGACTACAGGTAGGGATCAGGTAGAGATCAGGTAGAGATCAGGTAGACTACAGGTAGAGATCAGGTAGGCTACAGGTAGACTACAGGTAGGGATCAGGTAGACTACAGGTAGGGATCAGGTAGGATATAGGTAGGGATCAGGTAGGCTACAGGTAGGGATCAGGTAGGCTACAGGTATGGATCAGGTAGGCTACAGGTAGGGATCAGGTAGGCTACAGGTATGGATCAGGTAGACTCCAGGTAGAGATCAGGTAGACTACAGGTAGAGATCAGGTAGGCTACAGGTAGACTACAGGTAGGGATCAGGTAGACTACAGGTAGGGATCAGGTAGGATATAGGTAGGGATCAGGTAGGCTACAGGTAGGGATCAGGTAGGCTACAGGTATGGATCAGGTAGACTACAGGTAGAGATCAGGTAGACTACAGGTAGAGATCAGGTAGGCTACAGGTAGACTACAGGTAGGGTTCAGGTAGGCTACAGGTAGGGATGCAGGCAGAGGATGATGACGAAGTAGGGCCTACAGCAAGAAGTTATGTCAATTATCATTCTGTCACTGCATGACAATGTACATTTGTTATTGTCTACAATTATTATTGTCTTTGAAGCCAAAAACAGGACATGTATTTTGGGGAAATGCTGTAAATAGCACGCTGTTCAGTTGTGTTTATGTTCATACCAATACATGAAAGCAGAATTGCATTAGCCTACGGGGCAAATGAATACAAAAATCAATTAGGCCTACAGCTATCACAGCCTATATTTTAATAGCAATAAAATAGCTTTTTTTTTTCGAATGGTCACCAAAAACGAGGGCTCCCTCACCTCTCAATTTCCAATTCAATCAACCCCTGGCTGTCAGATTACAACAAGGTTTACGAGGCAGAATCAACCCCTGGCTATCAGATTACAACAAGGTTTACAAGGCAGAATCAACCCCTGGCTATCAGATTACAACAAGGTTTACAAGGCAGAATCAACCCCTGGCTATCAGATTACAACAAGGTTTACAAGGCAGAATCAACCCCTGGCTATCAGATTACAACAAGGTTTACAAGGCAGAATCAACCCCTGGCTATCAGATTACAACAAGGTTTACAAGGCAGAATCAACCCCTGGCTATCAGATTACAACAAGGTTTACAAGGCAGAATCAACCCCTGGCTATCAGATTACAACAAGGTTTACAAGGCAGAATCAACCCCTGGCTGTCAGATTACAACAAGGTTTACAAGGCAGAATCAACCCCTGGCTGTCAGATTACAACAAGGTTTACAAGGCAGAATCAACCCCTGGCTATCAGATTACAACAAGGTTTACAAGGCAGAATCAACCCCTGGCTATCAGATTACAACAAGGTTTACAAGGCAGAATCAACCCCTGGCTATCAGATTACAACAAGGTTTACAAGGCAGAATCAACCCCTGGCTGTCAGATTACAACAAGGTTTACAAGGCAGAATCAACCCCTGGCTATCAGATTACAACAAGGTTTACAAGGCAGAATCAACCCCTGGCTATCAGATTACAACAAGGTTTACAAGGCAGAATCAACCCCTGGCTACCAGATTACAACAAGGTTTACAAGGCAGAATCAACCCCTGGCTATCAGATTACAACAAGGTTTACAAGGCAGAATCAACCCCTGGCTATTAGATTACAACAAGGTTTACAAGGCAGAATCAACCCCTGGCTATCAGATTACAACAAGGTTTACAAGGCAGAATCAACCCCTGGCTATCAGATTACAACAAGGTTTACAAGGCAGAATCAACCCCTGGCTATCAGATTACAACAAGGTTTACAAGGCAGAATCAACCCCTGGCTATCAGATTATAACAAGGTTTACAAGGCCGAATCAACCCCTGGCTATCAGATTACAACAAGGTTTACAAGGCAGAATCAACCCCTGGCTATCAGATTACAACAAGGTTTACAAGGCAGAATCAACCCCTGGCTATCAGATTACAACAAGGTTTACAAGGCAGAATCAACCCCTGGCTATCAGATTACAACAAGGTTTACAAGGCAGAATCAACCCCTGGCTATCAGATTACAACAAGGTTTACAAGGCAGAATCAACCCCTGGCTATCAGATTACAACAAGGTTTACAAGGCAGAATCAACCCCTGGCTATCAGATTATAACAAGGTTTACAAGGCAGAATCAACCCCTGGCTATCAGATTACAACAAGGTTTACAAGGCAGAATCAACCCCTGGCTATCAGATTACAACAAGGTTTACAAGGCAGAATCAACCCCTGGCTATCAGATTACAACAAGGTTTACAAGGCAGAATCAACCCCTGGCTATCAGATTACAACAAGGTTTACAAGGCAGAATCAACCCCTGGCTATCAGATTACAACAAGGTTTACAAGGCAGAATCAACCCCCGGCTATCAGATTACAACAAGGTTTACAAGGCAGAATCAACCCCCGGCTATCAGATTACAACAAGGTTAACAAGGCAGAATCAACCCCCGGCTATCAGATTACAACAAGGTTTACAAGGCAGAATCAACCCCTGGCTGTCAGATTACAACAAGGTTTACAAGGCAGAATCAACCCCTGGCTATCAGATTATAACAAGGTTTACAAGGCAGAATCAACCCCCGGCTATCAGATTACAACAAGGTTTACAAGGCAGAATCAACCCCCGGCTATCAGATTACAACAAGGTTAACAAGGCAGAATCAACCCCTGGCTATCAGATTACAACAAGGTTTACAAGGCGGAGTTAAAATGCCGACATCAAACTCAAAGCCGTCGGCCCACTGACTGAACGGCTGCCTGGCGAAGCAAACTGGCACCGTCTCTGTTCTCTGCTTTCTATAAGTCAGAGACAAGGGCGCTGCTGCTCTCTGAGCCAGTCAGCCAATAAAGACAGCTGTTGGATTTTAATTGGGATTGGAATGAATTGAGTTGAACAAGATAATGGTGGTCTGGAGCTACGGTAGTGTATGGCAACGCTCCTGGTCATAGTGTATGAATATAAACTCTGAAATTGGACTATTTTGCATGTACCATAGATTTGAAGCTAGCAACTATCTTATTGCCCAGTTTTCAGTGAGATTAAGAAATCTTTCAGCTCTGAGGAAAGTTAGGTGAGGCATTAGGAAAGTAAATATGACATATCATAAATAATAGAGGCATTATCATGATTGTCCTTCGGCTATATTCATCATCAGGTCTAGGAGAACTGGTT
Organism: Salvelinus alpinus; assembly: GCF_045679555.1. Classification (NCBI taxonomy): domain Eukaryota; kingdom Metazoa; phylum Chordata; class Actinopteri; order Salmoniformes; family Salmonidae; genus Salvelinus; species Salvelinus alpinus. The sequence goes on from NC_092095.1 coordinate 69,461,616, forward strand.
GACAACTTGTTGTTTCTGTCTGTCTGTCTGTCTGTCTGTCTGTCTGTCTGTCTGTCTGTCTGTCTGTCTGTCTGTCTGTCTGTCTGTCTGTCTGTCTGTCTGTCTGTCTGTCTGTCTGTCTGTCTGTCTGTCTGTCTGTCTGTCTGCCTGCCTGCCTGCCTGCCTGCCTGCCTGCCTGCCTGTCTGTCTGTCTGTCTGTCTGTCTGTCTGTCTGTCTGTCTGTCTGTCTGTCTGTCTGTCTGTCTGTCTGTCTGTCTGTCTGTCTGTCTGTCTGTCCAGGGGGTCTACATCGCAGGCCTGGGAGCCTTCACCTTCTCTCAGCAGAAGCTGGACGTAGGGAACAAGTTTGTTCTGATCCAGCGACCCATCTTCCTGCTCTCTGAGAAGCTGTCCCAGTCACACGGCCTCAAGCAGGTCAAACCGCTGTCTGCAGGTGAGTGGCGATGGGCCAAGAACACACACACACACACACACACACACACACACACACACACACACACACACACACACACACACACACACACACACACACACACACACACACACACACACACACACACACACACACACACACACACACACACACACACACACACTGATACCAGCAATGTGTCCCATAGAAACAGTGTGTTACGCTGATAGCAGCAATGTGTCCCATAGAAACAGTATGATGAAAGAGAATGAATGAGAAAACCCAGTGCACAGCTGTGTGTCTAAATCCAAGTGTTGCTTTTAGCAGGAGCATCACAATGACATTGTCCGTTCTAGTCATTGTATTTCTATGTGTGTGCCTGTGCCATCCGTCTGTCCGTCCGTCATCACTGCAGGGGATGTGCCACTGGTCCAGCTCAACTTCCCAACCCTGTCTGAGAGATAGACATATTAACACACTAAGATGGCTGTCTGTGGAGAGCATGTTGGGAATGGGATAGAGATAGACATATTAACACACTAAGATGGCTGTCTGTGGAGAGCATGTTGGGAATGGGATAGAGATAGACATATTAACACA
>NC_092095.1:69465127-69471629 GCF_045679555.1 Salvelinus alpinus
CTGATGACCATATTCAACTGATGACCATATTCAACTGATGACCATATTCAACTGATGGCCATATTCAACTGATGGCCATATTCAACTGATGGCCATATTCAACTGACGGCCATATTCAACTGACGGCCATATTCAACTGACGACCATATTCAACTGACGACCATATTCAACTGACGACCATATTCAATTGCTTTGGATGAACTCAGTGAATATCTGGATCAGATTGAGGTGTTTTAATGGGTGTACCGTCTCTGGTGAGAGATATGTGTTGGGCTCACTTAACCTTGATAACCCTGTGTTGGAGAGAAAGGTAAGCTAATATAACATTATCTAGACTTGGACGTATCCCAGAACATGTATTTCTCTTCCTACGGTAGCTTCATCTGTCAAGTCTTTCTCATCTATAGTTATGTTACCATGTGTACCCAGAATCCCTGGTGACTCCGCGGTCCAGATCCAGACACACCCTGCACCCAGCCAAGGTCAACGGGATCAGTCTCACTGATGACCTGGAGCCCAGACCTCCAGCAGAGACCAACACTGACAGGTACTGTTACTGTCAGCCTCAATGCTAACCCCAGCTGTTGTCGGCCTCACTGCTAACCCCAGCTGTTGTCGGCCTCACTGCTAACCCCAGCTATTGTAGGCCTCACTGCTAACCCCAGCTATTGTAGGCCTCACTGCTAACCCCAGCTATTGTAGGCCTCACTGCTAACCCCAGCTATTGTAGGCCTCACTGCTAACCCCAGCTGTTGTCGGCCTCACTGTTAACCCCAGCTATTGTCGGCCTCACTGCTAACCCCAGCTATTGTCGGCCTCACCGCTAACCCCAGCTGTTGTCGGCCTCACCGCTAACCCCAGCTATTGTCAGCCTCACTGCTAACCCCAGCTATTGTCGGTCTCACTGCTAACCCCAGCTATTGTCGGCCTCACTGCTAACCCCAGCTATTGTCGGCCTCACTGCTAACCCCAGCTATTGTCGGCCTCACTGCTAACCCCAGCTATTGTCGGCCTCACTGCTAACCCCAGCTATTGTCGGCCTCACTGCTAACCCCAGCTATTGTAGGCCTCACTGCTAACCCCAGCTATTGTCGGCCTCACTGCTAACCCCAGCTATTGTCGGCCTCACTGCTAACCCCAGCTATTGTCGGCCTCACTGCTAACCCCAGCTATTGTCGGCCTCACTGCTAACCCCAGCTATTGTCGGCCTCACTGCTAACCCCAGCTATTGTCGGCCTCACTGCTAACCCCAGCTATTGTCGGCCTCACTGCTAACCCCAGCTATTGTCAGCCTCACTGCTAACCCCAGCTATTGTAGGCCTCACTGCTAACCCCAGCTGTTGTCGGCTAACACTGTTAACCTCAGCTATTGTAGGCCTCACTGCTAACCCCAGCTATTGTCAGCCTCACTGCTAACCCCAGCTATTGTAGGCCTCACTGCTAACCCCAGCTATTGTCAGCCTCACTGCTAACCCCAGCTATTGTCAGCCTCACTGCTAACCCCAGCTATTGTCAGCCTCACTGCTAACCCCAGCTATTGTCAGCCTCACTGCTAACCCCAGCTATTGTCAGCCTCACTGCTAACCCCAGCTATTGTCAGCCTCACTGTTAACCCCAGCTATTGTCGACCTCACTGCTAACCCCAGCTATTGTCAGCCTCACTGTTAACCCCAGCTATTGTCGACCTCACTGCTAACCCCAGCTATTGTCAGCCTCACTGTTAACCTCAGCTATTGTCAGCCTCACTGCTAACCCCAGCTATTGTCGGCCTCACTGTTAACCTCAGCTATTGTCAGCCTCACTGTTAACCCCAGCTATTGTCGACCTCACTGCTAACCCCAGCTATTGTCAGCCTCACTGTTAACCTCAGCTATTGTCAGCCTCACTGCTAACCCCAGCTATTGTCGGCCTCACTGTTAACCTCAGCTATTGTCAGCCTCACTGTTAACCCCAGCTATTGTCGACCTCACTGCTAACCCCAGCTATTGTCAGCCTCACTGTTAACCTCAGCTATTGTCGGCCTCACTGCTAACCCCAGCTATTGTCGACCTCACTGCTAACCCCAGCTATTGTCAGCCTCACTGTTAACCTCAGCTATTGTCAGCCTCACTGCTAACCCCAGCTGTTGTCGGCTAACACTGTTAACTTCATCTCCTACTGACCAGGCTGCATCCCACATGGCACCATATTCCATATGTTACGTAGTGCACTACTTCATAGGGCTTTGATCAAAGGTAGTGCACAACATAAGGAATAGGGTGCCTTTTGGGACATAGCCACACACTGCCACAGGATAGTGAGTGAAGCTTGACCCTGGTTGGTCTCCTCTCTAAACCTGTTATTCCAGGACTGTAACACAAGACCCTGGTTGGTCTCTCCTCTAACCCTGTTAATCCAGGACAGTAACACAAGACCCTGGTTGGTCTCTCCTCTAACCCTGTTAATCCAGGACAGTAACACAAGACTCTGGTTGGTCTCTCCTCTAACCCTGTTAATCCAGGACAGTAACACAAGACTCTGGTTGGTCTCTCCTCTAACCCTGTTAATCCAGGACAGTAACACAAGACCCTGGTTGGTCTCCTCTCTAACCCTGTTAATCCAGGACAGTAACACAAGACCCTGGTTGGTCTCCTCTCTAACCCTGTTAATCCAGGACAGTAACACAAGACCCTGGTTGGTCTCTCCTCTAACCCTGTTAATCCAGGACAGTAACACAAGACTCTGGTTGGTCTCTCCTCTAACCCTGTTAATCCAGGACAGTAACACAAGACTCTGGTTGGTCTCTCCTCTAACCCTGTTAATCCAGGACAGTAACACAAGACCCTGGTTGGTCTCCTCTCTAACCCTGTTAATCCAGGACAGTAACACAAGACCCTGGTTGGTCTCTCCTCTAACCCTGTTAATCCAGGACAGTAACACAAGACCCTGGTTGGTCTCCTCTCTAACTCTGTTAATCCAGGACAGTAACACAAGACCCTGGTTGGTCTCCTCTCTAACCCTGTTATTCCAGGACAGTAACACAAGACCCTGGTTGGTCTCTCCTCTAACTCTGTTAATCCAGGACGGTAACACAAGACTCCACTCCCAGCCCACAGCAGATTGCATGATGTAACAGAAAACCAGTTTGGAAACAAGTGTTTTAATCATCACTTCTAAGCGCTATCCTCAAGGGATCCAATGTATACACAATAATAAGTCAAATTCAGTGGCTAAGACCTGAAGACCCAATACCTAGGTTATGTCCCAATTATCTCTCCTTCCTCCCAAAGTGTGCACTTGTTCACTTCCCTTCACTGATTTGAAAGGAAATGACTGGTATAAGAAATATGGTGGAAACTCCCAGGAGCCCCATGCCTCCAATTCAAATTAGATTTATGGGAAGTAGTGAACACGTGTTTATTATATTATTGGAACACACCCTTGGGCAATCTGCGGGAGTCTAGGAGAGGGTACTTGTGTTACTGTCCTGTCCTGGGACAGTGGCTCCATGAATGATGTAGCTCTCCCTGTGTGGGACAGTCCCTCACCTGTCACCACCTGATCATTCAGACAGTGTGCCCTGAGGTTTAGCCTGCCCTGTACCCCCCACAGCGATCCCGTGGCCCTGGGCTCTGAAACTAGACCCCCCTGGACGTTCCTCCGTCCATACAGACACTGTCTGCGTCCCAAATGACACCCTATTCCCTATATAGTGCACTACTTTTGACCAGGGCCCATGGCACCCTATTCCCTATATAGTGCACTACTTTTGACCAGGGCCATACATTAAGAGAGTTGGGCCAGGTTTTAGAACGGACACCATGTTAAAACGCCTTTATTGTCAACATGTTGATGATGTAACAATACGTGAGCGCCTCCGACAGTCCCTGTGAAATGACCCGCTGTAAACAAGCAAAACAGAGCAGCGGATTTAACAGATTTTTTTATTGATCAAAATGTTGGATAATGTTTATTCAAGTCTGTAGTGTGTTGTAGTGTGTCTGTAGTGTGTCTGTAGTGTGTCTGTAGTGTGTTGTAGTGTGTCTGTAGTGTGTCTGTAGTGTGTCTGTGGTGTGTCTGTAGTGTGTCTGTAGTGTGTTGTAGTGTGTCTGTAGTGTGTCTGTAGTGTGGTGTAGTGTGTCTGTAGTGTGTCTGTAGTGTGTCTGTATTGTGTCTGTGGTGTGTCGGTAGTGTGTCTGTAGTGTGTCTGTAGTGTGTCTGTAGTGTGTCTGTGGTGTGTCTGTAGTGTGTCTGTAGTGTGTTGTGGTGTGTCTGTGGTGTGTCTGTAGTGTGTTGTAGTGTGTCTGTGGTGTGTCTGTAGTGTGTCTGTAGTGTGTCTGTGGTGTGTCTGTGGTGTGTCTGTAGTGTGTATGTAGTGTGTCTGTGGTGTGTCCGTAGTGTGTCTGTAGTGTGTTGTAGTGTGTCTGTAGTGTGTTGTAGTGTGTCTGTGGTGTGACTGTAGTGTGTCTGTAGTGTGTCTGTAGTGTGTCTGTAGTGTGTCTGTGGTGTGTCTGTAGTGTGTTGTGGTGTGTCTGTAGTGTGTCTGTAGTGTGTCTGTGGTGTGTCTGTAGTGTGTTGTAGTGTGTCTGTAGTGTGTCTGTAGTGTGTCTGTAGTGTGTCTGTAGTGTGTCTGTAGTGTGTCTGTGGTGTGTCTGTAGTGTGTCTGTAGTGTGTCTGTAGTGTGTTGTCGTGTGTCTGTAGTGTGTCTGTAGTGTGTTGTAGTGTGTCTGTAGTGTGTCTGTAGTGTGTCTGTATTGTGTCTGTGGTGTGTCTGTAGGGTGTCTGTAGTGTGTCTGTAGTATGTCTGTAGTGTGTCTGTGGTGTGTCTGTAGTGTGTCTGTAGTGTGTCTGTAGTGTGTCTGTAGTGTGTCTGTGGTGTGTCTGTAGTGTGTCTGTAGTGTGTCTGTAGTATGTCTGTAGTGTGTCTGTGGTGTGTCTGTAGTGTGTCTGTAGTGTGTCTGTAGTGTGTCTGTAGTGTGTCTGTGGTGTGTCTGTAGTGTGTCTGTAGTGTGTTGTGGTGTGTCTGTAGTGTGTCTGTAGTGTGTCTGTGGTGTGTCTGTAGTGTGTTGTAGTGTGTCTGTGGTGTGTCTGTAGTGTGTCTGTAGTGTGTCTGTGGTGTGTCTGTGGTGTGTCTGTAGTGTGTATGTAGTGTGTCTGTGGTGTGTCCGTAGTGTGTCTGTAGTGTGTTGTAGTGTGTCTGTAGTGTGTTGTAGTGTGTCTGTGGTGTGACTGTAGTGTGTCTGTAGTGTGTCTGTAGTGTGTCTGTGGTGTGTCTGTAGTGTGTTGTGGTGTGTCTGTAGTGTGTCTGTAGTGTGTCTGTGGTGTGTCTGTGGTGTGTCTGTAGTGTGTCTGTAGTGTGTCTGTAGTGTGTCTGTAGTGTGTCTGTAGTGTGTCTGTGGTGTGTCTGTAGTGTGTTGTGGTGTGTCTGTAGTGTGTTGTAGTGTGTCTGTAGTATGTCTGTAGTGTGTCTGTAGTGTGTCTGTAGTGTGTTTGTAGTGTGTCAGTAGTGTGTCTGTAGTGTCAATAAACTGCATATCTGCTTTCACCGGACATCTTCATATAGGTTTAGGAAACTAGCAGCAATGAACAGCACATTGTGGAAGCCTTCAACTATCACTGGGCTCCGGCTGTGCAGGAGAAAGTGATGCTCTCAGAACGTTCAACAGCATTGACCCAACTCTCTCTACTGTATATATATATATATATATATCTATATGATTCTGGGTTTCCTGATGGGTCCTGGTCAAAAGTAGTGCACTATATAGGGAATAGGGTGCCATTCGAAACCCATTGTGGGCGACTGCCTGTATTCAGTGTTTGTCAGCAGTTAAAGTGGAAAGGGAGGGAAGGTTGAGGGAGGCTGACGTGCTAATAGAGCTGTTGGTTAAGCTGACACAGAGCTATTCAACTACTGACCCTTAGGGACCCAAGTACTGCTGGTCACTACTGACTGGCCAGAGAGTCTTCTCCCTGATTAAAATAAGTACTGCTGGTCATCATTGACTGGCCAGAGAGTCTTCTCCCTGATTAAAATAAGTACTGCTGGTCACTACTGACTGGCCAGAGAGTCTTCTCCCTGATTAAAATAAATACTGCTGGTCACTACTGACTGGCCAGAGAGTCTTCTCCCTGATTAAAATAAATACTGCTGGTCACTACTGACTGGCCAGAGAGTCTTCTCCCTGATTAAAATAAATACTGCTGGTCACTACTGATTGGCCAGAGAGTCTTCTCCCTGATTAAAATAAATACTGCTGGTCACTACTGACTGGCCAGAGAGTCTTCTCCCTGATTAAAATAAATACTGCTGGTCACTACTGACTGGCCAGAGAGTCTTCTCCCTGATTAAAATAAATACTGCTGGTCACTACTGACTGGCCAGAGAGTCTTCTCCCTGATTAAAATAAATACTGCTGGTCACTACTGACTGGCCAGAGAGTCCTCTCCCTGCTTAAAATAAATACTGCTGGTCACTACTGACTGGCCAGAGAGTCTTCTCCCTGATTAAAATAAATACTGCTGG
>NC_092095.1:69471729-69501729 GCF_045679555.1 Salvelinus alpinus
TGGCCAGAGAGTCTTCTCCCTGATTAAAATAAATACTGCTGGTCACTACTGACTGGCCAGAGAGTCTTCTCCCTGATTAAAAGAAATACTGCTGGTCACTACTGACTGGCCAGAGACTCTTCTCCCTGATTAAAATAAATATTGCTGGTCACTACTGACTGGCCAGAGAGTGTTCTCCCTGATTAAAATAAATACTGCTGGTCACTACTGACTGGACAGAGGGTCTTCTCCCTGATTAAAATAAATACTGCTGGTCACTACTGACTGCTGGTCACTACTGACTGGCCAGGACTGCAGTTGAATAGCCCCTGATCTGAAAGGTAACCCAGGACTGTAGTTGAATAGCCCCTGATCTGAAAGATAACCCAGGACTGCAGTTGAATAGCCCCTGATCTGAAAGATAACCCAGGACTGTGGTTGAATAGCCCCTGATCTGAAAGATAACCCAGGACTGTGGTTGAATAGCCCCTGATCTGAAAGATAACCCAGAACTACAGTTGATCAGCCCCTGATATGAAAGATAACCCAGGACTGCAGTTGAATAGCCCCTGATCTGAAAGATAACCCAGGACTGCGGTTGAATAGCCCCTGATCTGAAAGATAACCCAGGACTGTGGTTGAATAGCCCCTGATCTGAAAGATAACCCAGGACTGTGGTTGAATAGCCCCTGATCTGAAAGATAACCCAGGACTGCAGTTGAATAGCCCCTGATCTGAAAGATAACCCAGGACTGCAGTTGAATAGCCCCTGATCTGAAAGATAACCCAAGACTGCAGTTGAATAGCCCCTGATCTGAAAGATAACCCAGGACTGTTATCTGTTTCCAACCTGCTGTCCTGTAGGTCCACAGTGTCTATCCTACCACTGGAGGGCGCTGCTCTGAAGGAGGGGAAGGTGAAGAGGGTGGACTCTCACCTGGACATGCCCTGTGTCAACCACAACAGGGCTGGGCAGGTGTGTGTGTGCGCGCCGAACACTCTGCTTTTGTGAGTGTGTATGAGGGGTGTCAATCAATCAATCAATCAATCAATCAGTCAATCAATCAATAACTGTGTGTTTCCTGTGTATTTCCTGTGTATTCCTGTGTTTCCTGTGTAGAGTTGTTACCTGTGTATATACCATCACCTATCCTTCCCTATAGGAGTTGTTACCTGTGTATATAACATCACCTATCCTTCCCTATAGGAGTTGTTACCTGTGTGTATAACATCACCTATCCTTCCCTATAGGAGTTGTTACCTGTGTGTATAACATCACCTATCCTTCCCTATAGGAGTTGTTACCTGTGTATATAACATCACCTATCCTTCCCTATAGGAGTTGTTACCTGTGTGTATAACATCACCTATCCTTCCCTATAGGAGTTGTTACCTGTGTGTATAACATCACCTATCCTTCCCTATAGGAGTTGTTACCTGTGTATATAACATCACCTATCCTTCCCTATAGGAGTTGTTACCTGTGTGTATAACATCACCTATCCTTCCCTATAGGAGTTGTTATCTGAGTGTATAACATCACCTATCCTTCCCTATAGGAGTTGTTACCTGTGTGTATAACATCACCTATCCTTCCCTATAGGAGTTGTTACCTGTGTATATAACATCACCTATCCTTCCCTATAGGAGTTGTGTTACCTGTGTATATAACATCACCTATCCTTCCCTATAGGAGTTGTGTTACCTGTGTATATAACATCACCTATCCTTCCCTATAGGAGTTGTTACCTGTGTATATAACATCACCTATCCTTCCCTATAGGAGTTGTTACCTGTGTATATACCATCACCTATCCTTCCCTATAGGAGTTGTTACCTGTGTGTATAACATCACCTATCCTTCCCTATAGGAGTTGTTACCTGTGTATATAACATCACCTATCCTTCCCTATAGGAGTTGTTACCTGTGTGTATAACATCCCCTATCCTTCCCTATAGGAGTTGTGTTACCTGTGTATAACATCACCTATCCTTCCCTATAGGAGTTGTTACCTGTGTATATAACATCACCTATCCTTCCCTATAGGAGTTGTTATCTGTGTATATAACATCACCTATCCTTCCCTATAGGAGTTGTTACCTGTGTGTATAACATCACCTATCCTTCCCTATAGGAGTTGTGTTACCTGTGTATATAACATCACCTATCCTTCCCTATAGGAGTTGTTACCTGTGTGTATAACATCACCTATCCTTCCCTATAGGAGTTGTTATCTGTGTGTATAACATCACCTATCCTTCCCTATAGGAGTTGTTACCTGTGTATATAACATCACCTATCCTTCCCTATAGGAGGTGTTACCTGTGTATATAACATCACCTATCCTTCCCTATAGGAGTTGTTACCTGTGTATATAACATCACCTATCCTTCCCTATAGGAGTTGTTATCTGTGTATATAAAATCACCTATCCTTCCCTATAGGAGTTGTTATCTGTGTATATAACATCACCTATCCTTCCCTATAGGAGTTGTTACCTGTGTGTATAACATCACCTATCCTTCCCTATAGGAGTTGGGTTACCTGTGTATATAACATCACCTATCCTTCCCTATAGGAGTTGTTACCTGTGTGTATAACATCACCTATCCTTCCCTATAGGAGTTGTTATCTGTGTGTATAACATCACCTATCCTTCCCTATAGGAGTTGTTACCTGTGTATATAACATCACCTATCCTTCCCTATAGGAGGTGTTACCTGTGTGTATAACATCACCTATCCTTCCCTATAGGAGTTGTTATCTGTGTGTATAACATCACCTATCCTTCCCTATAGGAGTTGTTACCTGTGTATATAACATCACCTATCCTTCCCTATAGGAGTTGTTACCTGTGTGTATAACATCACCTATCCTTCCCTATAGGAGTTGTTATCTGAGTGTATAACATCACCTATCCTTCCCTATAGGAGTTGTTACCTGTGTGTATAACATCACCTATCCTTCCCTATAGGAGTTGTTACCTGTGTATATAACATCACCTATCCTTCCCTATAGGAGTTGTTACCTGTGTGTATAACATCACCTATCCTTCCCTATAGGAGTTGTTACCTGTGTATATAACATCACCTATCCTTCCCTATAGGAGTTGTGTTACCTGTGTATATAACATCACCTATCCTTCCCTATAGGAGTTGTTACCTGTGTATATAACATCACCTATCCTTCCCTATAGGAGTTGTGTTACCTGTGTATATAACATCACCTATCCTTCCCTATAGGAGTTGTGTTACCTGTGTATATAACATCACCTATCCTTCCCTATAGGAGTTGTGTTACCTGTGTATATAACATCACCTATCCTTCCCTATAGGAGTTGTTACCTGTGTATATAACATCACCTATCCTTCCCTATAGGAGTTGTTACCTGTGTATATAACATCACCTATCCTTCCCTATAGGAGTTGTTACCTGTGTATATAACATCACCTATCCTTCCCTATAGGAGTTGTTATCTGTGTATATAACATCACCTATCCTTCCCTATAGGAGTTGTGTTACCTGTGTATATAACATCACCTATCCTTCCCTATAGGAGTTGTGTTACCTGTGTATATAACATCACCTATCCTTCCCTATAGGAGTTGTGTTACCTGTGTATATAACATCACCTATCCTTCCCTATAGGAGTTGTTACCTGTGTATATAACATCACCTATCCTTCCCTATAGGAGTTGTTACCTGTGTATATAACATCACCTATCCTTCCCTATAGGAGTTGTTACCTGTGTATATAACATCACCTATCCTTCCCTATAGGAGTTGTTACCTGTGTATAACATCACCTATCCTTCCCTATAGGAGTTGTTATCTGTGTATATAACATCACCTATCCTTCCCTATAGGAGTTGTTACCTGTGTATATAACATCACCTACCCTTCCCTATAGGAGTTGTTACCTGTGTATATAACATCACCTATCCTTCCCTATAGGAGTTGTGTTACCTGTGCATGCAGCGGGCCCAGCGTAACATCCCCCACTACCTGGCAGAGGAGAGGCTGACGGAACAGCAGGAGGAGGAGAGGGTGTTACTGTTCAACGAGCAGCGCAGAGACCAGGACTACCTACAGAGGGAGCAGGTGAGGCCAGCACCACTCTGATGATGAGATGAGCAACATGTTACATGTTCCCTTTGTCTTTTACTCTTTGTCTTGGAGTGATGAATAGACAGAATACTACTACACTAAAAGCCAAGGGAGAATCTGCATGTGTACTTCTGTTTAAGTCCTGGAGTCACATTAAACTCAGTAGTCAGATTAAACTCAGTAGTCAGATTAAACTCAGTAGTGAGGTGACACTGAGCCTGTGTGTATTTGTGATGTGGTGTGTGTGTGTGTGTATTTGTGATGTGGTGTGTGTGTGTGTATTTGTGATGTGGTGTGTGTGGGTGTGTATTTGGGACGTTGTGGCGTGTGTGTGTGTGTGTGTGTGTACTTGTGATGTGGTGGCGTGTGTGTGTGTGTGTGTGTATTTGTGACGTGGTGGTGGTGTGTGTGTGTGTGTGTGTGTGTGTGTGTGTGTGTGTGTGTGTGTGTGTGTGTGTGTGTGTGTGTGTGTGTGTGTGTGTGTGTGTGTGTGTGTGTGTGTGTATTTGTGACGTGGTGGTGGTGTGTGTGTGTGTGTGTGTGTGTGTGTGTGTGTGTGTGTGTGTGTGTGTGTGTGTGTGTGTGTGTGTATTTGTGACGTGGTGGTGGTGGTGTGTGTGTGTGTATTTGTGGTGTGGTGGTGTGATATGTTAGGCGGACCGTCTGGAGATACGTGAGAACAACCAGAAGGTGGCAGCGTTCAACCTGGCAGTGTCTGAAGCCATGAAGGAGAAGAAGGTTGCTCGCTCCTCCCACTTCCATGTGAGCCCTGGCCTTGTCCAATCAGCACACTGATCTTCAGGGGGTTTAAATGTTCTAGAGTTCAAATGGTTCACGGCTTTTCAGTTGCTGCATTTAGCATGCATTGGTCTATGCATAGTTACTATTGAAACACTTAGCCAATGGTCTAAGCTCATCAATGAATGATGTTGTGATGATATTGAACCCCCCCCCGGGGCCCCCCCACAGGGTTCGTACATCTTCAGGGGCCGTCCCCTCACCCCTCCCAGGGTCCATAAGCAGCGCGGCTACATGCAGGATCTGCGGGCCCAGGCGGAGTGGAGGAAGGGCCAGGTCAGCCAGACTCAGCAGGACCAGGAGCTCATCCACCTGCTACAACGGGTCCAGCTTGCACAGGAGTAGGTGATGCATCTGAGTCCCACATGGCACCCCATTACCTATGTAGTGCACTACTTCGTTTTAACCAGGGCTCTTCAGTGCACTATAAAGGGAGTAGGGTGCCGCGTCAATATGTTTGTCTAAGAGGAAGTGCACCTGCTGCCATGAACCCATGTAAACAGGCTTGTGGTCTCTACTGTACATACAGAATGCTGTGGTCATTGTACAACCTGTTGCTCAGTTTCTACAGTGTGTGAATAGCTGTTGTGTGTCTCAGAACCTCCTTGCATAAGTCCCAGCAGCTCCACCTGAAACAGAAGAACACTAGCTGTTACAAGAAAGCCCTGGATACACAGGTAAGAGTCTGTCCTACCATGTCTGTCCTACCATACCATGCTATATGTTATATAGCATACCTACCAGACCATACCTACCAGACCTACCAGACCCTACCTACCAGACTGTACCTACCAAGCCATACCTACCAGACCATACCTACCAGACCTACCAGACCCTACCTACCAGACTGTACCTACCAAGCCATACCTACCGGACCATACCTACCAGACCATACCTACCAAGCCCTGCCTACCTACCAGACCAGACCTACCAGACCATACCTACCACACCATACCTACCACACCATACCTACCAGACCATACCTACCACACCATACCTACCACACCATACCTACCACACCATACCTACCAGACCAGACCAGACCTACCAAAGACATGCCTCCCACCATGTGTTATACAAGTGCAGGTTGAAGTGGAGGGATATTTATTATGTTGATTAAAATGCTGTGGATTGAATAACTGAACTCCCAGGTGTGCTGCACAGGTTAAGGCTGAGCAAGGCAGAGGGGACCACTACAGATTGATGTTTACCTGACTTACTGTCTTGTTGTACAGGTGGAAACAGGGAAGGGCAAGCCGCAGAAAGCCAAGGGAAATAGGAGAGTGATGTTCCCGCCCATCCAGGGACAGACAGCAGCAGGAGATGACTCAGAGCAGGCAGGAAACATAATATAGACAAGTCTCTACGGAGAGGATAGGATAGGGGGAGACAGATGGAGAGGTTTAAGATAAAGAAGGGAAGGGATAGAGAGGGAAGGAAAGAGGAGGGGGAAATGGAGAGGAAGAGGAGTTAAAATTCATGGTAAAGAAGGGCAGTTGAGCCAGACTTGAAGTACTTAAAGAAGCGGAGTTGAGCCAGACTTGAAGTACTTAAAGAAGCGGAGTTGAGCCAGACTTGAAGAACTTAAAGAAGAACAGTTGAGGAAGGAAATGCAGTAGATGAGGGAATTGAACAGTAGTCCAGCTGCTCTGTGGTGTCTATGTCTAGTCCAGGTTGAACAGTAGTCCTGCTGCTCTGTGGTGTCTATGACTAGTCCAGGTTTAACAGTAGTCCAGCTCCTCTGTGGTGTCTATGTCTAGTCCAGGTTGAACAGTAGTCCAGCTCCTCTGTGGTGTCTATGACTAGTCCAGGTTTAACAGTGGTCCAGCTCCTCTGTGGTGTCTATGTCTAGTCCAGGTTTAACAGTAGTCCAGCTCCTCTGTGGTGTCTATGTCTAGTCCAGGTTGAACAGTAGTCCAGCTGCTCTGTGGTGTCTATGTCTAGTCCAGGTTTAACAGTAGTCCAGCTGCTCTGTGGTGTCTATGTCTAGTCCAGGTTGAACAGTAGTCCAGCTCCACTGTGGTGTCTATGTCTAGTCCAGGTTTAACAGTAGTCCAGCTCCACTGTGGTGTCTATGTCTAGTCCAGGTTTAACAGTAGTCCAGCTGCTCTGTGGTGTCTATGTCTAGTCCAGGTTGAACAGTAGTCCAGCTCCTCTGTGGTGTCTATGTCTAGTCCAGGTTTAACAGTAGTCCAGCTCCACTGTGGTGTCTATGACTAGTCCAGGTTGAACAGTAGTCCAGCTGCTCTGTGGTGTCTATGTCTAGTCCAGGTTGAACAGTAGTCAGGCTGCACTGTGGTGTCTATGTCTAGTCCAGGTTGAACAGTAGTCCAGCTCCTCTGTGGTGTCTATGTCTAGTCCAGGTTGAACAGTAGTCCAGCTCCTCTGTGGTGTCTATGTCTAGTCCAGGTTGAACAGTAGTCCAGCTGCTCTGTGGTGTCTATGACTAGTCCAGGTTTAACAGTAGTCCAGCTCCTCTGTGGTGTCTATGACTAGTCCAGGTTGAACAGTAGTCCAGCTGCTCTGTGGTGTCTATGACTAGTCCAGGTTGAACAGTAGACCAGCTGCTCTGTGGTGTCTATGTCTAGTCCAGGTTTAACAGTAGTCCAGCTCCTCTGTGGTGTCTATGACTAGTCCAGGTTGAACAGTAGACCAGCTGCTCTGTGGTGTCTATGTCTAGTCCAGGTTTAACAGTAGTCCAGCTCCTCTGTGGTGTCTATGTCTAGTCCAGGTTGAACAGTAGTCCAGCTCCTCTGTGGTGTCTATGTCTAGTCCAGGTTGAACAGTAGTCCAGCTGCTCTGTGGTGTCTATGTCTAGTCCAGGTTGAACAGTAGTCCAGCTCCTCTGTGGTGTCTATGACTAGTCCAGGTTTAACAGTAGTCCAGCTGCTCTGTGGTGTCTATGTCTAGTCCAGGTTGAACAGTAGTCCAGCTGCTCTGTGGTGTCTATGTCTAGTCCAGGTTTAACAGTAGTCCAGCTGGTCTGTGGCGTCTATGTCTAGTCCAGGTTTAACAGTAGTCCAGCTGCTCTGTGGTGTCTATGTCTAGTCCAGGTTGAACAGTAGTCCAGCTCCTCTATGGTGTCTATGTCTAGTCCAGGTTTAACAGTAGTCCAGCTGCTCTGTGGTGTCTATGACTAGTCCAGGTTGAACAGTAGTCCAGCTCCTCTGTGGTGTCTATGTCTAGTCCAGGTTGAACAGTAGTCCAGCTGCTCTGTGGTGTCTATGTCTAGTCCAGGTTGAACAGTAGTCCAGCTCCTCTGTGGTGTCTATGTCTAGTCCAGGTTGAACAGTAGTCCAGCTCCTCTGTGGTGTCTATGTCTAGTCCAGGTTGAACAGTAGTCCAGCTGCTCTCTGGTGTCTATGTCTAGTCCAGGTTGAACAGTAGTCCTGCTGCTCTGTGGTGTCTATGTCTAGTCCAGGTTGAACAGTAGACCAGCTGCTCTGTGGTGTCTATGTCTAGTCCAGGTTGAACAGTAGTCCAGATCCTCTGTGGTGTCTATGTCTAGTCCAGGTTTAACAGTAGTCCAGCTGCTCTGTGGTGTCTATGTCTAGTCCAGGTTGAACAGTAGTCCTGCTGCTCTGTGGTGTCTATGTCTAGTCCAGGTTTAACAGTAGTCCAGCTGCTCTGTGGTGTCTATGTCTAGTCCAGGTTGAACAGTAGTCCTGCTGCTCTGTGGTGTCTATGACTAGTCCAGGTTGAACAGTAGTCCAGCTCCTCTGTGGTGTCTATGTCTAGTCCAGGTTGAACAGTAGTCCAGCTCCACTGTGGTGTCTATGTCTAGTCCAGGTTGAACAGTAGTCCTGCTGCTCTGTGGTGTCTATGTCTAGTCCAGGTTTAACAGTAGTCCAGCTCCTCTGTGGTGTCTATGTCTAGTCCAGGTTGAACAGTAGTCCTGCTGCTCTGTGGTGTCTATGTCTAGTCCAGGTTGAACAGTAGTCCTGCTGCTCTGTGGTGTCTATGTCTAGTCCAGGTTGAACAGTAGTCCTGCTGCTCTGTGGTGTCTATGACTAGTCTATATCTTCACCCAGGTTGAGTAGAAAAGTAATGTGATGATCTTGATGCTCCACAAATCTAATGGATGTTCTTTCATTAACGTATCTACCAGGTGGAGTACCAGGGCTCGGGCCTCCCAGCGCGCCTGCCCGACTCAGACGGCCCTGTGTTTGGCCAGCTGGACTGTACCCCTGCTGGGCTGTCAGAGCAGAGGCAGCGGGCGGAGAAGGTCTACCAGGAACAGCTGACCACGGCTAATAACAAGAGAAAAGAGCTGCTCCTTAACCGCAGCACCAAACAGAAGAACGAGAGAGAGATGCTCAACAGGAACAGGAAGGAGTGAGTGGGGGGGAGAGGTGGGAGAAAGGGAGAGAGAGGGAGTCATAGAGAGACTGGGGAGTGGGGAGGGTGAAATTCTCCACTTGAAATTCAGAAAGTGAGTGAATAAAATGAGAATGCAGAAAACATTGGTATGTGGAACGGTTCAAGGTTAAAGGTTAAAGGCCATTTTATATGAGATGTATTGTCTATATGTTCTGTTTCTATATTTTCCTCTCACTCTCTCTCCTGGCAGACTGATAAACGACCACATCAACCGCTTTGAGAAGCTGCGTAACCTGCGGGCCTCGTTGGAGGACACCTGGAGACGCAGCGCCGACCTGAAACGCCACCGAGACAGAGAGGAGAAGGAATTCATCAGGTAATGTACTCAAATCACAACCTAACCCTTCTATGTTTACAGATCTGTAAGATGGAAACAATATGATGGAAGCTTTCCCACTACACTGTTTATACCTATCCAGACCCTTCAGATCCACTACTACACTGTTTATACCTATCCAGACCCTTCAGATCCACTACTACACTGTTTATACCTATCCAGACCCTTCAGATCCACCACTACACTGTTTATACCTATCCAGACCCTTCAGATCCACTACTACACTGTTTATACCTATCCAGACCCTTCAGATCCACCACTACACTGTTTATACCTATCCAGACCCTTCAGATCCACTACTACACTGTTTATACCTATCCAGACCCTTCAGATCCACTACTACACTGTTTATACCTATCCATACCCTTCAGATCCACTACTACACTGTTTATACCTATCCAGACCCTACAGATCCACTACTACACTGTTTATACCTATCCAGACCCTTCAGATCCTCCACTACACTGTTTATACCTATCCAGACCCTTCAGATCCACCACTACACTGTTTATACCTATCCAGACCCTTCAGATCCACTACTACACTGTTTATACCTATCCAGACCCTTCAGATCCACTACTACACTGTTTATACCTATCCAGACCCTTCAGATCCACCACTACACTGTTTATACCTATCCAGACCCTTCAGATCCACCACTACACTGTTTATACCTATCCAGACACTTCAGATCCTCCACTACACTGTTTATACCTATCCAGACCCTTCAGATCCACTACTACACTGTTTATACCTATCCAGACCCTTCAGATCCTCCACTACACTGTTTATACCTATCCAGACCCTTCAGATCCACCACTACACTGTTTATACCTATCCAGACCCTTCAGATCCACCACTACACTGTTTATACCTATCCAGACCCTTCAGATCCACCACTACACTGTTTATACCTATCCAGACCCTTCAGATCCACTACTACACTGTTTATACCTATCCAGACCCTTCAGATCCACTACTACACTGTTTATACCTATCCAGACCCTTCAGATCCACTACTACACTGTTTATACCTATCCAGACCCTTCAGATCCACTACTACACTGTTTATACCTATCCAGACCCTTCAGATCCACTACTACACTGTTTATACCTATCCAGACCCTTCAGATCCACTACTACACTGTTTATACCTATCCAGACCCTTCAGATCCACCACTACACTGTTTATACCTATCCAGACCCTTCAGATCCACCACTACACTGTTTATACCTATCCAGACCCTACAGATCCACTACTACACTGTTTATACCTATCCAGACCCTTCCGATACACCACTACACTGTTTATACCTATCCAGACCCTTCAGATCCTCCACTACACTGTTTATACCTATCCAGACCCTACAGATCCACCACTACACTGTTTATACCTATCCAGACCCTACAGACCCTCCACTACACTGTTTATACCTATCCAGACCTTTCAGATCCACCACTACACTGTTTATACCTATCCAGACCCTTCAGATCCACTACTACACTGTTTATACCTATCCAGACCCTTCAGATCCACTACTACACTGTTTATACCTATCCAGACCCTTCAGATCCACCACTACACTGTTTATACCTATCCAGACCCTACAGATCCACCACTACACTGTTTATACCTATCCAGACCCTTCAGATCCACCACTACACTGTTTATACCTATCCAGACCCTTCAGATCCACTACTACACTGTTTATACCTATCCAGACCCTTCAGATCCACCACTACACTGTTTATACCTATCCAGACCCTTCAGATCCACTACTACACTGTTTATACCTATCCAGACCCTTCAGATCCACCACTACACTGTTTATACCTATCCAGACCCTTCAGATCCACTACTACACTGTTTATACCTATCCAGACCCTTCAGATCCACTACTACACTGTTTATACCTATCCAGACCCTTCAGATCCACTACTACACTGTTTATACCTATCCAGACCCTTCAGATCCACTACTACACTGTTTATACCTATCCAGACCCTTCAGATCCACTACTACACTGTTTATACCTATCCAGACCCTTCAGATCCACCACTACACTGTTTATACCTATCCAGACCCTTCCGATACACCACTACACTGTTTATACCTATCCAGACCCTTCAGATCCACCACTACACTGTTTATACCTATCCAGACCCTTCAGATCCACCACTACACTGTTTATACCTATCCAGACCCTTCAGATCCACTACTACACTGTTTATACCTATCCAGACCCTTCAGATCCACTACTACACTGTTTATACCTATCCAGACCCTTCAGATCCACCACTACACTGTTTATACCTATCCAGACCCTTCAGATCCACCACTACACTGTTTATACCTATCCAGACCCTACAGATCCACTACTACACTGTTTATACCTATCCAGACCCTTCAGATCCACTACTACACTGTTTATACCTATCCAGACCCTTCAGATCCACCACTATACTGTTTATACCTATCCAGACCCTTCAGATCCACCACTACACTGTTTATACCTATCCAGACCCTACAGATCCACTACTACACTGTTTATACCTATCCAGACCCTTCAGATCCACTACTACACTGTTTATACCTATCCA
This sequence comes from Salvelinus alpinus, assembly GCF_045679555.1. NCBI lineage: Eukaryota > Metazoa > Chordata > Actinopteri > Salmoniformes > Salmonidae > Salvelinus > Salvelinus alpinus. Next base: position 69,483,933 of record NC_092095.1, read on the forward strand.
GACCCTTCAGATCCTCCACTACACTGTTTATACCTATCCAGACCCTACAGATCCACCACTACACTGTTTATACCTATCCAGACCCTACAGACCCTCCACTACACTGTTTATACCTATCCAGACCTTTCAGATCCACCACTACACTGTTTATACCTATCCAGACCCTTCAGATCCACTACTACACTGTTTATACCTATCCAGACCCTTCAGATCCACTACTACACTGTTTATACCTATCCAGACCCTTCAGATCCACCACTACACTGTTTATACCTATCCAGACCCTACAGATCCACTACTACACTGTTTATACCTATCCAGACCCTACAGATCCACTACTACACTGTTTATACCTATCCAGACCCTTCAGATCCACTACTACACTGTTTATACCTATCCAGACCCTTCAGATCCACCACTACACTGTTTATACCTATCCAGACCCTTCAGATCCTCCACTACACTGTTTATACCTATCCAGACCCTTCAGATCCACTACTACACTGTTTATACCTATCCATACCCTTCAGATCCTCCACTACACTGTTTATACCTATCCAGACCCTTCAGATCCACTACTACACTGTTTATACCTATCCAGACCCTTCAGATCCTCCACTACACTGTTTATACCTATCCAGACCCTTCAGATCCACTACTACACTGTTTATACCTATCCAGACCCTTCAGATCCACTACTACACTGTTTATACCTATCCAGACCCTTCAGATCCACCACTACACTGTTTATACCTATCCATACCCTTCAGATCCACTACTACACTGTTTATACCTATCCAGACCCTTCAGATCCTCCACTACACTGTTTATACCTATCCAGACCCTTCAGATCCACTACTACACTGTTTATACCTATCCAGACCCTTCAGATCCACCACTACACTGTATATACCTATCCAGACCCTTCAGATCCACCACTACACTGTTTATACCTATCCATACCCTTCAGATCCACTACTACACTGTTTATACCTATCCAGACCCTTCAGATCCTCCACTACACTGTTTATACCTATCCAGACCCTTCAGATCCACCACTACACTGTTTATACCTATCCAGACCCTTCAGATCCACTACTACACTGTTTATACCTATCCAGACCCTTCAGATCCACTACTACACTGTTTATACCTATCCAGACCCTACAGATCCACCACTACACTGTTTATACCTATCCAGACCCTACAGATCCTCCACTACACTGTTTATACCTATCCAGACCCTTCAGATCCACTACTACACTGTTTATACCTATCCAGACCCTTCAGATCCACTACTACACTGTTTATACCTATCCAGACCCTTCAGATCCTCTACTACACTGTTTATACCTATCCAGACCCTTCAGATCCACTACTACACTGTTTATACCTATCCAGACCCTTCAGATCCACTACTACACTGTTTATACCTATCCAGACCCTTCAGATCCTCCACTACACTGTTTATACCTATCCAGACCCTACAGATCCACCACTACACTGTTTATACCTATCCAGACCCTTCAGATCCTCCACTACACTGTTTATACCTATCCAGACCCTTCAGATCCTCCACTACACTGTTTATAACTATCCAGACCCTTCAGATCCACCACTACACTGTTTATAACTATCCAGACCCTTCAGATCCACCACTACACTGTTTATACCTATCCAGACCCTTCAGATCCTCCACTACACTGTTTATACCTATCCAGACCCTTCAGATCCACTACTACACTGTTTATACCTATCCAGACCCTTCAGATCCACTACTACACTGTTTATACCTATCCAGACCCTTCAGATCCACTACTACACTGTTTATACCTATCCAGACCCTTCAGATCCACTACTACACTGTTTATACCTATCCAGACCCTTCAGATCCACTACTACACTGTTTATACCTATCCAGACCCTTCAGATCCACTACTACACTGTTTATACCTATCCAGACCCTTCAGATCCACCACTACACTGTTTATACCTATCCAGACCCTTCAGATCCACTACTACACTGTTTATACCTATCCAGACCCTTCAGATCCACTACTACACTGTTTATACCTATCCAGACCCTTCAGATCCACTACTACACTGTTTATACCTATCCAGACCCTTCAGATCCACTACTACACTGTTTATACCTATCCAGACCCTTCAGATCCACTACTACACTGTTTATACCTATCCAGACCCTTCAGATCCACTACTACACTGTTTATACCTATCCAGACCCTACAGATCCACTACTACACTGTTTATACCTATCCAGACCCTTCAGATCCACCACTACACTGTTTATACCTATCCAGACCCTTCAGATCCACTACTACACTGTTTATACCTATCCAGACCCTTCAGATCCTCCACTACACTGTTTATACCTATCCAGACCCTTCAGATCCTCCACTACACTGTTTATACCTATCCAGACCCTTCAGATCCTCCACTACACTGTTTATACCTATCCAGACCCTTCAGATCCTCCACTACACTGTTTATACCTATCCAGACCCTTCAGATCCTCCACTACACTGTTTATACCTATCCAGACCCTTCAGATCCACCACTACACTGTTTATAACTATCCAGACCCTTCAGATCCACCACTACACTGTTTATACCTATCCAGACCCTTCAGATCCTCCACTACACTGTTTATAACTATCCAGACCCTTCAGATCCACCACTACACTGTTTATACCTATCCAGACCCTTCAGATACACCACTACACTGTTTATACCTATCCAGACCCTTCAGACATGCTAGCATCGGGGGTTAGGGTCAAGAAGGAGAAAAAGGTAGTGATTTGGGACCGGCTGATTGAGTTGATCACTGTCATGATAGTTGACGTCTTCTATCTGTACCATCACATTCTGACGTTGATCTCTGATGTCTCTGACAGGTCTGGGAGCAGTCTGCTGATTGATTGACCACATTCTGACGTTGATCTCTGATGTTTCTGACAGGTCTGGGAGCAGTCTGCTGATTGACTGACCACTTTCTGACGTTGATCTCTGATGTCTCTGACAGGTCTGGGAGCAGTCTGCTGATTGACTGACCACATTCTGACGTTGATCTCTGATGTCTCTGACAGGTCTGGGAGCAGTCTGCTGATTGACTGACCACATTCTGACGTTGATCTCTGATGTCTCTGACAGGTCTGGGAGCAGTCTGCTGATTGACTGACCACATTCTGGCGTTGATCTCTGATGTCTCTGACAGGTCTGGGAGCAGTCTGCTGATTGACTGACCACATTCTGGCGTTGATCTCTTATGTCTCTGACAGGTCTGGGAGCAGTCTGCTGATTGACTGACCACATTCTGACGTTGATCTCTGATGTCTCTGACAGGTCTGGGAGCAGTCTGCTGATTGACTGACCACAGTCTGACGTTGATCTCTGATGTCTCTGACAGGTCTGGGAGCAGTCTGCTGATTGACTGACCACATTCTGACATTGATCTCTGATGTCTCTGACAGGTCTGGGAGCAGTCCGCTGATTGATTGACCACATTCTGACATTGATCTCTGATGTCTCTGACAGGTCTGGGAGCAGTCTGCTGATTGACCAGTGTGAGCAGTACCGCCGCTGTTACCAGTGCAAGAGGAAGACAGAGAACTGTGGAGAGACAAACATCTGGAAAGAGTCTCACTACATCCCTGGCTCTCGCCTCATGGTGTAGACCGCTGAAACCTGGTCTCAGAGCAAACGTATCCATGCCACTCCATTTAGTATGATATGTTACTTTACATTAGATTACATTAAATTGGCTTACCAACGTAATAGCGGTCGTACAATATAATACGAATTGTAAGACGTATTTTACGTCTTGATCGCATCAGTATCCTTTGACCCGTTTAGTATGATATATCACACTCAACTGCTTTAGTATGATATATCACACTCGACTACTTTAGTATGATATATCACACTCAACTGCTTTAGTATGATATATCACACTCCACTGCTTTACTATGATATATCACACTCAACTGATTTAGTATGATATATCACACTCGACTACTTTAGTATGATATATCACACTCAACTGCTTTAGTATGATATATCACACTCAACTGCTTTAGTATGATATATCACACTCAACTGCTTTAGTATGATATATCACACTCAACTGCTTTAGTATGATATATCACACTCCACTGCTTTAGTATGATATATCACACTCGACTACTTTAGTATGATATATCACACTCAACTGCTTTAGTATGATATATCACACTCAACTGATTTAGTATGATATATCACACTCGACTACTTTAGTATGATATATCACACTCAACTGCTTTAGTATGATATATCACACTCAACTGATTTAGTATGATATATCACACCCAACTGCTTTAGTATGATATATCACACTCAACTGCTTTAGTATGATATATCACACTCCACTGCTTTAGTATGATATATCACACTCAACTGCTTTAGTATGATATATCACACTCCACTGCTTTAGTATGATATATCACACCCAACTGCTTTAGTATGATATATCACACTCAACTGCTTTAGTATGATATATCACACTCCACTGCTTTAGTATGATATATCACACTCAACTGCTTTAGTATGATATATCACACTCCACTGCTTTAGTATGATATATCACACTCAACTGCTTTAGTATGATATATCACACTCAACTGATTTAGTATGATATATCACACCCAACTACTTTAGTATGATATATCACACTCAACTGATTTAGTATGATATATCACACTCAACTGCTTTAGTATGATATATCACACTCAACTGCTTTAGTATGATATATCACACTCAACTGCTTTAGTATGATATATCACACTCCACTGCTTTACTATGATATATCACACTCAACTGATTTAGTATGATATATCACACTCGACTACTTTAGTATGATATATCACACTCAACTGCTTTAGTATGATATATCACACTCAACTGCTTTAGTATGATATATCACACTCAACTGCTTTAGTATGATATATCACACTCAACTGCTTTAGTATGATATATCACACTCCACTGCTTTAGTATGATATATCACACTCGACTACTTTAGTATGATATATCACACTCAACTGATTTAGTATGATATATCACACTCGACTACTTTAGTATGATATATCACACTCAACTGCTTTAGTATGATATATCACACTCAACTGATTTAGTATGATATATCACACTCGACTACTTTAGTATGATATATCACACTCAACTGCTTTAGTATGATATATCACACTCAACTGATTTAGTATGATATATCACACCCAACTGCTTTAGTATGATATATCACACTCAACTGCTTTAGTATGATATATCACACTCCACTGCTTTAGTATGATATATCACACTCAACTGCTTTAGTATGATATATCACACTCCACTGCTTTAGTATGATATATCACACCCAACTGCTTTAGTATGATATATCACACTCAACTGCTTTAGTATGATATATCACACTCCACTGCTTTAGTATGATATATCACACTCAACTGCTTTAGTATGATATATCACACTCCACTGCTTTAGTATGATATATCACACTCAACTGCTTTAGTATGATATATCACACTCCACTGCTTTAGTATGATATATCACACTCCACTGCTTTAGTATGATATATCACACTCCACTGCTTTACTATGATATATCACACTCCACTGCTTTAGTATGATATATCACACTCAACTGATTTAGTATGATATATCACACCCAACTACTTTAGTATGATATATCACACTCAACTGATTTAGTATGATATATCACACTCAACTGCTTTAGTATGATATATCACACTCCACTGCTTTAGTATGATATATCACACTCAACTGATTTAGTATGATATATCACACCCAACTACTTTAGTATGATATATCACACTCCACTGCTTTAGTATGATATATCACACTCAACTGCTTTAGTATGATATATCACACTCAACTGCTTTAGTATGATATATCACACCCAACTACTTTAGTATGATATATCACACTCCACTGCTTTAGTATGATATATCACACTCAACTGCTTTAGTATGATATATCACACTCAACTGCTTTAGTATGATATATCACACTCAACTGCTTTAGTATGATATATCACACTCAACTGCTTTAGTATGATATATCACACTCCACTGCTTTAGTATGATATATCACACTCAACTGCTTTAGTATGATATATCACACTCAACTGCTTTAGTATGATATATCACACTCCACTGCTTTAGTATGATATATCACACTCAACTGCTTTAGTATGATATATCACACTCAACTGCTTTAGTATGATATATCACACTCAACTGATTTAGTATGATATATCACACTCGACTACTTTAGTATGATATATCACACTCAACTGCTTTAGTATGATATATCACACTCAACTGATTTAGTATGATATATCACACCCAACTGCTTTAGTATGATATATCACACTCAACTGCTTTAGTATGATATATCACACTCGACTACTTTAGTATGATATATCACACTCAACTGCTTTAGTATGATATATCACACTCAACTGCTTTAGTATGATATATCACACTCAACTGATTTAGTATGATATATCACACTCAACTGCTTTAGTATGATATATCACACTCAACTGCTTTAGTATGATATATCACACTCAACTGATTTAGTATGATATATCACACTCGACTACTTTAGTATGATATATCACACTCAACTGCTTTAGTATGATATATCACACTCCACTGCTTTAGTATGATATATCACACCCAACTGCTTTAGTATGATATATCACACTCAACTGCTTTAGTATGATATATCACACTCAACTGCTTTAGTATGATATATCACACTCCACTGCTTTAGTATGATATATCACACTCCACTGCTTTAGTATGATATATCACACTCAACTGCTTTAGTATGATATATCACACTCAACTGCTTTAGTATGATATATCACACTCAACTGCTTTAGTATGATATATCACACTCCACTGCTTTACTATGATATATCACACTCAACTGATTTAGTATGATATATCACACTCAACTGCTTTACTATGATATATCACACTCAACTGCTTTAGTATGATATATCACACTCCACTGCTTTACTATGATATATCACACTCAACTGCTTTACTATGATATATCACACTCAACTGCTTTACTATGATATATCACACTCAACTGCTTTAGTATGATATGCTACATTAGGTTAGGAGTTAAGGTTAGGAGTTAGATTAAAGGGTTAGGGGAAGGGTTAGCTAACATGCTAAGTAGTTGCAAAGTACCTAAAAAGTAGTAAGTAGCTGCAAAGTTGCTAATTAGCTAAAATGCTAAAGTTGTCTGTGATTACATAGAAATACGTAACCTTTGGCTTGCTAAACGTTTGCTCTGCCTTAAGTAACCTACTGTCATACCAACGTAACATATCATACTCATTTGAGTGTCCCTGGATTTACATATGCCAAAAAGGAGATGTTCTATTGGAGTGGCACGGATTTTAGTCAAATATAAAATATGTTCTGAGACCAGTCTTGTAGAACGCATGATGTGTAACCGCAACAGAGCTGGGGTCAATTCCATTTCAATTCCAGTCAATTCCATTTCAATTCCAGTCAATTCCATTTCAATTCCAGTCAATTCCATTTCAATTCCAGTCAATTCCATTTCAATTCCAGTCAATTCCATTTCAATTCCAGTCAATTCCATTTCAATTCCAGTCAATTCCATTTCTATTCCAGTCAATTCCATTTCAATTCCAGTCAATTCCATTTCAAATCCAGTCAATTCCATTTCAATGCCATTTCAATTCCATTTCAATTCCATTTCAATTCCATTTCAATTCCATTTCAATTCCATTTCAATTCCAGTCAGTCAATTTCGGGAAAGTAAATCAAATTCCAAATGTTCCTCATTGAAAAGCATCGAAGATAATTGGAGTTGGAATTTCAGTGTACTTCCTGAATTGACTGGAATTTAAATAGAATTGACTCCAACCCTGAACAATCCTCAGAAGACTACAAATCTTAGACTTAATCCTATAAATAAACACCCGTCTGTGAAGGATAATACTTGAATATGTTTGTGCTTGTAGGCTAATTGAGTGTGTGTGTTAATTATCATGGTGTGTACAACACTACAAGCCTTCATGAGTTTGTTTCTGCTCTTCTGTATTTTTTCACCCCGATCATGTGTGTGTTTTGCTGTGTGTGTGTGTGTGTGTGTGTGTGTGTGTGTGTGTCTGTCTGTGTGTGTGTTGTCACCTTTGATTGCTCGTAAAGCAGCTTAACCAATCCTGTCGGTCAACAAAATGACCCATTGGCTGTGGACTCATCTCTTACCTAGTTACCATTCTCTCCAGTGCACAAACTGGCCAACTAGTCTGTGATGACGTATAACAAACACTAGGGGGTGTGATAAAGCAGAAGGTCTAGAGGAGGGAGAGAAGGATGACTGTCTGTTAATCAGAGATAATAGAAGATATACGGAGGGATGGAGGGATGGAGTACAGTCAAGGAGGAGATGTGCAGAAGGGAGAGAGGATGGATGAAAGACTGCAGGGAGTGAATGAGGGGGAGAAGTGCATGTGTCGGCTTCATTACACAGAGTAGGGCATGCATCCCAAATATTCCCGACATAGTGCACTACGCTCTATGGGCTCTGGTCAAAAGTAGTGCACCATAAAGGGAATAGGGTGCCATTTGGGATACAAACTATGATGGATGTTCTGCTGAAGTTCAAGAAGAGGTTATTTTAGCTTGTTAGTTAGTGGACTCTCTGTATCAGTCTCTTCTTTCCCAGTCCTCTCACACTGCCACTTATCTGTACACATACAGTGGCAAGAAAAAGTATGTGAACCCTTTGGAATTATCTGGATTTCTACATAAATTGGTCATAAATTTAGATCTGATCTTCATCTAAGTCACAACAACAGACAACATAGTCTGCTTAAACTAATAACATACAGATTATTGTATTTTTCTTGTCTATATTGAATACATAATTTAAACATTCACAGTGTAGGTTGGGAAAAGTATGTGAACCCCTAGGCTAATGACTTCTCCAAAAGATAATTGGAGTCAGGAGTCAGCTAACCTGGAGTCCAATCAATGAGACGAGATTGGAGATGTTGGTTAGGGCTGCCCTGTCCTATAAAAACACTCACAAAATGTGAGTTTGCTATTCACATGCCTCGGTGTGAACCATGCCTCGAACAAGAGAGATCTCAGAAGACCTAATTGTTGACTTGCATGAAGCTGGAAAGGGTTACCAAAGTATCTCTAAAAGCCTTGATGTAGACAAATTGTCTATAAATGGAGAAAGTTCAGCACTGTTGCTACTCTCCCCAGGAGTGGCCGTCCTGCAAAGATGACTGCAAGAGCACGGCGCAGAATGCTCAATGAGGATAAGAATCCTAGTGTCAGCTAAAGACTTACAGAAATCTCTGGAACATGCTAACATCTCTGTTGACGATTGTACGATACGTAAAACACTAAACAAGAATGGTGTTCATGGGAAGACACCACGGAAGAAGCCACTGCTGTCAAAAAAAACATTGCTGCATGTTTGAAGTTCGCAAAAGTGCACCTGGATGTTCCACAGCCTACTGGCTAAATATTCTGTGGACAGATGAAACTACAGTTGAGTCGTTTGGAAGGAACACACAAGACTGTGTGTGGAGAAATAAAAAAGCACAGCACAGCAACATCAAAACCTCATCCCAACTGTAAAGTTTGGTGGAGGGAGCATCGTGGTTTGGGCCTGCTTTGCTGCCTCAGGGCCTGGACAGCTTGCTATCATCGACGGAAAAATTAATTCCCAAGTTTATCAGGAGAATATAAGGCTATCTGTCCGACAATTGAAGCTCAACAGAAGTTGGGTGATGCAACAGGACAACGACCCAAAACACAGAAGTAAATCAACAACAGAATGGCTTCAACAGAAGAAAATATGCCTTCTGAAGTGGCCGTGTCAGTCCTGACCTCAACCCGATTGAGATGCTGTGGCATGACCTCAAGAGAGCGGTTCACACCAGACATCCCAAGAATATTGCTGAACTGAAACAGTTTTGTAAAGACGAACGGTCCAAAATTCCTCCTGACCGTTGTACAGGTCTGATCTGCAACTACAGAAAATGTTTGGTTGAGGTTATTGCTGCCAAAGGAGGGTCAACCAGTTATTAAATCCAAGGGTTCACTTACTTTTCCCACCCTGCACTGTGAATGTTTACATGGTGTGTTCAATAAAGACATGAAAACGTATAATTGTTTGTGTTTAATTAGTTTAAGCAGACTGGTTTGTCTATTGTTGTGACCTAGATGAAGAACAGATCAAATTTATGCAGAAATCCAGGTAATTCCAAAGGGTTCACATACTTTTTCTTGCCTCTGTACTAGGAGTTGTGTGGAACCTATAGTATGAGAATGAAAAAAATAAACAGAAATGATGTGCGCTTGTGGTCTGTTTAGTTGATTGACTGTGTGCACGTGTTTGCTTCCTGCCTCCTCCCCTAGAATTATTAGAACAAGATGGACATCCTCCCTGAAACATGTGTCTCTGGTCCCAGACCTATGACTCTCACCAACAACTATAGCTAGCTACACTGAGACATACCATATCCTTTATTAGTCCATACGGGATGGAAATGTGTGTTCTGCTTTTTTCCCCAACAGCTCCGACACACACTGACAGATATATAAACACATTAGGTTGGACAGCCTGGGGCAGAGGGCACCCGCAGAGCCGCACCCTATCTACAGATGGAGGATCTTCATTGCATCCTGCATTGCACGAACTTCTAGTGTATTTGAGTGTTAAAAAGTCTTATAAAGTTTGTAATTTCCACTTTGACATTTCAGACCTGATTCGCCCTAATGAAAAATGTATTAACCCTTACAAAAACACCCATGAATGATCATCTATATAGTAAATCACATTTCCTGTTCCTGCAGGATTATTTTTCTGCTGTAGCAAACTGGCTCAAATGAAGATCCTACATCTGTATGAGACATGGGGATAACCACCTTCTCCCCCCTGATCTCTTCTCCTGTGTGAGACCAATAAAGCCAATCATTACTCATATGATCCAGTCCTGTCTTAGACCCATGGACCTGTTATCCTGACTGCACTGTAACAGCTCTCTGAAACCCTGTTGAAGGCAACCCTCTGCTCCTAAGGTGGCTTGGGAGGTGATGTACGCTATACATTGTATATCAGATTTCCCAGATGCTCATATCTCTACACCGTATATGAGGAACAGTATAAGGATACAGTATATCATTAGTGGAATAACAAAAGCCCTCCTGAATCAGGAGGTGTGAGTTGGTGAGTGTGTGCGTGCGCGGGCGAGTGTCATCAGAATAAGGAGGACTACTTTGACGTTCCAATTAAGCCACCTCGTTATGCACTGGCTGGTGAACCGCAATATGACGTCACACTGAAAACACACCATCAAACCCCACACTCTCCACTAACTCTCCACTGACTTTCTATAGACAATGACAGTTACCCTACATGGCCAAACACAACAATTACTGACAAGTCAGGGAAAGTCTGGCAGTCGGGCTCTCTCGCTCTCTCTCTCTCTCTCTTTCTCTCTGTCTCTGTCTCTCTCTTTCTCTCTGTCTCTCTCTCTCTCTCTATCTCTTTCTCTCTGTCTCTCTGTCTCTCTGTCTGTCTCTCTCTCTCTCTCTCTCTCTCTCTCTCTCATTGCATCAGGTCACTACCATCAGAAAGTAAGGGAGTATGAGGGCCAGAGAGGAGGAGCAGGGAGAATATGGGTGATAGAGAAGGAGGTTATGAGGGCGAGACAGGAGGGATATGAGAGGGGGAGGTGGGAGGGAGTTACAAGAGAGAGAACGAGAGAGAGAGAGGTGTGCAGTTCCAGTTTCCCAGGGCAGCAGATCAAATCGATATCCCAGCTTTACTGGCAGTACAGACTTTGTTTGGCTGTTAGTTTATTAGTGACTCCAGATGTTTCACCACAACGAAAGCAGAACACACAATTCACTACACACACAGGCCATACAACACCCACCATCATCCTTCCTACCCTGCCCTGTGGTTTGGTGAACCCACTCTCGCATGATGAGTAACCTTGTCTGAGACCTAAAGACTTGTGTTAACCACCTGAGATAATTCCTAGGCTTTAGCTCAGTGGGTCGAGATAGTCTTGTGGCATGCTGAGGAACCGGGTTCGATACCCGGTCAGTTATTCAAGCAGCAATGGTCCGAGGCATCCCTCTAACCCACTTGATTAGAGCTGAGCACGACGTGACACACACACAATAAGATACAATGTAAAAAATATGACAGACTGTAAACAATATGGCAGACTGTAAACAATATGGCAGACTGTAAACAATATGACAGACTGTAAACAATATGGCAGACTGTAAACAATATGGCAGACTGTAAACAATACGGCAGACTGTAAACAATATGGCAGACTGTAAGAATATGACAGACTGTAAACAATATGACAGACTGTAAACAATATGGCAGACTGTAAGAATATGACAGACTGTAAACAATATGGCAGACTGTAAACAATATGACAGACTGTAAACAATATGACAGACTGTAAACAATATGACAGACTGTAAACAATATGACAGACTGTAAACAATATGACAGACTGTAAACAATATGACAGACTGCAAACTGCAATAAGTGTAACAGCAAATCACTCTGAACTATGCAAACACCAATCACTGAGGCACTTCTCCTCTAAACAAGAACAACAACAAACTATTGTCTCAACTTTATAAAGCTCTACTTTTCTTTCCCAACAACAACTTCTTGTCTCAGTTTATAAAAGGCTGCTTGTCTCAGCTTAAGTTCTCAAAGCTTATAAAAGCTCTGACATATTTCTCCTCGCTTGACCTTTACAGTAGAACGCTGGGAAGAAGCCCTTATAGGGATCATTCTGCCATCAGTAGACAAACAACTGTCATTCAATCAGAGGATACCATGTTGGAAGCTTAGGCTCATCATTTATTACAGTAATGAACACACTGTGTTCCATTCCATTCCCATCGAAGTGGATTCCAAATTCCAAGTTCCAAGTTCTGAAGAAATGGCCTGATATGAAACAGAACCAACAGTGTATCAAGCCAACACGTTATCTTCCCAATCATAATACAGTATCATCTGTGTTCTATTAGTGTTGTGAACACAGTTCTGAGAACAGCTGTTACAGATCCATGAGCTGTCAGGTCACTGTAGTATCACTCAGAGATGTGTGTGTGTGTGTCAGGTCCCTGTAGTCTCACAGATCTGAGAGCCTAGTGCCAGGGACCGGAGTCGGGGTCCAAAAGGAACCGCTCCCTGTTCCCAGAGTTCCCTAACGGTGTGCCTCAACACTCCCCCTGGTTACTACAGTGTCAGAATCTGCGTTCCAAATGACAACCTATTCCCTACATAGTGCACTACTTTAGACCACGGGCACAGGGCTCTGGTAAAAAGTAGTGCACTATATAGGGAATAGGATGCCATTTGGGATGTAGTGTCAGTTACAGAAACACACACTTCCAGTTCCACACGGAAATCGACTTCCTGAGATCCTGACGGTGGGATATACAGAACACCCTGACGGATACACACTTCCAAACAGACAACACCTTTCCTGTCTGTGGCCCCCGCCCCAGTCCACAACCTACCTATCAAAACACACACACACACACGCACGCACGCACGCACGCACGCACGCACGCACGCACGCACGCACACACACACACACACACACACACACACACACACACACACACACACAAAAAATCATATTATGATTGCACATACACAAGTGCATGCAGATAGGAGCTCATACAGCTACTGTACCGGGGTTCTACATTATGTGTTCTGCCTTGGACTGGCTGAAATGTCTTTCTCAGCCAAATCTATGCTCCATATATACTAATCTGGACCAGTCCATGACAATACTCCTCCATCAACCCATCCATCCATCCAGCCATCCAGCCATCCAACTATACCTCCTTCATCCTCACTTTTCTGTCCCCTGTGAAGGGTGATCTAGGCCTCCTTTCCTCTCCTCCTCCTCCTCTCCTCCTCCTCCCTGTCCCCTTCCTCCATCCAGCGTATCAGGGAGTTCCTGCTAATGGGCTTACTTCCCACGTCTTAATTAAAAACAGACAGGACAACAGCTGAACCCAGGGGAGATCACATCAGATCATTTAAATAGAGAGGACAACAGCTGAACCCAGGGGAGATCACATCAGATCATTTAAACAGAGAGGACAACAGCTGAACCCAGGGGAGATCACATCAGATCATTTAAACAGACAGGACAACAGCTGAACCCAGGGGAGATCACATCAGATCATTTAAACAGACAAGACTACAGCTGAACACAGGGGAGATCACATCAGATAATTTAAACAGACAGGACTACAGCTGAACCCAGGGGAGATCACATCAGATCATTTAAACAGACAGGACTAGGGCTGAACCCAGGGGAGATCACATCAGATCATTTAAACAGACAGAACTACAGCTGAACCCAGGGGAGATCACATCAGATCATTTAAACAGACATAACTACAGCTGAACCCAGGGGAGATCACATCAGATCATTTAAACAGACAGAACTACAGCTGAACACAGGGGAGATCACATCAGATCATTTAAACAGACAGGATTACAGCTGAACCCAGGGGAGATCACATCAGATCATTTAAACAGACAGAACTACAGCTGAACCCAGGGGAGATCACATCAGATCATTTAAACAGACAGAACTACAGCTGAACCCAGGGGAGATCACATCAGATCATTGGCAGAGAAGAGTTGTGTGTTCATGTTGTCTTGCAGTGCTCTTGTCAGGGACTCAGCTGCATCTCTGTGTGTTCATGTTGTCTTGCAGTGCTCTTGTCAGGGACTCAGCTGCATCTCTGTGTGTTCATGTTGTCTTGCAGTGCTCTTGTCAGGGACTCAGCTGCATCTCTGTGTGTTCATGTTGTCTTGCAGTGCTCTTGTCAGGGACTCAGCTGCATCTCTGTGTGTTCATGTTGTCTTGCAGTGCTCTTGTCAGGGACTCAGCTGCATCTCTGTGTGTTCATGTTGTCTTGCAGTGCTCTGTCAGGGACTCAGCTGGATCTCTGTGTGTTCATGTTGTCTTGCAGTGCTCTTGTCAGGGACTCAGCTGCATCTCTGTGTGTTCATATTGTCTTGCAGTGCTCTGTCAGGGACTCAGCTGCATCTCTGTGTGTTCATGTTGTCTTGCAGTGCTCTGTCAGGGACTCAGCTGGATCTCTGTGTGTTCATGTTGTCTTGCAGTGCTCTTGTCAGGGACTCAGCTGGATCTCTGTGTGTTCATGTTGTCTTGCAGTGCTCTTGTCAGGGACTCAGATGCATCTCTGTGTGTTCATATTGTCTTGCAGTGCTCTTGTCAGGGACTCAGCTGCATCTCTGTGTGTTCATGTTGTCTTGCAGTGCTCTTGTCAGGGATTCAGCTGCATCTCTGTGTGTTCATGTTGTCTTGCAGTGCTCTTGTCAGGGACTCAGCTGCATCTCTGTGTGTTCATGTTGTCTTGCAGTGCTCTTGTCAGGGACTCAGCTGCATCTCTGTGTGTTCATGTTGTCTTGCAGTGCTCTTGTCAGGGACTCAGCTGCATCTCTGTGTGTTCATGTTGTCTTGCAGTGCTCTTGTCAGGGACTCAGCTGCATCTCTGTGTGTTCATGTTGTCTTGCAGTGCTCTTGTCAGGGACTCAGCTGCATCTCTGTGTGTTCATGTTGCCTTGCAGTGCTCTTGTCAGGGACTCAGCTGCATCTCTGTGTGTTCATGTTGTCTTGCAGTGCTCTTGTCAGGGACTCAGCTGCATCTCTGTGTGTTCATGTTGTCTTGCAGTGCTCTGTCAGGGACTCAGCTGCATCGCTGTGTGTTCATGTTGTCTTGCAGTGCTCTTGTCAGGGACTCAGCTGCATCTCTGTATGTTCATGTTGCTGCTGAACCATTTCATTTCTCACATTCCTGTCCACAACAGGCCCTGTGGGCGTGGCCCTGTGGGCGTGGCCCTGTGCACAGGCAGCAGTGTGTCTCCTAGACAACGAGGTGCTGGTTCTGGCACAAACAACTGAGTGTCCAACATTACACACCTAATATAGACACTCACTGATCTGAATATCAGAATGTGTTCCTTAAAAACTGTTGTGTGTGTCTTTAGTCCAGTTATTAAAGGGCACCGATGACTACCTATGAGAATACAGACCAGATAAAGAGGCCATAAACAACTGAGTGAGACATAAGGGATGATTAAAGAGAATAGCAACGTCTGGGTCTCCTGATGATGAGGATGGTGATGCATATCATGCCTGTTTATGGACAAACTATGCTGGAAGTCTAGCTGTGCCAGAGAGAGCTCTGAGACTGAGCACACACACACACACACACACACACACACACACACACACACACACACACACACACACACACACACACACACACACACACACACACACACACACACACACACACACACACACACACACACACACACACACACACACACCTCATGAGTCATGATGACGTTTAGCTAGGTTAAAACACAGACCTCTTCCCATGTCAACACCTCCTAATCAATGGGTGGATGTCCCTGTCCAATCCCCCCAGCCCTGCTACATATCCCTGTCCAATCCCCCCAGCCCTACTCCAGCCCTGCTACATATCCCTGTCCAATCCCCCCAGCCCTGCTACATATCCCTGTCCAATCCCCCCAGCTCTGCTCCAGCCCTGCTCCAGCCCTGCTCCAGCCCTGCTACATATCCCTGTCCAATCCCCCCAGCTCTGCTCCAGCCCTGCTCCAGCCCTACCCCAGCCCTGCTACATATCCCTGTCCAATCCCCCCAGCCCTACTCCAGCCCTGCTCCAGCCCTGCTCCAGCCCTACTCCAGCCCTACTCCAGCCCTACTCCAGCCCTACTCCAGCCCTGCTCCAGCCCTACTCCAGCCCTGCTCCAGCCCTGCTACATATCCCTGTCCAATCCCCCCAGCCCTACTCCAGCCCTACTCCAGACCTACTCCAGCCCTGATCCAGCCCTACTCCAGCCCTGCTCCAGCCCTGCTACATATCCCTGTCCAATCCCCCCAGCCCTACTCCAGCCCTGCTCCAACCCTACTCCAGCCCTACTCCAGCCCTACTCCAGCCCTGCTCCAGCCCTACTCCAGCCCTACTCCAGCCCTGCTCCAGCCCTACTCCAGCCCTGCTCCAGCCCTGCTACATATCCCTGTCCAATCCCCCCAGCCCTACTCCAGCCCTACTCCAGACCTACTCCAGCCCTGATCCAGCCCTACTCCAGCCCTGCTCCAGCCCTGCTACATATCCCTGTCCAATCCCCCTAGCTCTACTCCAGCCCTGCTCCAGCCCTACTCCAGCCCTGCTCCAGCCCTACTCCAGCCCTACCCCAGCCCTGCTCCAGCCCTGCTCCAGCCCAGCTCCAGCCCTACTCCAGCCCTGCTCCAGCCCTACTCCAGCCCTGCTCCAGCCCAGCTCCAGCCCTGCTCCAGCCCTACTCCAGCCCTACTCCAGCCCTACTCCAGCCCTACTCCAGCCCTACTCCAGCCCAGCTCCAGCCCTACTCCAGCCCTACTCCAGCCCAGCTCCAGCCCTACTCCAGCCCTACTCCAGCCCAGCTCCAGCCCTACTCCAGCCCTGCTCCAGCCCTACTCCAGCCCTACTCCAGCCCTACTCCAGCCCTACTCCAGCCCAGCTCCAGCCCTACTCCAGCCCTACTCCAGCCCTACTCCAGCCCAGCTCCAGCCCTGCTCCAGC
>NC_092095.1:69504229-69588236 GCF_045679555.1 Salvelinus alpinus
AATGAACGAGAGAAGGGATGAACGAGAGGAGGGAAAAACGAGAGGAGGGATGAACGAGAGGAGGGATGAACGAGAGGAGGGATGAACGAGAGGAGGGAAGAAAGAGAGGAGGGAAGAAAGAGAGGAGGGGTGGAGCTGATAATCTTGATGATCTGCCAAAACCAACAAGGTGGTTCTGTGTTTGTTCAGTGTATCAGCCCGCTGGGGCCCTCTGCACTGATAGAACAGGGAGGTGACCAGTTTGCTGAACATCAGCCCTGACCAAACCTACTTCCCAAATCACCCCCTATTCCCTACATAGTGCACTACTTTTGACCAGAACCCTATGGGGCTCCCGATGGACCCTGGTCAAAAGTAGTGCACTATGTAGGGAATAGGGGGCCATTTGGAATGCAGCCCATAACTTAAGAACTGACCTGTAAGCAGTGTTGCTGGCTCCACAACACTCACCAGCAGCACGCACTGCCTTTGTTCACTGATCTGGAGTCTAGCCAAACAGCCAGAGAGTTGCGTGAGACCAAGCCCAGAGATTTAGGACAACAAAGACTCCTTTTCTCTGGCTGACTGCTGTCACTAAAAGTTTTTATATCTCACCATAATCCAGACTCCAGCCTTGTGTGTGTGTGTGTGTGTGTGTGTGTGTGTGTGTGTGTGTGTGTGTGTGTGTGTGTGTGTGTGTGTGTGTGTGTGTATGAAAACACAACACCTGTGACAACTATCACGCCATCACACAAAGAGAGGAAAACATAAAAACATATCCGCAGACGGAAAAATAAAACAATTATAACACTGCTCTGATTATCTGGGACATAATGACTGTTAAAATAATAAGATCCCTAAAAATAATTGTTGACGTGTCAGAAGATGGAAAACCCCTGTGATGTGGTCGGAATGACGCAGCAGGAACAAAGGGTCTTTCCCAATTCCCTCTGGCAACACAGAAGCTCTTATTAACCCCTCGCAGCACAACACTTCCTGTTGGGAGCAGGACCTCTGCGGTCGTCATGGCAACTCTGTGTGGAGGCGTTGGCACGGTTACAATAAAGCTCACAGCCTCTCTGATGAGTGTGGAGACTAGTGAATAACTCCTTTATGTTACTGTAAATCTCACAGTCTCTCTGATGAGTGTGGAGACTAGTGAATAACTCCTTTATGTTACTGTAAATCTCACAGCCTCTCTGATGAGTGTGGAGACTAGTGAATAACTCCTTTATGTTACTGTAAATCTCACAGTCTCTCTGATGAGTGTGGAGACTAGTGAATAACTCCTTTATGTTACTGTAAATCTCCCAGCCTGTCTGATGAGTGTGGAGACTAGTGAATAACTCCTTTATGTTACTGTAAATCTCACAGCCTCTCTGATGAGTGTGGAGACTAGTGAATAACTCCTTTATGTTACTGTAAATCTCCCAGCCTCTCTGATGAGTGTGGAGACTAGTGAATAACTCCTTTATGTTACTGTAAATCTCACAGCCTCTCTGATGAGTGTGGAGACTAGTGAATAACTCCTTTATGTTACTGTAAATCTCCCAGCCTGTCTGATGAGTGTGGAGACTAGTGAATAACTCCTTTATGTTACTGTAAATCTCACAGCCTCTCTGATGAGTGTGGAGACTAGTGAATAACTCCTTTATGTTACTGTAAATCTCACAGCCTGTCTGATGAGTGTGGAGACTAGTGAATAACTCCTTTATGTTACTGTAAATCTCACAGCCTGTCTGATGAGTGTGGAGACTAGTGAATAACTCCTTTATGTTACTGTAAATCTCCCAGCCTCTCTGATGAGTGTGGAGACTAGTGAATAACTCCTTTATGTTACTGTAAATCTCACAGCCTCTCTGATGAGTGTGGAGACTAGTGAATAACTCCTTTATGTTACTGTAAATCTCCCAGCCTGTCTGATGAGTGTGGAGACTAGTGAATAACTCCTTTATGTTACTGTAAATCTCACAGCCTCTCTGATGAGTGTGGAAACTAGTGAATAACTCCTTTATGTTACTGTAAATCTCCCAGCCTGTCTGATGAGTGTGGAGACTAGTGAATAACTCCTTTATGTTACTGTAAATCTCCCAGCCTGTCTGATGAGTGTGGAGATAATGAAGAAGTCCATGTTAAGACCATAGGAGTTACAGTACATGAACTATTACACAGATGCATAGCCGTGGGAAGTAGGGTGCTGAGGGTGCTGCAACACCCTGTGATCAGTTTCATCATAGCGCTTGATGGTTTCTGCGACTACACTTGAAAAAACTTTAAAAGTTCTTGACATTTTTCGTATTGACTGACCTTCATGTCTTAAAGTAATGATGGACTGCCGTTTCTCTTTGCTTATTTGAGCTGTTCTTGCCATAATATGGACTTGGTCTTTTACCAAATAGGGCTATCTTCTGTATACCAACCCTACCTTGTAACAACACAACTGACTGGCTCAAACGCATTAAGAAGGAAAGAAATTCCACAAATTAACTTTTAATGAGGCACACCCTCTAATTGAAATGCATTCCAGGTGACTTCCTCATGAAGCTGGTTGAGAGAATGCCAAGAGTGTGCAAAGCTGTCATCAAAGCAAAGGGGGGCTACTTTGAAGAATCTCAAATATAAAATATATTTTGATTTGTTTAACACTTTGTTTGGTTACTACATGATTCCATATGTGTTATTTCATAGTTTTGATGTCTTCACTATTATTCTACAATGTAGAAAATAGTTTTAAAAAATTAAGAAAAACCCTTGAATGAGTAGGTATATACTGTATATATATTAAAAAGACTATAATAATTGTTGACGTGTCAGAAGATGGAAAACCCCTGTGATGGGGTCAGAATGACGCAGCAGGAACAAAGGGTCTTTCCCAATTCCCTCTGGCAACACAGAAGCTCTCATTAACCCCTCGCAGCACAACACTTCCTGTTGAGAGCAGGACCTCTGCGGTCGTCATGGTAACTCTGTGTGGAGGCGTTGGCACGGTTACAGTAAATCTCCCAGCCTGTCTGATGATTGTGGAGATAATGAAGAAGTCCATGTTAAGACCATAGGAGTTACAGTACATGAACTATTACACAGATGCATAGCCGTGGGAAGTAGGGTGCTGAGGGTGCTGCAACACCCTCTGATAAAAAAAATGTTTATATTTTTTTTATATATATATACAGTTGAAGTCGAAGTCGGAAGTTTACATACACCTTAGCCAAATACATTTAAACTCAGTTTTTCACCACTCCTGACATTTAATCCTAGTAAAATGTCCCTGTCTTAGGTCAGTTAGGATCACCACTTATTTTAAGAATCTGAAATGTCAGAAAAATAGTTGAGAGAATGATTTATTTCAGCTTTTATTTCTTTCATCGCATTCCCAGTAGGTCAGAAGTTTACATACACTTCATTATTATTTGGTAGCATTGCCTTTAAATTGTTTAACTTGGGTCAAACATTTTGGGTAGCCTTCCACAAGCTTCCCACAATAAGTTGGGTGAATTTTAGCCCATTCCTCCTGACAGAGCTGGAGTAACTGAGTCAGGTTTGTAGGCCTCCTTGCTCACACACACTTTCTCAGTTTTGCCCACAAATTGTCTATAGAATTGAGGTCAGGGCTTTGTGATGGCCACTCCAATACCTTGACTTTGTTGTCCTTACGCCATTTTGACACAACTTTGAAAGTTGTCTGGCTTGGGGTCATTGTCCATTTGGAAGACCCATTTGCGACCAAGCTTTAACTACCTGACTGATGTCTTGAGGTGTTGCTTCAGTATGTCCACATAATTTTCCTTCTCATGATGCCATCTATTTTGTGAAGTGCACCAGTCCCTCCTGCAGCAAAGCACCCCCACAACATGATGCTGCCAACCATGTGCTTAACGGTTGGGATGGTGTTCTTCGGCTTGCAAACATAATGATGATCAGACCAGAGGACATTTCTCCAAAAAGTATGATCTTTGTCCCCCATGTGCAGTCGCAAACCGTAGTCTGGCTTCTTTATGGCAGTTTTGGAGCAGTGGCTTCTTCCTTGCTGAGCGGCCTTTCAGGTTATGTCGATATAGGACTCCTTTTTACTGTGGTTATAGATACTTTGTACCTGTTTCCTCCAGCATCTTCACAATGTCCTCTGCTGTTGTTCTGGGATTGATTTGCACTTTTCGCACCAAAGTACGTTCATCTCTAGGAGACAGAACGCGTCTCCTCCTGAGCGGTATGATGGCTGCATGGTCCCATGGTGTTTATACTTGCGTACTATTGTTTGTACAGATGAAAGTGGTACCTTTTGGCTTTTGGAAATTGCTCCCAAGGATGAACCAGACTTGTGAAGGTCTACCATTTTTTTTCTGAGGTCTTGGCTAATTTCTTTTCATTTTCCCATAATGTCAAGCAAAGTTTGAAGGTAGGCCTTAAAATACATCCACAGGGTACACCTCCAATTGACTCAAATTATGTAATTAGCCTATCAGAAGCTTCTAAAGCCATGAAATCATTTTCAGGAATTTTTCAAGCTGTTTAAAGGCAGTCAACTTACTATATGTAAAGTTCAGACCCACTGGAATTGAGATTTATAAGTACATTTATAAGTAAATTTATAAGTGAATTATAAGTAAAATAATCTGTCTGTAAACAATTGTTGGAAAAATTACTTTTGTCATGAACAAAGTAGATGTCCTAACCGACTTGCCAAAACAATAGTTTGTTAACAAGAAATTTGTGGAGTGGTTGAAAAACGAGTTTTAATGACTCCAACCTAAGTGTATGTAAACTTCTGACTTCAACTGTATATTTATTTATAAATATAAAAAGTTTATTTTTTTTGAGAACATATATCTTTTTTTCTCACAAAAGTAATGCAGTGGGCCTTTACTAGTCCTGTATTAGCCGTCTGTAGCACAGACCAAAAAATCCCACCACCCCCAAACTACTTCCTGCGGCTATGCACAGATGTTTCCTGTACATCTGGATACAACATAACATCAACTACTGTACTCTGGTTCCCAGCAGGTCATGAGTGTTATTGATCATTATTATGGCTGATTGATGGATGCTGTATTGGAGGTTGTCTGGGGGATGTATGATGACCACTACTGTCTACTGCCTCCTGTCTCCTGTCTACTGTCTACTGCCCAGGCTTCACCCAGCAGGCTAACACAGTCTGTGCTTATGACCTGGGTTCAACACAGACCCGACCTCACCCTCTGTCCTCCCTTCTCTGTCCTATCCTCTCCAGACCTCACCCTCTGTCCTCCCTTCTCTGTCCTATCCTCTCCAGACCTCACCCCCTGTCCTCCCTTCTCTGTCCTATCCTCTCCAGACCTCACCCTCTGTCCTCCCTTCTCTGTCCTATCCTCTCCAGACCTCACCCCCTGTCCTCCCTTCTCTGTCCTATCCTCTCCAGACCTCACCCTCTGTCCCCTGTCCCCAACCCTGGCTCTGCTGTCACAAGAGGAGCAACGTCTGGGTGCAAAACAAACTGACATTACTGGTGAGAGAGAGCTCTGCTCCTTCCAGCTACTGTCTACTGTCTGCTGTCTACTGTCTACTACCTACTGTCTACTGTCTACTGTCTACTGTCTACTGCCTACTGCCTACTGCCTACTGTCTGCTGTCTGCTGTCTGCTGTCTACTACCTACTGCCTACTGTCTACTGTCTACTACCTACTGCCTACTGTCTACTGTCTACTGTCTGCTGTCTGCTGTCTACTGCTTACTACCTACTACCTACTGTCTACTGCCTAATACCTACTGCCTACTGCCTACTGTCTACTGTCTACTACCTACTGCCTACTGTCTACTGTCTACTGTCTGCTGTCTACTGTCTACTGTCTACTGTCTGCTGTCAGCTGTCTACTGCTTACTACCTACTACCTACTGTCTACTGCCTAATGCCTACTGTCTACTGTCTACTGTCTACAGTCTACAGTCTACTGCCTAGTGCCTAGTGCCTAGTGCCTAGTGCCTAGTGCCTAGTGCCTAGTGCCTACTGCCTAATACCTACTGTCTACTGTCTACTACCTGCTACCTACTGCCTACTGCCTGCTGCCTACTGCCTGCTGCCTCCTGCCTACTGTCTACTGTCTACTGTCTACTACTGACTACTGCCTACTGTCTACTACCTACTGTCTGCTGCCTACTGCCTGCTGCCTCCTGCCTACTGCCTACTGTCTACTGTCTACTGTCTACTGTCTACTGCCTACTGTCTACTACCTAATGCCTACTGCCTACTGCCTACTGCCTACTGTCTGCTGTCTACTACCTACTGTCTACTGCCTACTGCCTACTGTCTGCTGTCTACTACCTAATGCCTACTGCCTACTGTCTACTACCTACTGTCTGCTGTCTACTGTCTACTGCCTACTACCTACTGTCTACTGCCTAATGCCTACTGTCTACTGTCTACAGTCTACAGTCTACTGCCTAATGCCTACTGTCTCCTGTCTACTGTCTACTGTCTCTGTTAGACTATGCTGTGTGTTTGTGTTCAGAAGTTACAATCCAAGCTGTGAGTTGACCTGGACCGTATTACCACATGCATTGCCAAAGCAAACATGAAGATTTCTTTCTCTCTCTCTCTCTCTCTCTCTCTCTCTCTCTCTCTCTCTCTCTCTCTCTCTCTCTCTCTCTCTCTCTCTCTCTCTCTCTCTCTCTCTCTCTCTCTCTCTCTCTCTCTCTCTCTCTCTCTCTCTCTCATTAAAGGAAGCTTCATTCTGATCAAAAGTTATGTTTCTTCTGTCTGTTTAATGATGATGGCTCTGGTGTTTCTGTCATGTTGTCTGTGTGTGTGTGTGTGTGTGTGTGTGTGTGTGTGTGTGTGTGTGTGTGTGTGTGTGTGTGTGTGCATGTGTATGTGCGTGTGTGTGTGCGCGCGTGTGTGCGCGCGTGTGGTGTGTGTGTGTGTGTGCGCGCGTGTTGGTGTGTGGTGTGTGTGTGTGTGCGCGTGTGTGTGTGTGTGTGTGCGTGTGTGTGTGTGCACGCGTGTGTGTGTGCGCGTGTGTGGTGTGTGTGTGTGTGTGTGTGTGTGTGTGTGTGTGTGTGTGTGTGTGTGTGTGTGTGTGTGTGTGTGTGTGTGTGTGTGTGTGTGTGTGCGTCTATTGTGCTGATGTTGTTCTGGGTGATTTGACTCACGCCACGGTGATATCATCTGGGATAACAGTGACACACGCTGCACAGGGTCACTGTCCCCCAAGATGAGAATTGCATGGGTTGTCTCCCAAATGGCACCCTATGTCCTATGTAGTGCACTACTTTTGACCATAGGGAATACTCTTAGAAAAAACGGTTCCAAAAGTTTTTGGGGGGCTGTCCCTTTAGGAGAACGCTTTTTGATTCCAGGTAGAGCTCTTTTTGGTTCCTGGTAGAACCCCTTTGGGTTCTATGTAGAACCCTCTGTGGAAAGGGTTCTACATGGAACCCAAAGGGGTTCTACATGGAACCAAAACGCGTTCTCCTAAAGGGACCGCCGAATAACCTTTTCTAGGTTTTTTAGGTTCTAGCTTTTTTTCTAAGAGTGTAGGACAGGAATGTAGGGTTCTATTTGGGACACAGCCTATTTGATCTCTTCATTGGATTATCTGAGTCACACTTTCTCTTCAGAGACTACTGGGAACTCAAAACAGTACATCTGATTCAATAAAAAAATATGCTAATATGATCATCTTATATAAATTAGTTATTATGTTTATATGGACTAGTCAGTATGTTTATATGGACTAGTCAGTATGTTTATATGGACTAGTCAGTACGTTTATATGGACTAGTCAGTATGTGTATATAGACTAGTCAGTATGTTTATATGGACTAGTTAGTATGTTTATATGAACTAGTCAGTATGTTTATATGGACTAGTCAGTATGTTTATATGGACTAGTCAGTACGGACTAGTCAGTATGTTTATATGGACTAGTCAGTATGTTTATATGGACTAGTCAGTATGTTTATATGGACTAGTCAGTATGTTTGTATGGACTAGTCAGTATGTTTATATGGACTAGTCAGTATGTTTATATGGACTAGTCAGTATGTTTATATGGACTAGTCAGTATGTTTATATGGACTAGTCAGTATGTTTATATGGACTAGTCAGTATGTTTATATGGACTAGTCAGTATGTTTATATGGACTAGTCAGTATGTTTATATGCACTAGTCAGTATGTTTATATGGACTAGTCAGTATGTTTATATGGACTAGTCAGTATGTTTATATGGACTAGTCAGTATGTTTATATGGACTAGTCAGTATGTTTGTATGGACTAGTCAGTATGTTTATATGGACTAGTCAGTATGTTTATATGCACTAGTCAGTATGTTTATATGAACTAGTCAGTATGTTTATATGGACTAGTCAGTATGTTTATATGGACTAGTTAGTATGTTTATATGGACTAGTCAGTATGTTTATATGGACTAGTTAGTATGTTTATATGGACTAGTCAGTATGTTTATATGGGCTAGTCAGTATGTTTATATGAACTAGTCAGTATGTTTATATGGACTAGTCAGTATGTTTATATGGACTAGTCAGTATGTTTATATGGACTAGTCAGTATGTTTATATGGACTAGTCAGTATGTTTGTATGGACTAGTCAGTATGTTTATATGGACTAGTTAGTATGTTTATATGGACTAGTTAGTATGTGTATATGGACTAGTCAGTATGTGTATATGGACTAGTCAGTATGTTTATATGGACTAGTTAGTATGTTTATATGGACTAGTTAGTATGTGTATATGGACTAGTCAGTATGTGTATATGGACTAGTCAGTATGTGTATATGGACTAGTCAGTATGTGTATATGGACTAGTCAGTATGTTTATATGGACTAGTCAGTATGTTTATATGGACTAGTCAGTATGTTTATAAGGACTTGTCAGTATGGACTAGTCAGTATGTTTATATGCGCTAGTCAGTATGTTTATATGGACTAGTCAGTATGTTTATATGCACTAGTCAGTATGTTTATATGGACTAGTTAGTATGTTTATATGGACTAGTCAGTATGTTTATATGGACTAGTCACTATGTTTATATGGACTAGTCAGTATGGACTAGTCACTATGTTTATATGGACTAGTCAGTATGTTTATATGGACTAGTCAGTATGTTTATATGGACTAGTCAGTATGTTTATATGGACTAGTCAGTATGTTTATATGGACTAGTCAGTATGTTTGTATGGACTAGTCAGTATGTTTATATGGACTAGTCAGTATGTTTATATGCACTAGTCAGTATGTTTATATGAACTAGTCAGTATGTTTATATGGACTAGTCAGTATGTTTATATGGACTAGTTAGTATGTTTATATGGACTAGTCAGTATGTTTATATGGACTAGTTAGTATGTTTATATGGACTAGTCAGTATGTTTATATGGGCTAGTCAGTATGTTTATATGAACTAGTCAGTATGTTTATATGGACTAGTCAGTATGTTTATATGGACTAGTCAGTATGTTTATATGGACTAGTCAGTATGTTTATATGGACTAGTCAGTATGTTTGTATGGACTAGTCAGTATGTTTATATGGACTAGTTAGTATGTTTATATGGACTAGTTAGTATGTGTATATGGACTAGTCAGTATGTGTATATGGACTAGTCAGTATGTTTATATGGACTAGTTAGTATGTTTATATGGACTAGTTAGTATGTGTATATGGACTAGTCAGTATGTGTATATGGACTAGTCAGTATGTGTATATGGACTAGTCAGTATGTGTATATGGACTAGTCAGTATGTTTATATGGACTAGTCAGTATGTTTATATGGACTAGTCAGTACGTTTATATGGACTAGTCAGTATGTGTATATAGACTAGTCAGTATGTTTATATGGACTAGTTAGTATGTTTATATGAACTAGTCAGTATGTTTATATGGACTAGTCAGTATGTTTATATGGACTAGTCAGTACGGACTAGTCAGTATGTTTATATGGACTAGTCAGTATGTTTATATGGACTAGTCAGTATGTTTATATGGACTAGTCAGTATGTTTGTATGGACTAGTCAGTATGTTTATATGGACTAGTCAGTATGTTTATATGGACTAGTCAGTATGTTTATATGGACTAGTCAGTATGTTTATATGGACTAGTCAGTATGTTTATATGGACTAGTCAGTATGTTTATATGGACTAGTCAGTATGTTTATATGCACTAGTCAGTATGTTTATATGGACTAGTCAGTATGTTTATATGGACTAGTCAGTATGTTTATATGGACTAGTCAGTATGTTTATATGGACTAGTCAGTATGTTTGTATGGACTAGTCAGTATGTTTATATGGACTAGTCAGTATGTTTATATGCACTAGTCAGTATGTTTATATGAACTAGTCAGTATGTTTATATGGACTAGTCAGTATGTTTATATGGACTAGTTAGTATGTTTATATGGACTAGTCAGTATGTTTATATGGACTAGTTAGTATGTTTATATGGACTAGTCAGTATGTTTATATGGGCTAGTCAGTATGTTTATATGAACTAGTCAGTATGTTTATATGGACTAGTCAGTATGTTTATATGGACTAGTCAGTATGTTTATATGGACTAGTCAGTATGTTTATATGGACTAGTCAGTATGTTTGTATGGACTAGTCAGTATGTTTATATGGACTAGTTAGTATGTTTATATGGACTAGTTAGTATGTGTATATGGACTAGTCAGTATGTGTATATGGACTAGTCAGTATGTTTATATGGACTAGTTAGTATGTTTATATGGACTAGTTAGTATGTGTATATGGACTAGTCAGTATGTGTATATGGACTAGTCAGTATGTGTATATGGACTAGTCAGTATGTGTATATGGACTAGTCAGTATGTTTATATGGACTAGTCAGTATGTTTATATGGACTAGTCAGTATGTTTATAAGGACTTGTCAGTATGGACTAGTCAGTATGTTTATATGCGCTAGTCAGTATGTTTATATGGGCTAGTCAGTATGTTTATATGGACTAGTCAGTATGTTTATATGCACTAGTCAGTATGTTTATATGGACTAGTTAGTATGTTTATATGGACTAGTCAGTATGTTTATATGGACTAGTCACTATGTTTATATGGACTAGTCAGTATGGACTAGTCACTATGTTTATATGGACTAGTCAGTATGTTTATATGGACTAGTCAGTATGTTTATATGGACTAGTCAGTATGTTTATATGGACTAGTCAGTATGTTTATATGGACTAGTCAGTATGTTTGTATGGACTAGTCAGTATGTTTATATGGACTAGTCAGTATGTTTATATGCACTAGTCAGTATGTTTATATGAACTAGTCAGTATGTTTATATGGACTAGTCAGTATGTTTATATGGACTAGTTAGTATGTTTATATGGACTAGTCAGTATGTTTATATGGACTAGTTAGTATGTTTATATGGACTAGTCAGTATGTTTATATGGACTAGTTAGTATGTTTATATGAACTAGTCAGTATGTTTATATGGACTAGTCAGTATGTTTATATGGACTAGTCAGTATGTTTATATGGGCTAGTCAGTATGTTTATATGGACTAGTCAGTATGTTTGTATGGACTAGTCAGTATGTTTATATGGACTAGTTAGTATGTTTATATGGACTAGTTAGTATGTGTATATGGACTAGTCAGTATGTGTATATGGACTAGTCAGTATGTTTATATGGACTAGTTAGTATGTTTATATGGACTAGTTAGTATGTGTATATGGACTAGTCAGTATGTGTATATGGACTAGTCAGTATGTGTATATGGACTAGTCAGTATGTGTATATGGACTAGTCAGTATGTTTATATGGACTAGTCAGTATGTTTATATGGACTAGTCAGTATGTTTATAAGGACTTGTCAGTATGGACTAGTCAGTATGTTTATATGCGCTAGTCAGTATGTTTATATGGGCTAGTCAGTATGTTTATATGGACTAGTCAGTATGTTTATATGCACTAGTCAGTATGTTTATATGGACTAGTTAGTATGTTTATATGGACTAGTCAGTATGTTTATATGGACTAGTCACTATGTTTATATGGACTAGTCAGTATGGACTAGTCACTATGTTTATATGGACTAGTCAGTATGTTTATAGGGACTAGTCACTATGTTTATATGGACTAGTCAGTATGGACTAGTCAGTATGTTTATATGGACTAGTCAGTATGTTTATATGGACTAGTCACTATGTTTATATGGACTAGTCAGTATGTTTATATGGACTAGTCAGTATGGACTAGTCACTATGTTTATATGGACTAGTCAGTATGTTTATATGGACTAGTCAGTATGGACTAGTCAGTATGTTTATATGGACTAGTCAGTATGTTTATATGGACTAGTCAGTATGTTTATATGGACTAGTCAGTATGTTTATATGGACTAGTCAGTATGTTTATATGGACTAGTCACTATGTTTATATGGACTAGTCAGTATGTTTATATGGACTAGTCAGTATGTTTATATGGACTAGTCACTATGTTTATATGGACTAGTCAGTATGGACTAGTCAGTATGTTTATATGGACTAGTCAGTATGTTTATATGGACTAGTCACTATGTTTATATGGACTAGTCAGTATGCTTTGAGAGTCTGATATATGACAGTGAGAGACAGACCCATAAAAGTGTTTATTAATCATCCAAGGAGAATCCTTCCTGACGTGTCTGTTTTGTATGTGCAGCTGACTCACCTCTTGGTTTTGCTTGATTTCTCCCAGGACAGGGAGGATCCTGAATCTATCTTCAGTTTGACTCAGAGACCTAAACAACTCAATGAGCTATTTTGACGGTCTGTTGAGTAGCTCTGTGTGTATTTTCTTTAGCCTGGCAGCAGGTTGTTAACCTTTGACCGTCTAGTGCCAGCAGGTGGGTTCTCTCAGCACCATCATATCCTTGTCTGTCAGATCCATCATACACTATATGTACATAGGTATGTGGACACCCCTTCAAATGTAGTGGATTTGGCTATTTCAGCCACACCCGTTGCTGACAGGTGTATAACATCGAGCACACAGCCATGCAATCTCCATAGACAAATATTGGTAGTTGAATGGCCTTAATGAAGAGCTCAGTGACTTTCAACGTGGCACCATCATAGGATGCCACCTTTCCAACAAGTCAGTTCGTAAGATGTCTGCCCTGCTAGAGCTGCCCCGGTCAACTGTAAGTGCTGTTATTGCGAAGTGGAAATGTCTAGGAGCAACAAAGGCTCAGCCGGGAAGTGGTAGGCCACACAAGCTCACAGAATGGGACCGCCTAGTCCTGAAGCGCGTAAACACTCACTACCGAGTTCCAAACTTCCTCTGGAAGTATCGTCAGCACCAGACCTATTCATCGGGAGCTTCATGAAATGGGTTTCCATGGCTGAGCAGCCACACACAAGCTTTTGTTCACCATACCCAATGCCAAGCGTCGTAAGCACATTCACATATTGTACGAATTGTAATTCGTAACATATCATACAAAATGGATGATGGGCATCCACAAATTAATACATACCATACGAAACGTAACATACCATACTGTCTCAGATTTACGTACAGAATAATATGAAATGCTCTGAGACCAGGTTGCACCATCATATCCTCATCTGCCAGCATAACTGGTCTTTTTTTTAATTAACTAGGCAAGTCAGTTAAGAACAAATTCTTACTTACAATGACGGCCTACCCCAGCCAAACCTGAACGACCAATTGTGGGCCAATTGGGCCAATTGCGCGCCGCCCTATGAGACTCCCAATCCCGGCCGGTTGTGATTCAGCCTGGATTCGAACCAGGGACTGTAGTGTCACCTCTTGCACTGAGATGCAGTGCCTTTGACCGCTGCACCACTCAGGAGCCCTAAACTAATTATCAAGTTAGTTTAAATCCTTGATTAGTGCTGGAATAGAATAAATATGTGCCACGATCCAATAGTGTGTCCCAATGGATCAGAACAGTGAGCTCTGTAGGGGAAAACACAACAGACATGCCAGCACAGCCCGGCCAGTGAGACGCCATTTGAAGCCCATTTCCTGTTACAGGGCCTCACAAACAGCAGCTGTCCACATACTTTTGGTCATGTAGTGTATATTGTTCTATTACAACACCATCACATCCTCGTCTGTCAGATCCATCATTATATTGTTCTATTACAACACCATCACATCCTCATCTGTCAGATCCATCATTATATTGTTCTATTACAACACCATCACATCCTCGTCTGTCAGATCCATCATTATATTGTTCTATTACAACACCATCACATCCTCGTCTGTCAGATCCATCATTATATTGTTCTATTACAACACCATCACATCCTCATCTGTCAGATCCATCATTATATTGTTCTATTACAACACCATCACATCCTCGTCTGTCAGATCCATCATTATATTGTTCTATTACAACACCATCACATCCTCGTCTGTCAGATCCATCATTATATTGTTCTATTACAACACCATCACATCCTCATTTACATTTACATTTAACATTTAAGTCATTTAGCAGACGCTCTTATCCAGAGCGACTTACAAATTGGTGCATTCACCTTATGACATCCAGTGGAACAGCCACTTTACAATAGTGCATCTAAATCTTTTAAGGGGGGAGGGGGGGGGGTGAGAAGGATTACTTTATCCTATCCTAGGTATTCCTTAAAGAGGTGGGGTTTCAGGTGTCTCCGGAAGGTGGTGATTGACTCCGCTGTCCTGGCGTCGTGAGGGAGTTTGTTCCACCATTGGGGGGCCAGAGCAGCGAACAGTTTTGACTGGGCTGAGCGGGAACTGTACTTCCTCAGTGGTAGGGAGGCGAGCAGGCCAGAGGTGGATGAACGCAGTGCCCTTGTTTGGGTGTAGGGCCTGATCAGAGCCTGGAGGTACTGAGGTGCCGTTCCCCTCACAGCTCCGTAGGCAAGCACCATGGTCTTGTAGCGGATGCGAGCTTCAACTGGAAGCCAGTGGAGAGAGCGGAGGAGCGGGGTGACGTGAGAGAACTTGGGAAGGTTGAACACCAGACGGGCTGCGGCGTTCTGGATGAGTTGTAGGGGTTTAATGGCACAGGCAGGGAGCCCAGCCAACAGCGAGTTGCAGTAATCCAGACGGGAGATGACAAGTGCCTGGATTAGGACCTGCGCCGCTTCCTGTGTGAGGCAGGGTCGTACTCTGCGGATGTTATGTGATTAAACTAATAATGTAAACATTAACTAGGAAGTCAGGCACCACGGACATTTATTTAGTTCTAATTTCCCAAATATAACTTCAGATATTAAAATATCTGATCAATTAGTCTTAGATTTAATGAATTATTACTTTTACGTCATCAGTTCTCATTACTGAATGTTGCAAACCCTTGTTGAACCCTGCATGAACCTTAGTTTCCATAATGAATCAGCAATATACAAATTTGCTTAATGTATTTACTAACTAATCACAGAAATGTGTAACAAACAGTAGATATTGGTTACCAACAATGATTGAAAAGTCCCTAGTGGGCTAAGCCGAAATGACTGCTTGGTAGACAAAGGAAAGGGGTGGGGACTGAGAATGGATAATTATAGTCATTGAAATTATAATCCTTTGCACATGAACGGCCGCTCATTCAAGAATAATTGCAATGTATATATTTTTGCCCGTATGATGTCGTCTTCTCTGTTGGAATACTCGATCGTCCTGTAGAGTTCATCAGAGTCTCTAGTTAACTTTCCCAGAAGTCACAATGTCTTTTGTGGTTGTAGGTGGTTAGAATGGATACTTCAGAGTAACATTCTGAAATGTTCTCATAGGATAGATGCCTCGGCGGTTGTCGATATTCTCGTTCTAGAAAAATATATGGTGGATAGCTAATGAAAGAGAAAGATCTTGTGAATACAGACAATATTTCCGATTTCTGAAGTGTTTTACAGCGAAAACACAATATATCGTTATATTAGCTTACTACAATAGCTAACACACAGCAGCATTGATTCTAGTCAAACGCTAGCGATAGCACAGTTCGACAGATATATGAAAA
This sequence comes from Salvelinus alpinus, assembly GCF_045679555.1. NCBI lineage: Eukaryota > Metazoa > Chordata > Actinopteri > Salmoniformes > Salmonidae > Salvelinus > Salvelinus alpinus. Next base: position 69,520,195 of record NC_092095.1, read on the forward strand.
AGCATCCCAAATTGGGTCCTTATCTTTGTTGATTTTCCATCAGAATGTTCTCCAAAGGGTCCTTTGTTCAGAACCGTGTTCATTTGGACCTAGAACGAACGATGTCCCTGTTGAATTAGCATGACACACTGGCCATGCCATGCTAACCTCTCCGTCTTGACAAAATTCTTGCGTCGCATCACGTCTATAACATCAGCGATAGCCACCTATCCACCTAGCTAACGTTAGCAACAACAAATTCGTAAGCAAATTCATAACATATTATATGAAATGGATGATGGACATCAACAAATTAATACATACCATATGAAATGTAACATATCACACTGTCTCGGATTTACGTACAGAATAATATGAAATGCTCTGAGATCAGGTTGCACCATCATATCCTCGTCTGTCATATTCATCATATATTGTTTCTATTACAATGCCAGCATAACTGGTAAACTAATCATCAAGTTAGTATAAAATTCCTTGATTAGTGCTGGAATAGAACAAATATGTGTCACGGTCTAACTGGGTGTTCCAATGGATCGGAACAGTGAGCTCTGTCTGTCTGTCATAGGGGGAAAACACAACAGACATGCCAGCCCAGCCCGGCCAGTGAGCCGCCATGTAAAGCCAAGTCCACTTCCTGTTACAGGGCCTCACAAGCACTGAGCCCACAGCTGTCTCTCTTGATCTATGGCACAGACAGAACTCATCCAGGCAGCTCTGTTCTGTTCGGCTCTGTTCTGTTCGTCTCTGTTATGCTCTGTTCTGCTCTGTCCAACGCCTCTGACTCACCACCCACACCGCACCACACCCAACCCATGTCCTGGAGGCTGGGAGGCTAGAAATACGTCCCAAATGGCACCCTGTTTCCTATATAGTGCACTACTTTTGACTAGGGCCCTATAAAGGGAATAGGTTGCCAACCCTGGTCAAAAGTAGTGCACTATATAGGGTGTTGTTTTTAATGCAGAATCGGGACTATCCCAGGTCCACAAGACAACGAGTTCAGGAAAACAATGAAGCCACTCTTCTTGTTCTTTGATAGTAACATAAACTAGTCTACTGGGTAAATGGATTCCTGCATGAATACCAGGTACATGTTCAGTATGTCAGGGCCTCTGACTCCCCGCCCGGCGCCACACCGTGCTGAACGCCATGTTTCTCCTACGGCCTAGGAGGCTGGGTCCGTCCCAGGACCACATGACAAACCAATGTGTTCAGGAAAGCTGCAAGCACAACGCCTCACACAATAAAGCTTCTCTTCTTGTTCTCTCTCCCAGTAACATAAAGTAGCCTACTGGGTGAATCTGGTCCTGCATCAAGACTCCTGTGTGGCCTGCTGAAGGCTCTCCTTGCCCTTCGTGACATCACAGTCTTACCAGAGACACATACTAACACTGAAATACAGTTATGTAGCTCTGAGTCTTACACCTCTGCACAATGATCCTCACAAAGTTCCTCATAAACACATACATCTTGACTAAACATTAATTTGAGGAAATGAATATCTAGTAGATATGTAACCAGAGCCAGGACTGGTGTCCTATACTGGCTGTTGTTGTTTCTGTTACTATGCCCTCAGGGCAGGAAGGATTCAAGCGGCTCCAGTGAAATCTTCAGCTGCATAAACAAACTGTTGCTCTGCTTTTATCTGAGCTATGTAGCTACGTCTGTGTCACAAATGGTACCCAATGCCCTATTTAGTCCACTATACAGGGAATAGGGATACATTTGGGACGAAGCCACTCTGGACAACCAGAACGGAGCTTGTTGAAGAGGAGCAGAGAGAGAAATGACGGCCGCTCTAAACACCAAGGTCAGGTGATCATACGCCAGAGATATGAGTTTGTCCAGGACAGCATCGGACGGACAGATCATAACTAAATAACATGTTATGATCAAATTATGTTTAGTGGATTACACGCCATAATGTGACTGACTGACTGACTCATTATGACGTCACTGTCCAGCAGACCTCCCGAGTGGGGCAGAGGTCTAAGGCACTGCATCTCAGTGCCAGAGGCGTCACTACAGACCCTGGTTTGATTTCCATTATGTATCACAACCGGACATGATTGGAAGTCCCATAGGGCGGCGCACAATTGGCCCAGCGTCGTCCCGGTTAGGGTTTGGCCGGGGTACGCCGTCATTGTAAATAAGAATGTGTTCTTAACTGACTTGCCTAGTTAAATAAAGGTTAAATAAAAAAGAGGAGGAGAGCGAGAAATGAAGGGAACGAGGAGGAGAGAAAAGAAGGGAGATACTCGTTCACTACCCTTCATGGATTTGAAAAGAAATGACTGGTATTTGTAAGCTCCCTCTCCAAGCCAACACCAATCCATTTCTTTTACATTTGTGTGTAGTAGTGAACTAGTGCACACTTCAGGAAGAAGGAGAGATGATTATGACCCACCCCAACTCTGGTCCGTGAAATGTTGCTGACCGGTCCTCAAATGGCACCAGATTCCCTACATAGTGCACTACATTGGACCAGGACCCATAGCACTCTCTTCAAAAGTAGTGTACTATATGGGGAACAGGGTGCCATTGCGGATACACCCTCTATCTACTCAGTCAGTTCTCAAGTGTCCGTTTTAATATCAACTCTTATTTACCAAGGAGTAGGCAGCACCGCTTCTCAGCCTGCGGTCCAGATGAAAGATTCAGAACCCATAGGAACGACAACTAATGAAACACAACCACCTTAGTCAGATAGGATTACCCTGCTAGTCACGCAGAGAACAGACGTTTCCTTTCCCGTGACCCTCCAACCATTTGGACCAGCTCAGAGATCAACACCCTGTGTGTCCCAAATGGCCCCCTACTCCCTCCTGTGGGTCAAAAGTAGTGTACTAAATAGGGAATAGGGTGCCATTTGGTACGCAGTCCCTTCAGATCAGACTAGCGGGGAAACAGCTTGCTCTCGACTTGGTGGACCTCCTCTCACACTCCATTGTTTTGGATAGTTAACCTCGCTTACAGTCATTCTCCCATTTCAACGTTTGCATTCCCCCTGATTTCACAGCGAATGTTCTACTTTTCCAACGGGTCTTGTGATTCTTGAACAGCTGTTTCTCTCATTGCCAGGGGAGAACAAGAGGATGGAAGGATCAGTGGGAGGACACAGGAGGGGATGGACAAACAAGGAAGGAGAGAGGGAAGAAGGGAGTGAGGAGGGAGAGAGAGATGGAGAGAGAGAAAGAGGACAGATGATGGGATGGACAGACATGGAGGGATAGAGAGAGAGAGAGAGAGGGAGGGAGAGCAGGAGGGAGAAAGGGAGAGAGAGAGGGAGAGAGGGATAAAGAGAGGGAGAAAGAAAGAGAGACAGAGAAAGAGCAGGAGGGAGAGAGAGAGAGAGAGATGAAGAGATAGAGAGAAAGAGCAGGAGGGGGAGAGAGAGAGAGGGGGGGAGAGGGGGAGACAGAGAGAGGAAAAGAGAGAGAGGGAGAGAGACGGGGAGAGGGATTGAGGGAAGAGTGAAGAGGAGGGAGGGAAAGGGGAGAGGGATTGAGGGAGTGAGGGAAGAGTGAAGAGGAGGGAGGGAAAGGGGAGAGGGATTGAGGGAGTGAGGGAAGAGTGAAGAGGAGGGAGGGAAAGGGGAGAGGGGTTGAGGGAGTGAGGGAAGAGTGAAGAGGAGGGAGGGAAAGGGGAGAGGGAGAGATAGAGATACACAGAGAGGGGAATCCAGCATCACACTTGTTTGATTGTGTCTGCTCAGTTCAGCTCTGTGGGGGGAACGAAGAGGGGAAAATGGACATGAACACCACTCTGGAGAATGTGTGTCCCCGTGGCAACGACAAACCATTAGCTCAAACAAGATGGCCTCTTTCATAACAACTCAAAACAAACAGCATCTCTCACCATGTCAGCCCATTCAAATAACCTTTCTCCCATTGGCCAAATGAGGTTGTCTGGCTGTCTCCTAGTCCATCTGTCTCCTAGTCTGCCTGTCTCCTAGTCTGCCTGTCTCCTAGTCCGCCTGTCTCCTAGTCCGCCTGTCTCCTAGTCCGCCTGTCTCCTAGTCCGCCTGTCTCCTAGTCCGCCTGTCTCCTAGTCCGTCTGTCTCCTAATCCGCCTGTCTCCTAGTCCACCTGTCTCCTAGTCTGTCTACTGATCCAGCTGCAGAGAATACTCGTTATAACTCAGGACATGTGATTGGCTTGAGGACAAACAACATCACAAACACACACACAAACAAATGAACAAACACACAGGCTGTGTCAGAGATACACACTCAACCCCTTTAGATTCAACCAAAAATATCATGGAGATTTTTATCGAACATAGTGATGACTCATTTTGCGTACTGTAGTCAACGTTGCTAACCAACGGAGGCCCAATTACACTTTCTATGATGCAGAAGTCCAACCATGAATGAATATTCTTGTGTATTTGAATACTTAATTCAAGGCCTCACAGAGGTCAGCGCTGTCCAAGGCTGTAGAATTGGCGTTGGGAGTGAATGGGGGTTAGGCTCAGTTGGCAGGGCTGCTGACCCAGTTACACAGTAAACTGAGAGAGAGAGAGAGAGAGAGAGAGAGAGAGAGAGAGAGAGAGAGAGGGAGAGGGAGAGAGAGAGAGAGAGAGAGAGAGAGAGAGAGAGAGAGAAAGAGCGGGGGGGAGAGAGAAAGAGTGGGGGAGAGAGAGAGAGAGAGAGAGAGAGAGGGGGAGAGAGAGAGAGGGAGAGAGAGAGAGAGAGAGAGAGAGAGAGAGAGAGAGAGAGAGAGAGAGAGAGAGAGAGAGAGAGAGAGAGAGAGAGAGAAAGAGGGGAAGAGAGAGAGGAAGAGAGAGAAAGAGAGCGAAGGGAGAGTGATTGATAGAGGGAAAGAGAGAGGGGGAGAGAGAGAGCAGGAGACAGAGATACAGAGGGGGAGCAGGATAGGAAGTGTCATTGTTTGGTGGTCCAGCGTGCGATGTAGAGTAGAACACACCCTGGACCTGGCCAACGACCTGATTACTAATCACCCACAGACAGAACACAGTTCACCCAGGACCATGTCGCTGCATTGTTGTGTGGGTGTGTGTGTTCACAGAGCCAGTTCACCCAGGACCATGTCGCTGCATTGTTGTGTGGGTGTGTGTGTTCACAGAGCCAGTTCACCCAACTATCTCCATGCTCTCACATTGTTGGATGTGTGTGTTTGTGTATGTGCATGCGTGCATGAACACGCGTTTGTTTGTGTGTGTCTGTGTGTGCGCTCGTTTATGTGTGCCCGTGTGTGCATCGATCTCAGAGCCCTGTTCACCCATCGATAGCGGTGTGAACCTCTCTGGTGCTGGCTACCTCTCCAACAATATGGCACCATGCTCTCTGGTGCTGGCTACCTCTCCAACAATATGGCACCATGCTCTCTGGCGCTGGCTACCTCTTCAACAATATGGCACCATGCTCTCTGGTGCTGGCTACCTCTCCAACAATATGGCACCATGCTCTCTGGTGCTGGCTACCTCTCCAACAATATGGCACCATGCTCTCTGGTGCTGGCTACCTCTCCAACAATATGGCACCATGCTCTCTGGTGCTGGGTACCTCTTCAATAATATGGCACCATGCTCTCTGGTGCTGGCTACCTCTCCAACAATATGGCACCATGCTCTCTGGTGCTGGTTACCTCTTCAACAATATGGCACCATGCTCTCTGGTGCTGGCTACCTCTCCAACAATATGGCACCATGCTCTCTGGTGCTGGCTACCTCTCCAACAATATGGCACCATGCTCTCTGGTGCTGGCTACCTCTCCAACAATATGGCACCATGCTCTCTGGTGCTGGCTACCTCTCCAACAATATGGCACCATGCTCTCTGGTGCTGGCTACCTCTTCAACAATATGGCACCATGCTCTCTGGTGCTGGCTACCTCTCCAACAATATGGCACCATGCTCTCTGGTGCTGGCTACCTCTCCAACAATATGGCACCATGCTCTCTGGCGCTGGCTACCTCTTCAACAATATGGCACCATGCTCTCTGGTGGCCCTGAATCATGCCTGACTCATGGTCTTGACTGGGGGATGTGGCTCCACCTATTGTCCTCAACTTCTCTGATGCTTTAACTATAAACAATCATTGCATATTGGACTGAAACGTCATGGTAGTTTTCCTGCGGCTCTGCAGTTATTCAGCATCCACACATCTTAGATGCTTTAACAGCGATCAGGCATATTCATTGCACATTGAACTGATCAGAAACCACAAGCCCAGCCTTTTATGAGATCAACAGTTGGGTGCGTTTGATTAAAAAAAGATCCTAATTAAATCAAAACGTATGTGTGGTTATGATTCATCTCAAACAGACAGCTGGTACGATTTGACAACTTGTCTGTGTTACAATATAAACACCGCTAAAAATGGGTAACGACAGTATGATACTGTTATAAACACTAGATATGGGTAACGACAGTATGATACTGTATAAACACTAGATATGGGTAACTACAGTATGATACTGTATAAACACCACTAGATATGGGTAACGACAGTATGATACTGTATAAACACCACTAGATATGGGTAACTACAGTATGATACTGTATAAACACCACTAGATATGGGTAACGACAGTATGATACTGTATAAACACCACTAGATATGGGTAACTACAGTATGATACTGTATAAACACCACTAGATATGGGTAACTACAGTATGATACTGTATAAACACACTAGATATGGGTAACTACAGTATGATACTGTTATAAACACTAGATATGGGTAACTACAGTATGATACTGTATAAACACTAGATATGGGTAACTACAGTATGATACTGTATAAACACCACTAGATATGGGTAACTACAGTATGATACTGTATAAACACCACTAGATATGGGTAACTACAGTATGATACTGTATAAACACCACTAGATATGGGTAACTATAGTATGATAATGTATAAACACCACTAGATATGGGTAACGACAGTATGATACTGTATAAACACCACTAGATATGGGTAACTACAGTATGATACTGTATAAACACCACTAGATATGGGTAACGACAGTATGATACTGTATAAACACCACTAGATATGGGTAACGACAGTATGATACTGTATAAACACCACTAGATATGGGTAACGACAGTATGATACTGTATAAACACCACTAGATATGGGTAACGACAGTATGATACTGTATAAACACCACTAGATATGGGTAACGACAGTATGATACTGTATAAACACCACTAGATATGGGTAACTACAGTATGATACTGTATAAACACTAGATATGGGTAACTATAGTATGATAATGTATAAACACCACTAGATATGGGTAACGACAGTATGATACTGTATAAACACCACTAGATATGGGTAACTACAGTATGATACTGTATAAACACCACTAGATATGGGTAACAACAGTATGATACTGTATAAACACCACTAGATATGGGTAACTACAGTATGATACTGTTATAAACACCACTAGATATGGGTAACTACAGTATGATACTGTATAAACACCACTAGATATGGGTAACGACAGTATGATACTGTATAAACACCACTAGATATGGGTAACGACAGTATGATACTGTATAAACACTAGATATGGGTAACTATAGTATGATAATGTATAAACACCACTAGATATGGGTAACTACAGTATGATACTGTAATAAACACTAGATATGGGTAACTACAGAATGATACTGTTATAAACACTAGATATGGGTAACGACAGTATGATACTGTATAAACACCACTAGATATGGGTAACGACAGTATGATACTGTATAAACACCACTAGATATGGGTAATGACAGTATGATACTGTATAAACACCACTAGATATGAGTAACGACAGTATGATACTGTATAAACACCACTAGATATGGGTAACTACAGTATGATACTGTATAAACACCACTAGATATGGGTAACTATAGTATGATACTGTATAAACACCACTAGATATGGGTAACTACAGTATGATACTGTATAAACACCACTAGATATGGGTAATGACAGTATGATACTGTATAAACACCACTAGATATGGGTAACGACAGTATGATACTGTATAAACACCACTAGATATGGGTAACGACAGTATGATACTGTATAAACACCACTAGATATGGGTAACGACAGTATGATACTGTATAAACACCACTAGATATGGGTAACTACAGTATGATACTGTATAAACACCACTAGATATTGGTAACGACAGTATGATACTGTATAAACACCACTAGATATGGGTAACGACAGTATGATACTGTATAAACACCACTAGATATGGGTAACGACAGTATGATACTGTATAAACACCACTAGATATGGGTAACTACAGTATGATACTGTATAAACACCACTAGATATGGGTAACTACAGTATGATACTGTATAAACACCGCTAGATATGGGTAACGACAGTATGATACTGTTATAAACACCACTAGATATAGGTAACGACAGTATGATACTGTATAAACACCACTAGATATGGGTAACTACAGTATGATACTGTATAAACACCACTAGATATGGGTAACTACAGTATGATACTGTATAAACACCACTAGATATGGGTAATGACAGTATGATACTGTATAAACACCGCTAGATATGGGTAACGACAGTATGATACTGTATAAACACCACTAGATATGGGTAACTACAGCATGATACTGTATAAACACCACTAGATATGGGTAACAACAGTATGATACTGTATAAACACCACTAGATATGGGTAACTACAGTATGATACTATTATAAACACCACTAGATATGGGTAACTACAGTATGATACTGTATAAACACCACTAGATATGGGTAACTACAGTATGATACTGTATAAACACCACTAGATATGGGTAATGACAGTATGATACTGTATAAACACCACTAGATATGGGTAACTACAGTATGATACTGTATAAACACCACTAGATATGGGTAACTACAGTATGATACTGTATAAACACCACTAGATATGGGTAACTACAGTATGATACTGTATAAACACCACTAGATATGGGTAACTACAGTATGATACTGTATAAACACCACTAGATATGGGTAACGACAGTATGATACTGTATAAACACCACTAGATATGGGTAATGACAGTATGATACTGTATAAACACCACTAGATATGGGTAACTATAGTATGATACTGTTATAAACACTAGATATGGGTAACTACAGTATGATACTGTATAAACACCACTAGATATGGGTAACTACAGTATGATACTGTTATAAACACTAGATATGGGTAACTACAGTATGATACTGTTATAAACACCACTAGATATGAGTAACGACAGTATGATACTGTATAAACACCACTAGATATGGGTAACGACAGTATGATACTGTATAAACACCACTAGATATGAGTAACGACAGTATGATACTGTATAAACACCACTAGATATGGGTAATGACAGTATGATACTGTATAATCACCACTAGATATGGGTAACGGCAGTATGATACTGTATAAACAGCACTAGATATGGGTAACTACAGTATGATACTGTATAAACACCACTAGATATGGGTAATGACAGTATAATACTGTATAATCACCACTAGATATGGGTAACGGCAGTATGATACTGTATAAACACCACTAGATATGGGTAACTACAGTATGATACTGTATAAACACCACTAGATATGGGTAACTACAGTATGATACTGTATAAACACCACTAGATATGGGTAATGACAGTATGATACTGTATAATCACCACTAGATATGGGTAACGGCAGTATGATACTGTATAAACAGCACTAGATATGGGTAACGACAGTATGATACTGTATAAACACCACTAGATATGGGTAATGACAGTATGATACTGTATAAACACCACTAGATATGGGTAACGACAGTATGATACTGTATAAACACCACTAGATATGGGTAACTACAGTATGATACTGTATAAACACCACTAGATATGGGTAACTACAGTATGAAACTGTATAAACACCACTAGATATGGGTAACGACAGTATGATACTGTATAAACACCACTAGATATGGGTAACGACAGTATGATACTGTATAAACACCACTAGATATGGGTAACGACAGTATGAAACTGTATAAACACCACTAGATATGGGTAACGACAGTATGATAATGTATAAACACCACTAGATATGGGTAACGACAGTATGATTCTGTTATAAACACCACTAGATATGGGTAACTACAGTATGATACTGTATAAACACCACTAGATATGGGTAACGACAGTATGATACTGTATAAACACCACTAGATATGGGTAACGACAGTATGATACTGTATAAACACCACTAGATATGGGTAATGACAGTATGATACTGTATAAACACCACTAGATATGGGTAATGACAGTATGATACTGTATAAACACCACTAGATATGGGTAATGACAGTATGATACTGTATAAACACCACTAGATATGGGTAACTACAGTATGATACTGTATAAACACCACTAGATATGGGTAACGACAGTATGATACTGTATAAACACCACTAGATATGGGTAACTACAGTATGATACTGTATAAACACCACTAGATATGGGTAATGACAGTATGATACTGTATAAACACCACTAGATATGGGTAACGACAGTATGATACTGTATAAACACCACTAGATATGGGTAACTACAGTATGATACTGTATAAACACCACTAGATATGGGTAACAACAGTATGATACTGTATAAACACCACTAGATATGGGTAACTACAGTATGATACTGTATAAACACCACTAGATATGGGTAACGACAGTATGATACTGTATAAACACCACTAGATATGGGTAACTACAGTATGATACTGTATAAACACCACTAGATATGGGTAACAACAGTATGATACTGTATAAACACCACTAGATATGGGTAACTACAGTATGATACTGTATAAACACCACTAGATATGGGTAACGACAGTATGATACTGTTATAAACACCACTAGATATGGGTAACTACAGTATGATACTGTATAAACACCACTAGATATGGGTAACTACAGTATGATAATGTATAAACACCACTAGGTATGGGTAACTACAGTATGATACTGTATAAACACCACTAGATATGGGTAACTACAGTATGATACTGTATAAACACTAGATATGGGTAACTATAGTATGATAATGTATAAACACCACTAGATATGGGTAACGACAGTATGATACTGTATAAACACCACTAGATATGGGTAACTATAGTATGATAATGTATAAACACCACTAGATATGGGTAACGACAGTATGATACTGTATAAACACCACTAGATACGGGTAACGACAGTATGATACTGTATAAACACCACTAGATATGGGTAACGACAGTATGATACTGTATAAACAGCACTAGATATGGGTAACGACAGTATGATACTGTATAAACACCACTAGATATGGGTAACGACAGTATGATACTGTATAAACACCACTAGATATGGGTAATGACAGTATGATACTGTATAAACACCACTAGATATGGGTAACGACAGTATGATACTGTATAAACACCACTAGATATGGGTAACTACAGTATGATACTGTATAAACACTAGATATGGGTAACTATAGTATGATAATGTATAAACACCACTAGATATGGGTAACGACAGTATGATACTGTATAAACACCACTAGATATGGGTAACTACAGTATGATACTGTATAAACACCACTAGATATGGGTAACAACAGTATGATACTGTATAAACACCACTAGATATGGGTAACTACAGTATGATACTATTATAAACACCACTAGATATGGGTAACTACAGTATGATACTGTATAAACACCACTAGATATGGGTAACTACAGTATGATACTGTATAAACACCACTAGATATGGGTAACGACAGTATGATACTGTATAAACACCACTAGATATGGGTAACGACAGTATGATACTGTATAAACACTAGATATGGGTAACTATAGTATGATAATGTATAAACACCACTAGATATGGGTAACTACAGTATGATACTGTAATAAACACTAGATATGGGTAACTACAGAATGATACTGTTATAAACACTAGATATGGGTAACGACAGTATGATACTGTATAAACACCACTAGATATGGGTAACGACAGTATGATACTGTATAAACACCACTAGATATGGGTAATGACAGTATGATACTGTATAAACACCACTAGATATGAGTAACGACAGTATGATACTGTATAAACACCACTAGATATGGGTAACTACAGTATGATACTGTATAAACACCACTAGATATGGGTAACTATAGTATGATACTGTATAAACACCACTAGATATGGGTAACTACAGTATGATACTGTATAAACACCACTAGATATGGGTAATGACAGTATGATACTGTATAAACACCACTAGATATGGGTAACGACAGTATGATACTGTATAAACACCACTAGATATGGGTAACGACAGTATGATACTGTATAAACACCACTAGATATGGGTAACGACAGTATGATACTGTATAAACACCACTAGATATGGGTAACTACAGTATGATACTGTATAAACACCACTAGATATTGGTAACGACAGTATGATACTGTATAAACACCACTAGATATGGGTAACGACAGTATGATACTGTATAAACACCACTAGATATGGGTAACGACAGTATGATACTGTATAAACACCACTAGATATGGGTAACTACAGTATGATACTGTATAAACACCACTAGATATGGGTAACTACAGTATGATACTGTATAAACACCGCTAGATATGGGTAACGACAGTATGATACTGTTATAAACACCACTAGATATAGGTAACGACAGTATGATACTGTATAAACACCACTAGATATGGGTAACTACAGTATGATACTGTATAAACACCACTAGATATGGGTAACTACAGTATGATACTGTATAAACACCACTAGATATGGGTAATGACAGTATGATACTGTATAAACACCACTAGATATGGGTAACGACAGTATGATACTGTATAAACACCACTAGATATGGGTAACTACAGCATGATACTGTATAAACACCACTAGATATGGGTAACAACAGTATGATACTGTATAAACACCACTAGATATGGGTAACTACAGTATGATACTATTATAAACACCACTAGATATGGGTAACTACAGTATGATACTGTATAAACACCACTAGATATGGGTAACTACAGTATGATACTGTATAAACACCACTAGATATGGGTAACTACAGTATGATACTGTATAAACACCACTAGATATGGGTAACGACAGTATGATACTGTATAAACACCACTAGATATGGGTAACTACAGTATGATACTGTATAAACACCACTAGATATGGGTAACTACAGTATGATACTGTATAAACACCACTAGATATGGGTAACTACAGTATGATACTGTATAAACACCACTAGATATGGGTAACGACAGTATGATACTGTATAAACACCACTAGATATGGGTAACTACAGTATGATACTGTATAAACACCACTAGATATGGGTAATGACAGTATGATACTGTATAAACACCACTAGATATGGGTAACGACAGTATGATACTGTATAAACACCACTAGATATGGGTAACTACAGTATGATACTGTATAAACACCACTAGATATGGGTAACAACAGTATGATACTGTATAAACACCACTAGATATGGGTAACTACAGTATGATACTGTATAAACACCACTAGATATGGGTAACTACAGTATGATACTGTATAAACACCACTAGATATGGGTAATGACAGTATGATACTGTATAAACACCACTAGATATGAGTAACTATAGTATGATACTGTATAAACACCACTAGATATGGGTAACTACAGTATGATACTGTATAAACACCACTAGATATGGGTAACTATAGTATGATACTGTATAAACACCACTAGATATGGGTAACTACAGTATGATACTGTATAAACACCACTAGATATGGGTAATGACAGTATGATACTGTATAAACACCACTAGATATGGGTAACGACAGTATGATACTGTATAAACACCACTAGATATGGGTAACGACAGTATGATACTGTATAAACACCACTAGATATGGGTAACGACAGTATGATACTGTATAAACACCACTAGATATGGGTAACTACAGTATGATACTGTATAAACACCACTAGATATGGGTAACGACAGTATGATACTGTATAAACACCACTAGATATGGGTAACGACAGTATGATACTGTATAAACACCACTAGATATGGGTAACGACAGTATGATACTGTATAAACACCACTAGATATGGGTAACTACAGTATGATACTGTATAAACACCACTAGATATGGGTAACTACAGTATGATACTGTATAAACACCACTAGATATGGGTAACTACAGTATGATACTGTATAAACACCGCTAGATATGGGTAACGACAGTATGATACTGTTATAAACACCACTAGATATAGGTAACGACAGTATGATACTGTATAAACACCACTAGATATGGGTAACTACAGTATGATACTGTATAAACACCACTAGATATGGGTAACTACAGTATGATACTGTATAAACACCACTAGATATGGGTAATGACAGTATGATACTGTATAAACACCGCTAGATATGGGTAACGACAGTATGATACTGTATAAACACCACTAGATATGGGTAACTACAGCATGATACTGTATAAACACCACTAGATATGGGTAACAACAGTATGATACTGTATAAACACCACTAGATATGGGTAACTACAGTATGATACTATTATAAACACCACTAGATATGGGTAACTACAGTATGATACTGTATAAACACCACTAGATATGGGTAACTACAGTATGATACTGTATAAACACCACTAGATATGGGTAACTACAGTATGATACTGTATAAACACCACTAGATATGGGTAATGACAGTATGATACTGTATAAACACCACTAGATATGGGTAACTACAGTATGATACTGTATAAACACCACTAGATATGGGTAACTACAGTATGATACTGTATAAACACCACTAGATATGGGTAACTACAGTATGATACTGTATAAACACCACTAGATATGGGTAACGACAGTATGATACTGTATAAACACCACTAGATATGGGTAACTACAGTATGATACTGTATAAACACCACTAGATATGGGTAATGACAGTATGATACTGTATAAACACCACTAGATATGGGTAACGACAGTATGATACTGTATAAACACCACTAGATATGGGTAACTACAGTATGATACTGTATAAACACCACTAGATATGGGTAACGACAGTATGATACTGTATAAACACCACTAGATATGGGTAACTACAGTATGATACTGTATAAACACCACTAGATATGGGTAACAACAGTATGATACTGTATAAACACCACTAGATATGGGTAACTACAGTATGATACTGTATAAACACCACTAGATATGGGTAACGACAGTATGATACTGTTATAAACACCACTAGATATGGGTAACTACAGTATGATACTGTATAAACACCACTAGATATGGGTAACTATAGTATGATAATGTATAAACACCACTAGGTATGGGTAACTACAGTATGATACTGTATAAACACCACTAGATATGGGTAACTACAGTATGATACTGTATAAACACTAGATATGGGTAACTATAGTATGATAATGTATAAACACCACTAGATATGGGTAACGACAGTATGATACTGTATAAACACCACTAGATATGGGTAACTATAGTATGATAATGTATAAACACCACTAGATATGGGTAACGACAGTATGATACTGTATAAACACCACTAGATACGGGTAACGACAGTATGATACTGTATAAACACCACTAGATATGGGTAACGACAGTATGATACTGTATAAACACCACTAGATATGGGTAACGACAGTATGATACTGTATAAACACCACTAGATATGGGTAACGACAGTATGATACTGTATAAACACCACTAGATATGGGTAACTACAGTATGATACTGTATAAACACCACTAGATATGGGTAACGACAGTATGATACTGTATAAACACCACTAGATATGGGTAACGACAGTATGATACTGTATAAACACCACTAGATATGGGTAACTACAGTATGATACTGTATAAACACCACTAGATATGGGTAACTACAGTATGATACTGTATAAACACCACTAGATATGGGTAACTACAGTATGATACTGTATAAACACCACTAGATATGGGTAACGACAGTATGATACTGTATAAACACCACTAGATATGGGTAACGACAGCATGATTCTGTTATAAACAACACTTTACACCTCTGTAAACTGTGTGTTCAGTTTTATGACCTTGTTGTCATTTTAAAGGTAGTTTTAGTTCTGGATTCAGGCCAGAAGGGCAACATGTGGGTAATACAGTTGGAGAAACCCTGCTGTGTGTTGACTGTCACAGAGACTAACACCTGAAACCAAGAAAGTGTGCCTGCCGAACTTGGGCACACATACGCACACTGTTGCTGGTCGTAAAACAACAGTTGTGTGTTTGTGTGTTGTGTGTGTATAATATGTATCTGAAGGACTCTGCAGATTCTGCTTTGTGTGTGTGTGCGCAGAGAGGAATGTGCGTGTCCTGCCAAATCTGTGAGTTAGGAGTGCGTGCGTGCGTGCGTTTCGGTCCGTGTGTGGGTGTCCTGCCAGAGTGTGTGTGCGCGCTTCGGTCCGTGTGTGGGTGTCCTGCCAGAGTGTGTGTGCGCGCTTCGGTCCGTGTGTGGCTGTCCTGCCAGAGTGTGTGTGGCTGTCCTGCCAGAGTGTGTGTGGCTGTCCTGCCAGAGTGTGTGTGGCTGTCCTGCCAGAGTGTGTGTGGCTGTCCTGCCAGAGTGTGTGTGGCTGTCCTGCCAGAGTGTGTGTGCGTGTTGTGACAGAGCAGTAACTAGGAGTAGGTGGGTGACAATAGAAGCTTGGGATTGCAGTATGCAGTCTTCAGCGCTACCATGGAGACAGAGACAGTTCTAGAACACAGAGAAGTCTTTCACTTCACAAGTCTTTCACTTACTCCTCCTTCCCTTCTCCTGCTATGTATTCCTCCTTCCCTTCTCCTGCTATGTACTCCTCCCCCCCTTCTCCTGCTATGTATTCCTCCTTCCCTTCTCCTGCTATGTATTCCTCCCTCCCTTCTCCTGCTATGTATTCCTCCCTCCCTTCTCCTGCTATGTATTCCTCCCTCCCTTCTCCTGCTATGTATTCCTCCCTCCCTTCTCCTGCTATGTATTCCTCCCTCCCTTCTCCTACTATGTATTCCTCCCTCCCTTCTCCTACTATGTACTCCTCCCTCCCTTCTCCTACTATGTATTCCTCCCTCCCTTCTCCTGATATGTATTCCTCCTTCCCATCTCCTACTATGTATTCCTCCCTCCCTTCTCCTGCTACGTACTCCTCCCTCCCTTCTCCTGCTATGTATCCTCCCCCCCTTCTCCTGCTATGTACTCCTCCCTCCCTTCTCCTGCTATGTATTCCTCCCTCCCTTCTCCTGCTACGTACTCCTCCCTCCCTTCTCCTGCTATGTATTCCTCCCTCCCTTCTCCTGCTACGTATTCCTCCCTCCCTTCTCCTACTATGTATTCCTCCCTCCCTTCTCCTACTATGTATTCCTCCCTCCCTTCTCCTGCTACGTACTCCTCCCTCCCTTCTCCTGCTATGTATCCTCCCCCCCTTCTCCTGCTATGTACTCCTCCCTCCCTTCTCCTGCTATGTATTCCTCCCTCCCTTCTCCTGCTACGTATTCCTCCCTCCCTTCTCCTACTATGTATTCCTCCCTCCCTTCTCCTGCTACGTATTCCTCCCTCCCTTCTCCTACTATGTATTCCTCCCTCCCTTCTCCTGCTATGTACTCCTCCCTCCCTTCTCCTGCTATGTATTCCTCCCTCCCTTCTCCTGCTATGTACTCCTCCCTCCCTTCTCCTGCTATGTATTCCTCCCTCCCTTCTCCTGCTATGTACTCCTCCCTCCCTTCTCCTGCTATGTATTCCTCCCTCCCTTCTCCTGCTACGTACTCCTCCCTCCCTTCTCCTGCTATGTATCCTCCCCCCCTTCTCCTGCTATGTACTCCTCCCTCCCTTCTCCTGCTATGTACTCCTCCCTCCCTTCTCCTGCTATGTACTCCTCCCTCCCTTCTCCTGCTATGTACTTCCCTCCCTCCCTTCTCCTGCTATGTACTCCTCCCTCCCTTCTCCTGCTATGTACTCCTCCCTCCCTTCTCCTGCTATGTACTCCTCCCTCCCTTCTCCTGCTATGTACTCCTCCCTCCCTTCTCCTGCTATGTACTCCTCCCTCCCATCTCCTGCTATGTATTCCTCCCTCCCTTCTCCTGCTATGTATCCTCCCCCCTTCTCCTGCTATGTACTCCTCCCTCCCTTCTCCTGCTATGTACTCCTCCCTCCCTTCTCCTGCTATGTATTCCTCCCTCCCTTCTCCTGCTATGTACTCCTCCCTCCCTTCTCCTGCTATGTACTCCTCCCTCCCTTCTCCTGCTATGTACTCCTCCCTCCCTTCTCCTGCTATGTACTCCTCCCTCCCTTCTCCTGCTATGTACTCCTCCCTCCCTTCTCCTGCTATGTATTCCTCCCTCCCTTCTCCTGCTATGTATTCCTCCCTCCCTTCTCCTGCTATGTATCCTCCCTCCCTTCTCCTGCTATGTACTCCTCCCTCCCTTCTCCTGCTATGTACTCCTCCCTCCCTTCTCCTGCTATGTACTCCTCCCTCCCTTCTCCTGCTATGTATTCCTCCCTCCCTTCTCCTGCTATGTACTCCTCCCTCCCTTCTCCTGCTATGTATCCTCCCCCCTTCTCCTGCTATGTACTCCTCCCTCCCTTCTCCTGCTATGTACTCCTCCCTCCCTTCTCCTGCTATGTACTCCTCCCTCCCTTCTCCTGCTATGTACTCCTCCCTCCCTTCTCCTGCTATGTACTCCTCCCTCCCTTCTCCTGCTATGTACTCCTCCCTCCCTTCTCCTGCTATGTACTCCTCCCTCCCTTCTCCTGCTATGTACTCCTCCCTCCCTTCTCCTGCTATGTACTCCTCCCTCCCTTCTCCTGCTATGTACTCCTCCCTCCCTTCTCCTGCTATGTACTCCTCCCTCCCTTCTCCTGCTATGTACTCCTCCCTCCCTTCTCCTGCTATGTACTCCTCCCTCCCTTCTCCTGCTATGTACTCCTCCCTCCCTTCTCCTGCTATGTACTCCTCCCTCCCTTCTCCTGCTATGTACTCCTCCCTCCCTTCTCCTGCTATGTACTCCTCCCTCCCTTCTCCTGCTATGTACTCCTCCCTCCCTTCTCCTGCTATGTACTCCTCCCTCCCTTCTCCTGCTATGTACTCCTCCCTCCCTTCTCCTGCTATGTACTCCTCCCTCCCTTCTCCTGCTATGTACTCCTCCCTCCCTTCTCCTGCTATGTACTCCTCCCTCCCTTCTCCTGCTATGTACTCCTCCCTCCCTTCTCCTGCTATGTACTCCTCCCTCCCTTCTCCTGCTATGTACTCCTCCCTCCCTTCTCCTGCTATGTACTCCTCCCTCCCTTCTCCTGCTATGTACTCCTCCCTCCCTTCTCCTGCTATGTACTCCTCCCTCCCTTCTCCTGCTATGTACTCCTCCCTCCCTTCTCCTGCTATGTACTCCTCCCTCCCTTCTCCTGCTATGTACTCCTCCCTCCCTTCTCCTGCTATGTACTCCTCCCTCCCTTCTCCTGCTATGTATTCCTCCCTCCCTTCTCCTGCTATGTATCCTCCCCCCCCTCTCCTGCTATGTACTCCTCCCTCCCTTCTCCTGCTATGTACTCCTCCCTCCCTTCTCCTGCTATGTACTCCTCCCTCCCTTCTCCTGCTATGTACTCCTCCCTCCCTTCTCCTGCTATGTACTCCTCCCTCCCTTCTCCTGCTATGTACTCCTCCCTCCCTTCTCCTGCTACGTACTCCTCCCTCCCTTCTCCTGCTATGTACTCTTCCCTCCCTTCTCCTCCTCCTCTTATTCTTCACTCTTCCTCACCTTTGCTCTCTCTATTCTTCTCTCATTCTCTTTCTCCATTCCTCCAGTCCACACCCTAATTGTTTTAACACTGCAGGGCACGAACTCCAGCTTCACATTCAGTATCACAAAATCATAATCGGAAAACACTAACAGGTACAAAGAATTATGATGATTGATGATGATGATGATGACATGGGTCATACTGTAACTGAATGTTCACTGGTGAAGGTTCATAAATAAATCAACAACAAATAGTTTCCTCATCTCTGATATCGTTTGTCAGCGTTTAAATCGTTGCCATGCAAATGACAAGCAAAATATCATCAATCACGTGACCGGGCCAGTTATAGCAGAGACAGTAGCTTTCGCTGGTGGTCATTAAACTCCGGTTAGAATCCACCGAGCGAGCGCCTGTTCCAATGGAGGAGCGTCGACCTCCTCTCTCCTGATGTAAGGATCTACTTTTTGAAAGGACTAGTTTTACTTCCACCCCTTCGCAGCACCCGCGTTATCGTACCGATACCCCTCTGATGTCCGCGCGGTAGCAGCAACAACCGCAGTTTCCCCAGACCCCCATCGCGTGCCACTTGTCAATGCAAACCAAGCGTAAGTGGGGAGAAGCGCTCAGTGGGTAAGGATGTTCACCTTTTATAGCCTATTATTTCATGTCTGCGTAATCTAGGTTATTATTCATCACCATCACTCCTATATAATTACCTATTCAGGCGTCCAATGTAGGCTAATGAGCACGGGGAGCATCTGAGCGAGACTCATTGAGAAGTTCTGGAATAATTAATGCCCAAGCGGATTTAAACTTATATCTATAGGCATATGTGAGCGATGTTGAAACATAATTTCATCAACATTTATAATGCAATAACGTTCGTGTTTTGGACACTTTGTTGATATCTGTTAAAATAACAACAGTGCAAAGATCATTGTCACTCTTTATCGTGTTATTTAACCGATTTAACCGATACATAAGATCCCCAAAGTATTGGCTGACGTCATGGAGATAAGAGATAATCAGAAGAGAAGAGATACTGTTTTAACCAGTACTTCCCGTTTGTTTGTTCATAAAACAGGTTCAGGACATTTCTACTGTCCAGGACATGAAGGCCTACAGATAGATGCAAGTAGGCTACTGTTGGCTATAGTTTATACACATTTTCTTATTCAGAATGAGTTCATTCATTGGAAGCTATTTTATGTTTATTAATGAACCATCACTTTAGGGGTTGGTTGCCTGATCCTACCACCTTGCTTTACAAACCTAAGTACCCCCCCCCCCCCCCCCCCCCTCTGCTGCAGACTGTCCTACAGCCTGCTGTATTCCTATGGAGAAATCTAGTTGATAGAACCAGTATGATATACTACTATACAGTCCCTGCTTCCAGTCTGTACTGAAAGACTACTATACAGTCCCTGCCTCCAGTCTGTACTGAAAGACTACTATACAGTCCCTGCTTCCGGTCTGTACTGAAAGACTACTATACAGTCCCTGCTTCCGGTCTGTACTGGGGACAACTGAGAGACAGAGTGCACATCCCAAATGGTACCCTATTCAATATGAAGTGCACTACTTTTGACCTAGAGAACTGGTAAAAAATAGTGCACTATATAGGGAATAGGGTGCCATTTGGGACGTAATCAGAGTTTCCTCCTACTTGACACAGCGAACACAGCATCCTCACCCTCCCAGCCTCTGGAACTTTCCTCCAGCGTTGCTCTGCGCTGAAGAGAGCACCTGACCTCTAACCTTTAACCTCAGGGGAAGGACATTTTTAAGCCATATTAAAACAGTGGAAGTTGTGTAACTGCTTGACCGAATTCCACCACAGCTCAAATTCCTATGGCAGAAATCTTAGTCCCTTGTGCACACAACCCCCCCTCCCCTCCCCAGTCTGGTGGCTAAAAATACGATGCAGGGCTCGCCGGGTCTGGGTTGGAGAATGTTTCCCAGCCGCTGTGACTGACGGTCCAGACATCCGGTCACATTCAGAAGGGCTCTGATCTCTCTGGTCACTGCAGCAGAACTACAGGTCTCTCTGGTCACTGCAGCAGAACTACAGGTCTCTCTGGTCACTGCAGCAGAACTACAGGTCTCTCTGGTCACTGCAGCAGAACTACAGGTCTCTCTGGTCACTGCAGCAGAACTACAGGTCTCTCTGGTCACTGCAGCAGAACTACAGGTCTCTCTGGTCACTGCAGCAGAACTACAGGTCTCTCTGGTCACTGCAGCAGAACTACAGGTCTCTCTGGTCACTGCAGCAGAACTACAGGTCTCTCTGGTCACTGCAGCAGAACTACAGGTCTCTCTGGTCACTGCAGCAGAACTACAGGTCTCTCTGGTCACTGCAGCAGAACTACAGGTCTCTCTGGTCACTGCAGCAGAACTACAGGTCTCTCTGATCACTGCAGCAGAACTACAGGTCTCTCTGGTCACTGCAGCAGAACTACAGGTCTCTCTGGTCACTGCAGCAGAACTACAGGTCTCTCTGGTCACTGCAGCAGAACTACAGGTCTCTCTGGTCACTGCAGCAGAACTACAGGTCTCTCTGGTCACTGCAGCAGAACTACTGGTCTCTCTGGTCACTGCAGCAGAACTACAGGTCTCTCTGGTCACTGCAGCAGAACTACAGGTCTCTCTGGTCACTGCAGCAGAACTACAGGTCTCTCTGGTCACTGCAGCAGAACTACAGGTCTCTCTGATCACTGCAGCAGAACTACAGGTCTCTCTGGTCACTGCAGCAGAACTACAGGTCTCTCTGGTCACTGCAGCAGAACTACAGGTCTCTCTGGTCACTGCAGCAGAACTACAGGTCTCTCTGGTCACTGCAGCAGAACTACTGGTCTCTCTGGTCACTGCAGCAGAACTACAGGTCTCTCTGGTCACTGCAGCAGAACTACTGATCTCTCTGGTCACTGCAGCAGAACTACAGGTCTCTCTGATCTCTCTGGTCACTGCAGCAGAACTACAGGTCTCTCTGGTCACTGCAGCAGAACTACTGGTCTCTCTGATCACTGCAGCAGAACTACAGGTCTCTCTGATCACTGCAGCAGAACTACAGGTCTCTCTGGTCACTGCAGCAGAACTACTGGTCTCTCTGATCACTGCAGCAGAACTACAGGTCTCTCTGATCTCTCTGGTTGCTGCAGCAGAACTACAGGTCTCTCTGACCACTGCAGCAGAACTACTGATCTCTCTGGTCACTGCAGCAGAACTACAGGTCTCTCTGATCTCTCTGGTCACTGCAGCAGAACTACAGGTCTCTCTGATCTCTCTGGTCACTGCAGCAGAACTACAGGTCTATCTGATCTCTCTGGTCACTGCAGCAGAACTACAGTGTCTATAGACAGCATGACTAGTATAAGAAGTAGCATCATCATATAAACAAACACTAAATCATATGTAACAGTGAGAGAAGGGTCTGTTTTATCAGCTGAAAGACCCTTGATGTATTACAAGCTCACCACATCTCACCTGTCTAGGTATTACTGGCTCACCACATCTCACCTGTCTAGGTATTACTGGCTCACCACATCTCACCTGTCTAGGTATTACTGACTCACCACATCTCACCTGTCTAGGTATTACTGACTCACCACATCTCACCTGTCTAGGTATTACTGACTCACCACATCTCACCTGTCTAGGTATTACTGACTCACCACATCTCACCTGTCTAGGTATTACTGACTCACCACATCTCACCTGTCTAGGTATTACTAGCTCACCACATCTCACCTGTCTAGGTATTACTGACTCACCACATCTCACCTGTCTAGGTATTACTGACTCACCACATCTCACCTGTCTAGGTATTACTGGCTCACCACATCTCACCTGTCTAGGTATTACTAGCTCACCACATCGCACCTGTCTAGGTATTACTGACTCACCACATCTCACCTGTCTAGGTATTACTAGCTCACCACATCTCACCTGTCTAGGTATTACTGACTCACCACATCTCACCTGTCTAGGTATTACTGACTCACCACATCTCACCTGTCTAGGTATTACTGGCTCACCACATCTCACCTGTCTAGGTATTACTAGCTCACCACATCGCACCTGTCTAGGTATTACTGTCTCACCACATCTCACCTGTCTAGGTATTACTGACTCACCACATCTCACCTGTCTAGGTATTACTGTCTCACCACATCTCACCTGTCTAGGTATTACTGACTCACCACATCTCACCTATCTAGGTATTACTGTCTCACCACATCTCACCTGTCTAGGTATTACTGACTCACCACATCTCACCTGTCTAGGTATTACTGACTCCTCACATCTCACCTGTCTAGGTATTACTGACTCACCACATCTCACCTATCTAGGTATTACTAGCTCACCACATCTCACCTGTCTAGGTATTACTAGCTCACCACATCTCACCTGTCTAGGTATTACTGACTCACCACATCTCACCTATCTAGGTATTACTGACTCACCACATCTCACCTATCTAGGTATTACTGACTCACCACATCTCACCTGTCTAGGTATTACTGACTCACCACATCTCACCTGTCTAGGTATTACTGACTCACCACATCTCACCTGTCTAGGTATTACTGACTCACCACATCTCACCTGTCTAGGTATTACTGTCTCACCACATCTCACCTGTCTAGGTATTACTGACTCACCACATCTCACCTGTCTAGGTATTACTGACTCACCACATCTCAGATGTCTAGGTATTACTAGCTCACCACATCGCACCTGTCTAGGTATTACTGACTCACCACATCTCACCTGTCTAGGTATTACTAGCTCACCACATCTCAGATGTCTAGGTATTACTGTCTCACCACATCTCACCTGTCTAGGTATTACTGACTCACCACATCTCAGATGTCTAGGTATTACTGACTCACCACATCTCACCTGTCTAGGTATTACTGACTCACCACATCTCACCTATCTAGGTATTACTGACTCACCACATCTCAGATGTCTAGGTATTACTGACTCACCACATCTCACCTATCTAGGTATTACTGACTCACCACATCTCACCTGTCTAGGTATTACTGACTCACCACATCTCACCTGTCTAGGTATTACTGTCTCACCACATCTCACCTGTCTAGGTATTACTGACTCACCACATCTCACCTGTCTAGGTATTACTGACTCACCACATCTCACCTGTCTAGGTATTACTGACTCACCACATCTCACCTGTCTAGGTATTACTGTCTCACCACATCTCACCTGTCTAGGTATTACTGACTCACCACATCTCACCTGTCTAGGTATTACTGACTCACCACATCTCACCTGTCTAGGTATTACTGACTCACCACATCTCACCTGTCTAGGTATTACTGACTCACCACATCTCACCTGTCTAGGTATTACTGACTCACCACATCTCAGATGTCTAGGTATTACTGACTCACCACATCTCACCTATCTAGGTATTACTGACTCACCACATCTCACCTGTCTAGGTATTACTGACTCACCACATCTCACCTGTCTAGGTATTACTGACTCACCACATCTCACCTGTCTAGGTATTACTGTCTGACCACATCTCACCTGTCTAGGTATTACTGTCTGACCACATCTCACCTGTCTAGGTATTACTAGCTCACCACATCTCACCTGTCTAGGTATTACTGTCTCACCACATCTCACCTGTCCATGTATTTAGTGACATCACACTTCACCCCTAACTACGTGTACAAATTACCTCAACTAACCTGTACGCCCGCAAACTGACTCGGTACCGGTAACCCCTGTATGTAGCCTCGTTGTTGTTATGTTATTTTTTACTTCAGTTTATTTGGTAAATATTTTCTCAACTCTTCTTCAGCTGCATAGTTGGTTAAGGGCCTGTCAGTCAGCATTTCACAGTAAGGTCTACACTTGTATTCGGCACGTGACAAATAAAGTTTGATTTGATCTCACCTGTCAAGGTATTTAGTGACATCACATCTCACCTGCCCTCTCTCCTCTTCTAGGTCTCCGTCCTCCATGGCCTCTTTTCCCTCCATCCCATCCCCCCTTCCCTTCCTCTTCCTCCTCCTCTCCATCCCTCCAGTGGCTCCTATCCAGCCCCAATGGCCCCTGCAGCGCGTCCCCGTGGTCTTACCCCAGGTGACAGAGGACCGACCCGCCCCCCACTTCCAGGCTGACGCCCGATTGGACGTCACCTCCCCATGTGACCCGGAATGCCACAAGAATGCTCTTCCCCCCAGCTACTGGGACCTGCGTAGCATCCTGTCATACGAGACGCTCCATAGCAACGGTCGCCTTACCGAAACCGCGGTGGGGATCTACGGGTACACCGCCCGCCCCCAGACCACGCCGGCACTGCCTTCCCGACGCAAACGTCAGATCTTTGGCCATGACGGGCGTTTCAGCATCGTAGGGCAAGACTTCCTGTTGAACTACCCATTTTCGGCAGCGGTCAAGCTGTCCACCGGGTGTTCCGGAACACTGGTGGGCGACCGGCACGTTCTGACCGCCGCCCACTGCGTCCACGACGGGAAGAACTACGTGAAAGGGGCGCAAAAGCTCCGGGTGGGTTTCCTGAAGCCAAAGCAGCGTGACTCTCCCAATCCTGCCTCTGCCACCAATGCATCCATCGCCCATCCGTCACCCCCGGATAAGATGAAGTTCCAGTGGATTCGTGCCAAGCGCACCCACGTGCCCAAAGGCTGGATCAAGGGCAACGGCAACGACATCGGAATGGACTACGACTACGCCTTATTAGAGCTCAAGAAGGCCCACAAAAGACGCCACATGAAGCTGGGCGTCTCCCCGCCGGCGAAGCAACTGCCCGGGCGCAGGGTCCAGTTCTCCGGCTATGACAACGACCGGCCGGGCCAGCTGGTCTACCGGTTCTGCCGGGCTGGAGAGGAGACGCCGGACCTTCTCTACCAGCATTGTGATGCCCAGCCCGGGGCCAGCGGCTCGGGGATCTACGCTCGTATGTGGGACCGGAGGAGGCGGCGCTGGGAGAGGAAGGTTATCGGTGTGTTCTCAGGGCACCAGTGGGTGGATCGAGACGGGGCGTCGCAAGAGTTTAACGTGGCGGTGAGGGTGACGCCTCTGAAATACGCCCAGATCTGCTACTGGATCAAAGGAAACTATGTAGACTGCCGAGAAGGATGAGGAAGAGGTGGACATGTCATGCACATACTGTACACACACGGAGGATTGATGGAGGAGGAAGTGAAGGGGGTCTTCATTTCCCTTGCTGAGGAAGTGAAGTTAACATGTCATTCACACACACGCAGTACACACTTCATCATTAATACTGTTTCATTACCAATACATCCATCGTTCTGCATGCAGAGACATCCTCCCAACACACAACTAGAACGACTCACAGTTACATCCAGGAAGTCCTACTGTACATACATACATCCTCACTAACCCTTTCCATCGTACATTAAATAAAATGTTAAAATGTATTCGTGCCCTTCTTACTGCATGATCAACACTGTGCTTTGAAACACAACTGAAAGCTCTTATGACTGAACTTTAGAAGAAGGCTTTGACCAGGGACTCCCTGGACCAACGTGTCATGATGATGAAGAGAACATTTAATGCACTGAAAGGATGAAATAAAAGGAGGAACAAGAAGATGTGTAAGAGATTGGTGGAGAACCAGACGCAGTTCCACTGCTAATTCTATAGATTGTCAGAGCTCTGCTGGGACAACTCTTTAACTGTTATTACCAATGAATGTAACCCTGTCATCAACCAAAGGTGCTACCCTGCTCTTCAAACATGTAAACTCAAGGTATAGACTGTCACAGCACAAACTGTTGGTGTTTCAAATGGACCCGAGTAAAATATCCCTAGCGCCCTCTGCTGGGCCAAACACAACACTACAGGCCACTTTGATGCGTAGCACCAGTGTTGGCTCTGGCATACTGACCTTCTCCTACTCATGATATGCACTGTCAAACTTTATGGGTGAGATATTTTTCTGTTTTAAAAACAATTGTTCAGCAATATATATATATATATCAACTTTATAATGCTTTGAAATAAAATGCATAATGCAGTTTTGCAAATGGGTCTTTGTGGTTTCATCTCTTATCGACACGATCTCATGGACAAACACAAACACATTTCACAAGTCAGTTTAACAGCGGTTTTTATTTTTTATTTTATTTCAACGGCATAAAAAATGCTCATCGAAAATCAAACACTGTGAGCCATAGGACAGCATGTCTCCCTCCATCTTCCACCTCACCCACTGAAAATACAAACACACAGCTAACGTTCCAGGTCATCTTTATTGCAGTCATCCTGCACATATCAGATCTCACAACATCTCAGGTACCACATTCATCATTCATTTGATATAGCAATCTGCTGAGGGGCCTACAACAGGACTGCATTAAAAGACAAGGTGGAACGCGCCCTTTGAAACAAACATGATCATACAGGCAACCTGGGATTTTGGCACGTTGATAAAAACATGAATCATTCTAGATCAGCTGCTCATAGAAAAGGAACAAAATAGAATGGATGAACGGACAATTATGGCACTAGAACTCATCCCACATCATCACCTGGGACTCGCAACAAGGCAAGCTGTTTAAAATAACACTGCTAGCAGCTGAGCACAACTTGTAGCATTGAAGATACCAAGTGTCATTTGATTTCAAGCACACACTGGAAAGTAAAGCACATACATATGTCTGCACATTCAATGCGGTTTGTGTCCAATCTAGAAAAACGGCCATGCAATCTGTTGCGGTGGTGGTGTCCATTCTATTCAGACTATATCTATGTTTTTCGCTTCTCAGGCACAGTGAAATGAAGAGCGGCTATGTGGTAAATTAATGACCTGAATGAACATGACACTGCAAAGAAAACATTGAGCCTGTCCCAAATTATACCCTATTCCCTATTTAGTGCACTACTTTTAACCTAGGCTAATAAGGCTCTGGTCAAAAGCTGTGCACTATGTAGGGAATAGGGTGCCATTTGGGACGTGGATATGTTCTACAGGCACCAGAGTCAGCGCTCATGGACAAACTGCAGACAGTCTTGCTACGAAACGAATCCTAATAAAAGGGATCCCGTAAAGGGATGAATACGTTCTCTAAAGAGGCAGTGTGCAGGGAGAGGCGGGGTCTCCTCAGTCGCTTCCTTGATTGGCAACCGAGCCAAAGTCTCTTCCTTGATTGGCCGCCAGAACCATGGTCTATCCCTCTGATTGGCTCTGAAGTTTTCTTTAAGCATCTTTGGTGGAAGTCGGAACGCGGTGAGCATAGGAGGAGGAGCTTAGCACAGCACGTGGGCGGGGCCTCATGGCATCAAGAACACAACTCACTCTCTCCCATCCAATCGCTTTGCCCCATGAGGCAACAACATCACATGACAATACTACCGTAATGCCGTTACTTTTGAAACAGTATACAAAATAAAATATTATTTAAATAGGTATAAACATTGCATGAAAAATAGAACCGTATCAAAACAATATGAGTTCACAGTCAGTCCCTCCCACCCCACTGCTGCACACCCGACCCCCTCTCTCACCTCCACCCCTTCCACCCATCCCTCCGTACAGCCAGGGAGGCTAGGGAGTATCCGAACCCACGTCCCCCAGCTCCAGAACCCTCTCCTGGGGTGTCACTGGGACTTGAGCCCCAGGCCGTTGGTGGCGGTGCTGTTGGTAGTGCTGGACCCTGTACTGGAGGTAACAGGGTAGGAGTAGGCCTTGCCCAGCACGATGCGGTCCCGGAGCAGCTTGAAGAGGACGTAGTAGTTACAGAACAGGATGAGGCCCAGGGACAGGGTGTGGTTCCAGCTTTCAGAGCGGAGCAGGGAGTACAGCTGGTACAGGACGACGCTAGACTCAATCCAGATTAACAGGTTCAGGATCCGCAACGGCTTGTGGAAAAGGAACTACAACACAATAAATAATATCACAATTGGTATTTATTTCTAAACATGTATTTATAGTTAGACTTGTAAATAAAGGGACATCTCAAGGCAGTACATGGGCAGATATAAACACACAGACACACTAAAGGGTCTAGTGAAAGGCAGTACATGGGCAGATATAAACACACAGACACACTAAAGGGTCTAGTGAAAGGCAGTACATGGGCAGATATAAACACACAGACACACTAAAGGGTCTAGTGAAAGGCAGTACATGGGCAGATATAAACACACAGACACACTAAAGGGTCTAGTGAAAGGCAGTACATGGGCAGATATAAACACACAGACACACTAAAGGGTCTAGTGAAAGGCAGTACATGGGCAGATATAAACACACATACACACTAAAGGGTCTAGTGAAAGGCAGTACATGGGCAGATAAACACACAGACACATTAAAGGGTCTAGTGAAAGGCAGTACATGGGGAGATATAAACACACATACACACTAAAGGGTCTAGTGAAAGGCAGTACATGGGCAGATATAAACACACAGACACACTAAAGGGTCTAGTGAAAGGCAGTACATGGGCAGGATATAAACACACAGACACACTAAAGGGTCTAGTGAAAGGCAGTACATGGGCAGATAAACACACAGACACACTAAAGGGTCTAGTGAAAGGCAGTACATGGGCAGATATAAACACACATACACACTAAAGGGTCTAGTGAAAGGCAGGACATGGGCAGATATAAACACACAGACACACTAAAGGGTCTAGTGAAAGGCAGTACATGGGCAGATATAAACACACAGACACACTAAAGGGTCTAGTGAAAGGCAGTACATGGGCAGATATAAACACACAGACACACTAAAGGGTCTAGTGAAAGGCAGTACATGGGCAGATATAAACACACAGACACACTAAAGGGTCTAGTGAAAGGCAGTACATGGGCAGATATAAACACACATACACACTAAAGGGTCTAGTGAAAGGCAGTACATGGGCAGATATAAACACACAGACACACTAAAGGGTCTAGTGAAAGGCAGGACATGGGCAGATATAAACACACAGACACACTAAAGGGTCTAGTGAAAGGCAGGACATGGGCAGGATATAAACACACAGACACACTAAAGGGTCTAGTGAAAGGCAGTACATGGGCAGATAAACACACAGACACACTAAAGGGTCGAGTGAAAGGCAGTACATGGGCAGATATAAACACACATACACACTAAAGGGTCTAGTGAAAGGCAGTACATGGGCAGATATAAACACACATACACACTAAAGGGTCTAGTGAAAGGCAGTACATGGGCAGATATAAACACACAGACACACTAAAGGGTCTAGTGAAAGGCAGTACATGGGCAGATATAAACACACAGACACACTAAAGGGTCTAGTGAAAGGCAGTACATGGGCAGATATAAACACACATAAAGGGTCTAGTGAAAGGCAGTACATGGGCAGATATAAACACACAGACACACTAAAGGGTCTAGTGAAAGGCAGGACATGGGCAGATATAAACACACATACACACTAAAGGGTCTAGTGAAAGGCAGTACATGGGCAGATATAAACACACATACACACTAAAGGGTCTAGTGAAAGGCAGTACATGGGCAGATATAAACACACAGACACACTAAAGGGTCTAGTGAAAGGCAGTACATGGGCAGATATAAACACACAGACACACTAAAGGGTCTAGTGAAAGGCAGGACATGGGCAGATATAAACACACAGACACACTAAAGGGTCTAGTGAAAGGCAGTACATGGGCAGATAAACACACAGACACACTAAAGGGTCTAGTGAAAGGCAGTGACTCACGTAAAACCTAGCGTGGGAGACGTCTGAGGGCAGGGCCACGTTGTAGGGTCCTACAGCCTTGTACAGGCTACGACTGTGGCGTACTAACACCCCCTGGGGCCAGACCGTACTCTCACACCACCTGCAACACACAATGACAAGGTGGAGATTGATCCTACAGCCCACAGATCAATTAGAACCCTGCCTAGAAGACTAGACAGCAGAGTCTGGTGGACAGCAGGGTGGTTAACCCTCTTCCTGGAGACAGCCTCCTGATGCAGGGCTTTACTCCATCCCTGCTCTAACGCACCTGGTGGAGTCCTGAAGAACAGTTGATTAGAGTCAGACGTGTTGGAACAAACTCCTGCATATGTCTAGCTGTCCAGGAGAAACGGTCGGGTTACGTACTGACACACACGTGCTGCGGAGCGTTGTTGTAGAAGTGTGTGTGTGTGTGTGTGTGTGTGTGTGTGTGTGTGGGGACCACCTACACGTGCTGTGGCGCGTTGCTGTAGAATCCGTGCTCCAGCTTCTGCCAGCGCCCCAGGTGGGCTGCCGAGCGGTGCAGCAGGTCACAGTAGCTGGGAGGTAACAGCTGGCTCATCAGCATCACAAACGCATTGATCCACACCATGATCAGGTGCTCACAGGACCAGCGCATGTCATAGTACTGGGTACTCTGGAGGGGGAGAGAAGACCACGTTTTAGGGTTCAAGGGCCTTAACACAAACGCAGGAGACAGCACCTAGGATACCTGGAGACTGAAGGAGGAAACTGTGAACGCACAAAGACCCAGGGGAGAGGAGTACCAGGAGGGTTGACAGTTCCTTGGATAACGGGGAGGGGAGTACCAGGAGGGTTGACAGTTCCTTGGATAACGGGGAGGGGAGAGGAGTACCAGGAGGGTTGACAGTTCCTTGGATAACAGGGAGGGGAGAGGAGTACCAGGAGGGTTGACAGTTCCTTGGATAACAGGGAGGGGAGAGGAGTACCAGGAGGGTTGACAGTTCCTTGGATAACAGGGAGGGGAGAGGAGTACCAGGAGGGTTGACAGTTCCTTGGATAACAGGGAGGGGAGGAGAAGGAAAGCAGCAACCTGCTAGAGGGAGGGAAAGAGAGGAGGAAGGAGAGGGAGAGAGAGATAGAGAGGAAGTGTGACGTACCTTGATGAAGCAGAGGGAGGAAGGCTATGTAGTAAGAGTTAGTACCTTGATGAAGCAGAGGGAGGAAGGCTATGTAGTAAGAGTTAGTACCTTGATGAAGCAGAGGGAGAAAGGCTATGTAGTAAGAGTTAGTACCTTGATGAAGCAGAGGGAGGAAGGCTATGTAGTAAGAGTTAGTACCTTGATGAAGCAGAGGGAGGAAGACTACCTAGTAAGGGTAAGAGTTAGTACCTTGATGAAGCAGAGAGAGGAAGGCTATGTAGTAAGAGTTAGTACCTTGACGAAGCAGAGGGGAAGTCTATGTAGTAAGAGTTAGTACCTTGATGAAGCAGAGGGAGGAAGACTACCTAGTAAGGGTTAGTACCTTGACGAAGCAGAGGGGGAGGAAGGCTACGTAGTAAGGGTAAGGGTTAGTACCTTGACGAAGCAGAGGGGGAGGAAGGTTACGTAGTAAGGGTAAGGGTTAGTACCTTGACGAAGCAGAGGGGGAGGAAGGCTACGTAGTAAGGGTAAGGGTTAGTACCTTGACGAAGCAGAGGGGGAGGAAGGTTACGTAGTAAGGGTAAGGGTTAGTACCTTGACGAAGCAGAGGGGGAGGAAGGCTACGTAGTAAGGGTAAGTACCTTGACGAAGCAGAGGGGGAGGAAGGCTACGTAGTAAGGGTAAGTACCTTGACGAAGCAGAGGGGGAGGAAGGCAACGTAGTAAGGGTTAGTACCTTGACGAAGCAGAGGGGGAGGAAGGCAACGTAGTAAGGGTAAGTACCTTGACGAAGCAGAGGGGGAGGAAGGCTACGTAGTAAGGGTTAGTACCTTGACGAAGCAGAGGGGGAGGAAGGCAACGTAGTAAGGGTAAGTACCTTGACGAAGCAGAGGGGGAGGAAGGCAACGTAGTAAGGGTTAGTACCTTGACGAAGCAGAGGGGGAGGAAGGCTACGTAGTAAGGGTTAGTACCTTGACGAAGCAGAGGGGGAGGAAGGCAACGTAGTAAGGGTAAGTACCTTGACGAAGCAGAGGGGGAGGAAGGCTACGTAGTAAGGGTAAGTACCTTGACGAAGCAGAGGGGGAGGAAGGCTACGTAGTAAGGGTTAGTACCTTGACGAAGCAGAGGGGGAGGAAGGCAACGTAGTAAGGGTAAGTACCTTGACGAAGCAGAGGGGGAGGAAGGCTACGTAGTAAGGGTTAGTACCTTGACGAAGCAGAGGGGGAGGAAGGCTACGTAGTAAGGGTTAGTACCTTGACGAAGCAGAGGGGGAGGAAGGCTACGTAGTAAGGGTAAGGGTTAGTACCTTGACGAAGCAGAGGGGGAGGAAGGTTACGTAGTAAGGGTAAGGGTTAGTACCTTGATGAAGCAGAGGGGGAGGAAGGCTACGTAGTAAGGGTTAGTACCTTGACGAAGCAGAGGGGGAGGAAGGTTACGTAGTAAGGGTTAGGGTTAGTACCTTGACGAAGCAGAGGGGGAGGAAGGCTACGTAGTAAGGGTTAGTACCTTGACGAAGCAGAGGGGGAGGAAGGTTACGTAGTAAGGGTAAGGGTTAGTACCTTGACGAAGCAGAGGGGGAGGAAGGTTACGTAGTAAGGGTAAGTACCTTGACGAAGCAGAGGGGGAGGAAGGCTACGTAGTAAGGGTAAGGGTTAGTACCTTGACGAAGCAGAGGGGGAGGAAGGCAACGTAGTAAGCGCTGAAGAGGGAGTTGAAGAGGACTTCCTTGATGCGACGGTTGAAGTCGCTCCGGAGTTCCTCCACCTCACTGCGGATGAGTTCTGGAGACGGGGGCTGGGGACAGGTGTGGTGGGGGGTGTGGCCTGGAGTGGTAAACTGCTCTCTCAGGCTCTCCCTTAGTAACGCCAGGAAGTCCTTAGGCCTGGAGGGAGAAGAGAGAAGTAAGAATGATCTAGGATCAGTTTTTTCATAATGGAATAAGACTACTAGGACAGGGGAGACCAGGGCCCCGTATCCACAAAGTATCTCAGAGTAGAAAATTGGTGGGAAGTGCTGAGAATAGACATTTTACTCCTACTCTTATGGGTAAAAATAAAAAGCTATGCATGAACCCTCTTTATTAATAAAAGTCACGACCTAGGCCCCTGTCCACAAAGCATCTCAGAAAAGGTCGTAGGAATCCTGTTAAAACCTGTTTTAAGACAAACCTCCCAGCTCAGAGCAGGTTTTGGGATGATGTTAAGACACTGCCCAGACAATGTCAGCCAGGAGGAAAATCAAGTCATGGAAGTTGATCTGAGACGGTTCTCATGACAGTTTGAGGCACCACAAAGGAAAGACAGTGATGACGCTCATTAACCAAGTTGCACATGATTTGATTTATTAGGATCCCCATTAGCCAATGGTGCCAGCTAGTCTTCCTGGGGTCCGACACATTACGATACATTTAAAAACATCCACATATAGTGTGTCTGCATCTACCAGTTCCACAGACACGTCAGTACACACAACCAGTAGGTCACATGGGGGCGTTGTGCCGTGAGGTGTTGCTTTATCTGTTTTTTGAAACCAGGTTTGCTGTTCACTTGCTCTGTATGAGTGAGGCCCACTGCACTGAGAACACTGTTACCACCGATAAATCCACGATAATTGAGAATTTCATTAAGCATTTTTCTACGGCTGGCCATGCTTTCCACCTGGCTACCCCTATCCCGGTCAACAGCCCTGCACCCCCCACAACAACTTGGATAAAGGATAAAAAAATAAAAAATACCTAGGTGTCTGGTTAGATTGTAAACTCTTCTTCCAGACTCACATTAAGCATCTCTAATCCAAAATTAAATCTAGAATCGGCTTCCTATTTCGCAACAAAGCATCCTTCACTCATGCTGCCAAACATACCCTCGTAAAACTGACTATCCTACTGATCCTCGACTTCGGCGATGTCCTTTACAAAATAGCCTCCAACACTCTACTCAGCAAATTGGATGCAGTCTATCACAGTGCCATCTGTTTTGTCACCAAAGCCCCATATACTACCCACCACTGCGACCTGTACGCTCTCGTTGGCTGCCCCTCGCTTCATATTCGCCAAACCCACTGGCTCCAGGTAATCTAAAAGTCTTTGCTAGGTAAAGCCCCACCTTATCTCAGCTCACTGGTCACCATAGCAACACCCACCCGTAGCACGCACTCCAGCAGGTATATTTCGCCGGTCACCATAGCAACACCCACCCGTAGCACAGACTCCAGCAGGTATATTTCACTGGTCATCCCCAAAGCCAACACCTGCTTTGGCTGCCTCTCCATCCAGTTCTCTGGTGTCAATGACTGGAACGAACTGCAAAAATCACTGAAGCTGGAGACTCATATTTCCCTCTCGAACTTTAAGCACCAGCTGTCAGAGCAGCTCACAGATCACTGCACCTGTAAATAGCCCATCCAACTACCTCATCCCCATACTGTTATTTTTTTTCTTTTCTCCTTTACACCCCAGTATCCCTACTTGCACATTCATCTTCTGCACATCTATCACTCCAGTGTTTAATTATTAAATTGTAATTATTTCACCACTATGGCCTATTTATTGCCTTCACTCCCTTATCTTACCTCATTTGCACACACTGTATATACATACTTTTCTATTGTGTTATTGACTGCATGTTTCATTATTCCATGTGTAACTGTGTTGTTTGTGTCGCACTGCTTTGCTTTATCTTGGCCATGTCGCAGTTGTAAATGAGAACTTGCTCTCAACTGGCCTACCTGGTTAAATAAAGGTTAAAAAAATAAATAAAAATGTTTTAATGAGATGGGAGTTCCATGCACTCATGGCTCTGTATAATACTGTACGTTTCCTTGAATATGTTCTGGACCTGGGAACTGTGAAAAGCCTCCTGGTGGCATGTCTGGTGGGGTAAGAGTGTGTGTCACACGGCGTATCACATTTAACAAACCAAACATTCAAATACCGTTACAGAAGGTAAAGTAAAAACCCAAACCGGTCCGTGCATCAATACAGGTATATAGTAAACTACGGTACACCGCCCAGCCCTAGCAGTCAGTCTTTCCTCAGCTCTTAGCCAAGAGAGACTGGCATGCATAGTTTTAATATTATCCCTCTGATTACAATGAAGAGGAAGACGTTCTGCGCTGTTCTGGGCCAGCTGCAGCTTAACTAGGTCTTTCTTTGTAGCACTTGACCACATGACTGGACAATAATCAAGATAAGATCAAACTAGAGCCTGTAGAACTTGCTTTGTGGAGTGTGGTGTCAAAAAAGCAGAGCATCTCTTTATTACGGCTAAGCTTCTCCCCATCTTTACAACCATTAAATCTATATGGTTTTGACCATGACAGTTTACAAATCAAAGGTAACGCCATCTCATTTTGTCTCAACTTGTTCAACAGCCACACCATTCATTACCAGATTCAGCTGAGGTCTAGCAGTTAAGGAATGATTTGTACCAAATACAAAGCTCTTAGTTTTAGAGATGTTCAGGACCAGTTTATTACTGGCCAACCATTCCAAAACAGACTGCAACTCTTTAAGGGTTTCAGTGACTTCACTAGCTGTGGTTTCTGATGTGTATATGATTGAATCATCAGCATACATAGACACACATGCTTTGTTTAATGCCAGGTCATTGGTGAAAATAGAAAATAGTAGAAGTCCTAGAGAGCTGCCCTGCGGTACACCACAATTTACATGTTTGACATTAGAGACGCTCCCATTAAAGATAGAATCCACAATATGGCAGAGGTTGAAAAGCCACAACACACATGTTCTCAACAACAGGTTATGGTCAATAATATCAAAGGCTGCACTGAAATCTAACAGTACAGCTCCCACAATCTTCTTAATATCAATTTCTTTCAACCAATCAGTCATTTGTGTCAGTGCAGTACATGTTGAGTGCCCTTCTCTATAAGCATGCTGAAAGTCTGTTGTTAATTTGTTTACAGAGAAACAGCATTGTATTTGGTCAAAAACAATTTCCCCAACAGTTTGGTAAGAGCTGGCAGCCAGCTGATAGGTCTGCTGTTAGAACCAGTAAAAGCCGCTTTGCCAGTCTTGGGTAGCGGAATGACTTTGGCTTCCCTCCAGGCCTGAGGACAAAGACTTTCCTATAGGCTCAGATTAAATATATGACAGATAGGATGGTAGCTGACTCTATAGCCACTCCTATGTAGCTTTCCATCTAAGTTGTCAATGCCAGGAGGTTTGTCATTATTGATCGATAACAATAATTATTCCACCTCAACTTCACAAAATTATACCTTAGAAAAACATAGTTTCATTATTCGTTTTTTTAATGTATGAATACGATGGCTCACTGTTCGTTGTTGACATTTCCTGCCTAAGTTTGCCCACTTTGCCATTAAGTAATCTTTAAAATGATTGGCAACATCCAATGATGGAGAATAATCAATCGCTGTGAACCCAATAGCATGCGTCAGACAACCACAGTGAATGTGACTGTACATTAAAACATTGCAATGATAAAACGTTTGATATCATTTTCACACGTTTGAAAAGTCTATAATTCTTTTCCCGAACACAATCAAAAGTTAACATAGGGCCTAGATGCCTTCAACTGCCCAACTTATAGGCATGTCCAATTTAGGCACCTTTTTTAACATTTTGTGCTCCAAAGGGATAACTTGAAATAACATGATGTAGGTTAATGAAACAACCCAAATAAAAATGTGATTATTTATCATATTATGTGAAATAGGCCTCATGTGAAATCACTGTCAAAAATACTGCTGCGTCGCCTCATGAGTGGCGCAGTGGTCTAAGGCCCTGCATCACAGTGCTAGCTGTGCCACTAGAGATTCTGGGTTCGAGTCCAGGCTCTGTCACAGCCAGCCGCGACCGGGAGACTCATGGGGCGGCGCACAATTGGCACAGCGTCATCCGGGTTAGGGGAGGGTTTGGCCAGCAGGGATGTCCTTGTCCCATCGCGCACTAGCAACTCCTGTGGCGGGCCGGGCGCAGTGCACGCTGACCAGGTGTATGGCGTTCCCTCCGACACATTGGTGCGGCTGGCTTCTGGGTTAAGCGGGCATTGTGTCAAGAAGCAGTACGGCTTGGTTGGGTTGTGTTTCGGAGGACTCACAGCTCTCGACCTTCACCTCTCCTGAGTCTGTACGGGAGTTGCAGCGATAAGACAAGACTAACTACCGATTGGATACCACAAAATTGGGGAGAAAAAGGGGTACATTTTTGTAATAAAAATGACAAATGAAAAATAATGTTGCATTTAAGTCTAGATGTATGGATTTATCACACAGAAATATCAAAACATTCTTTCAACAACTCCAATTGCCTGACTATGGCGCTGGTACCACTGACTCACTGCCCTGCTCTACTACCAAGAAGCTTTAAAAGAATGATTTTCATAATAAAGAAGAAGCCTGCTGGTAACTGTTAACCGATCAGGACGGCTGGTAACTGTTAACCGATCAGGACGGCTGGTAACTGTTAACCGATCAGGACGGCTGGTAACTGTTAACCGATCAGGACGGCTGGTAACTGTTAACCGATCAGGACAGCTGGTAACTGTTAACTGATCAGGACAGCTGGTAACTGATCAGGACAGCTGGTAACTGATCAGGACAGCTGGTAACTGATCAGGACAGCTGGTAACTGATCAGGACAGCTGGTAACTGATCAGGACAGCTGGTAACTGATCAGGACAGCTGGTAACTGATTAGGACAGCTGGTAACTGATCAGGACAGCTGGTAACTGTTAACTGATTAGGACAGCTGGTGTCCTAAAGATCTGTCAACTAGGTAGGACTCTTTTATGACTACAGGTTTCATGAATAGCTTGTATTCTGAACCATAAGAGCAGGAGATACTCTATTCTCATCACTTAAGACCAATTTTCTACTCTGAGCCTCTTTGTGGATACGGGGCCCAGCACTCCTACTGCCATTATTAATACGGGCCCAGAAATAGAACAGGTAAGACGTAAACCAAGTATTCTTCTGTCTTATTCAGTTTCATTCTTTTTAAAATGACACTATTATTGCATTTATGAAAACGTCACATGACAGGAATATCACATTGTTGTCTCTTTGCAGTGTACTCTCTATGGTACTTCAGATGCCCCCCCTTTAGGTGGGGGTGTCAGCTCAAAAGACCATTGACTAAACTCACACAATCAAAAAGAAGAATCTGTCCCAGGCTGCGAGAGAGAAGAAATCAAGAGGAGTTCCTGACTGCCTCTGATTCCACCCACTTCACAGGGAACTTTAATTGTCATTTCTTAAGTCAATGTTCTGTCCCCCACTCTGACCAGAAGGGTGGGTTTGGCTGGGGGAGAGAACGAAGTCTGTTGTTTATTTGTTTACCTGAATATGGGGAGTGTGAGTGTTTACCTGAATATGGGGAGTGTGTGTGTTTATGTGTGTGTTTATCTGAATATGGGGAGTGTGTGTGTTTACCTGAATATGGAGAGTGTGTGTGTTTACCTGAATATGGGGAGTGTGTGTATTTACCTGAATATGGGGAGTGTGTGTGTTTACCTGAATATGGGGAGTGTGTGTGTTTACCTGAATATGGGGAGTGTGTGTGTTTACCTGAATATGGGGAGTGTGTGTGTTTACCTGAATATGGGGAGTGTGTGTGTTTACCTGAATATGGGGAGTGTGTGTGTTTATGTGTGTGTTTATCTGAATATGGGGAGTGTGTGTGTTTACCTGAATATGGGGAGTGTGTGTGTTTACCTGAATATGGGGAGTGTGTGTGTTTATGTGTGTGTTTATCTGAATATGGGGAGTGTGTGTGTTTACCTGAATATGGGGAGTGTGTGTGTTTACCTGAATATGGGGAGTGTGTGTGTTTATGTGTGTGTTTATCTGAATATGGGGAGTGTGTGTGTTTATGTGTGTGTTTATCTGAATATGGGGAGTGTGAGTGTTTACCTGAATATGGGGAGTGTGTGTGTTTACCTGAATATGGGGAGTGTGTGTGTTTATGTGTGTGTTTATCTGAATATGGGGAGTGTGTGTGTTTACCTGAATATGGGGAGTGTGTGTGTTTACCTGAATATGGGGAGTGTGTGTGTTTACCTGAATATGGGGAGTGTGTGTGTTTATGTGTGTGTTTATCTGAATATGGGGAGTGTGTGTGTTTACCTGAATATGGGGAGTGTGTGTGTTTTTTACCTGAATATGGGGAGTGTGTGTGTTTATGTGTGTGTTTATCTGAATATGGGGAGTGTGTGTGTTTATGTGTGTGTTTATCTGAATATGGGGAGTGTGAGTGTTTACCTGAATATGGGGAGTGTGTGTGTTTACCTGAATATGGGGAGTGTGTGTGTTTACCTGAATATGGGGAGTGTGTGTGTTTACCTGAATATGGGGAGTGTGTGTGTTTACCTGAATATGGGGAGTGTGTGTGTTTACCTGAATATGGGGAGTGTGTGTGTTTACCTGAATATGGGGAGTGTGTGTGTTTACCTGAATATGGGGAGTGTGTGTGTTTACCTGAATATGGGGAGTGTGTGTGTTTACCTGAATATGGGGAGTGTGTGTGTTTACCTGAATATGGGGAGTGTGTGTGTTTGTGTGTGTGTTTACCTGAAGAAGGGCCCGTGGGACAGGTCCTGGTCTGAGTAACCACAGTCTGAAGGCACTGGCTGGGCCCTACTCTCCTGATGGAAGCAACACAGGGGAACATACACCCCAAACCTGACACACAGAGAGACAGGGGAGAGGAGAGAGGAGAGGAAAGAGACAGGGATGAGAGGGATGAGAGAGAGGAGAGGAGAGAGAGAGGACAATGGGAAATAAAGAACCATGTGTTAGATCAACTAGATAATGGAGAATATGACACTGTGATCAACTAGACAATGGAGAATATGACACTGTGATCAACTAGACAATGGAGAATATGACACTGTGATCAACTAGACAATGGAGAATATGACACTGTGATCAACTAGACAATGGAGAATATGACACTGTGATCAACTAGATAATGGTGAATATGACACTGTGATCAACTAGATAATGGTGAATATGACACTGTGATCAACTAGATAATGGAGAATATGACACTGTGATCAACTAGATAATGGAGAATATGACACTGTGATCAACTAGATAATGGAGAATATGACACTGTGATCAACTAGATAATGGAGAATATGACACTGTGATCAACTAGATAATGGTGAAAATGACACTGTGATCAACTAGATAATGGTGAATATGACACTGATCAACTAGATAATGGAGAATATGACACTGTGATCAACTAGATAATGGTGAATATGACACTGATCAACTAGATAATGGAGAATATGACACTGAGATCAACTAGATAATGGAGAATATGACACTGTGATCAACTAGATAATGGAGAATATGACACTGTGATCAACTAGATAAGCAGCAGTATACCACCCTGCATACCACTGCTGGCTTGCTTCTGAAGCTAAGCAGGGTTGGTCCTGGTCAGGCCCTGGATGGGAGACCAGATGCTGCTGGAAGTGGTGTTGGAGGGCCAGTAGGAGGCACCCTTTCCTCTGGTCTAAACAAAGATCCCAATGCCCCAGGGCAGTGATTGGGGACACTGCTCTGTGTAGGGTGCCGTCTTTCGGATGGGACGTTAAACGGGTGTCCTGACTCTCTGAGGTCATTAAAGATCCCATGGCACTTATCGTAAGAGTAGGGGTGTTAACCCCGGTGTCCTGGTTAAATTCCCAATCTGGCCCTCAACCATTACGGTCACCTAATAATCTCCAGTTTACAATTGGCTCATTCCTCTCCCCTGTAACTATTCCCCAGGTCGTTGCTGCAAATGAGAACGTGTTCTCAGTCAACTTACCTGGTAAAATAAAAATAGATAATGGAGAATATGACACTGCGATCAACTAGATAATGGAGAATATGACACTGCGATCAACTAGATAATGGTGAATATGACACTGCGATCAACTAGATAATGGTGAATATGACACTGCGATCAACTAGATAATGGAGAATATGACACTGCGATCAACTAGATAATGGTGAATATGACACTGCGATCAACTAGATAATGGTGAATATGACACTGCGATCAACTAGATAATGGAGAATATGACACTGTGATCAACTAGATAATGGTGAATATGACACTGCGATCAACTAGATAATGGTGAATATGACACTGAGATCAACTAGATAATGGTGAACAATAAAACACACTACTTCCCAGTAAACACCATCTCTGAATCAAACCACTAGACTACCATCTGCAGAGCTGTACTGAGACACCAACTGTAGAGCTGCTGTCATACAGTAACTAGTCTGAAACCTCTGGTAACTCCGCCACTCACGGGTATCCAAGGAAGAGCAGGTTGAGCACCGAGTGGTTCTTGAACAGGTTGACCAGGGTCCAACAGAGAACCCAGCCACACAGAGTGAGGAGGCTGAGCCGTGCTGCGATCAGAACCACGTACCGTACCAAGGAACATGGACTGGTCTGAGACGCCTGGGGGGGGGGGGGGGACACAGAGACAGAGAAACACACGCACAGGTTAGAGGTTAAACAAACACAATCGACAGACAGCACAATCAACCACAATGCATTGCTACACACTAAGCTCTTAACTGGGACATAACAAGACTACAATCCTCAATATAAAACCGACACAAGTCAGTCAAACACACACGACCCTGGCCAGAGTACAGACAACAACACGAAGCCAGTCACACACTAACGATGCAACTAGGAGGATCAGCGTAGGCCTAAATACTAGAAACAAGTTCACTCCCATCCCTACTACTACACCACTAAACATGATGCAACGAGTTTACAAACAGCTGATGAATAGGCAGATAAAGTTGAGGAAGGGAGAGAGGTAGAAAGAGAGAGAGGTAGAAAGAGAGAAGATGAGAGGTAGAAAGAGAGAGAGAGGTAGAAAGAGAGAAGATGAGAGGTAGAAAGAGAGAGAGAGGTAGAAAGAGAGAAGATGAGAGGTAGAAAGAGAGAGAGAGGTAGAAAGAGAGAGAGGTAGAAAGAGAGAAGATGACAGGTAGAAAGAGAGAAAGAGGTAGAAAGAGATAGATAGCGATAAAGTGAGAGAGGTAGAGAGGTAGAGAGAGATATAGAATGAGAGAGACCTCTGACACTATAGTCCACACCAGTCTCCTGGCCAGCATCACTGTGATGAAGATAGCCAGGTGGTAGTCCATCAGATGGAAGTTCTGCAGAGAGGAGACAACAAACGGACTGAAGGTGTGTGAACTCAACAGAGTTATAGGTTATCTCTGTGTGTGTGTTCACTACTACTCACCAGAGAGGTGGAGGCAGCAGGGTGACTATAAGGGTACCACCACACAGTCCTGTAGATATTAATATACTGAACAAACAGCGCCACCAGCAGGTAGAGGAAGAGCAGGAACTCAAACAGCAGGCTGCTGTCCAATGGGAGGTCAGGGATCCGGTAGTGACGGACGGGTTCCGGCGTGATGAGGGCCGAGAGGGGCGGGGCAGAGAGACCCACACAGTTACTGCTCCTGGAGGGAGGGGGGCATAGAGAGAAGCTGGGGTTACTGGTGTGTTGTGGTTCTGGAGGGAGGGGGGCATAGAGAGAAGCTGGGGGTACTGGTGTGTTGTGGTTCTGGAGGGAGGGGGGCATAGAGAGAAGCTGGGGTTACTGGTGTGTTGTGGTTCTGGAGGGAGGGGGGCATAGAGAGAAGCTGGGGTTACTGGTGTGTTGTGGTTCTGGAGGGAGGGGGGCATAGAGAGAAGCTGGGGTTACTGGTGTGTTGTGGTTCTGGAGTGGCCTTGAGCTTGAGTGTTATAGCGTGCTGAGCATCTGAGTCCGCCGGACGACTACTTCCTGGAGAACGAGTCCGCCAGGCCACTCCTGGAGAACGAGTCCGCCAGGCCACTACTGGAGAACGAGTCCGCCAGGCCACTCCTGGAGAACGAGTCC
Organism: Salvelinus alpinus; assembly: GCF_045679555.1. Classification (NCBI taxonomy): domain Eukaryota; kingdom Metazoa; phylum Chordata; class Actinopteri; order Salmoniformes; family Salmonidae; genus Salvelinus; species Salvelinus alpinus. Next base: position 69,564,938 of record NC_092095.1, read on the forward strand.
GCCAGGCCACTCCTGGAGAACGAGTCCGCCAGGCCACTCCTGGAGAACGAGTCCGCCAGGCCACTACTGGAGAACGAGTCCGCCAGGCCACTACTGGAGAACGAGTCCGCCAGGCCACTCCTGGAGAACGAGTCCGCCAGGCCACTCCTGGAGAACGAGTCCGCCAGGCCACTCCTGGAGAACGAGTCCGCCAGGCCACTCCTGGAGAACGAGTCCGCCAGGCCACTCCTGGAGAACGAGTCCGCCAGGCCACTCCTGGAGAACGAGTCCGCCAGGCCACTCCTAGAGAACGAGTCCGCCAGGCTACTCCTAGAGAACGAGTCCGCCAGGCTACTACTGGAGAACGAGTCCGCCAGACTACTACTGGAGAACGAGTCCGCCAGACTACTACTGGAGAACGAGTCCGCCAGGCCACTCCTGGAGAACGAGTCCGCCAGACTACTACTGGAGAACGAGTCCGCCAGACTACTACTGGAGAACGAGTCCGCCAGACTACTACTGGAGAACGAGTCCGCCAGGCCACTCCTGGAGAACGAGTCCGCCAGACTACTACTGGAGAACGAGTCCGCCAGACTACTACTGGAGAACGAGTCCGCCAGACTACTACTGGAGAACGAGTCCGCCAGGCCACTCCTGGAGAACGAGTCCGCCAGGCCACTCCTGGAGAACGAGTCCGCCAGGCCACTCCTGGAGAACGAGTCCGCCAGGCCACTCCTGGAGAACGAGTCCGCCAGGCCACTCCTGGAGAACGAGTCCGCCAGGCCACTCCTGGAGAACGAGTCCGCCAGGCCACTCCTGGAGAACGAGTCCGCCAGACTACTACTGGAGAACGAGTCCGCCAGTCCACTACTGGAGAACGAGTCCGCCAGGCTACTCCTGGAGAACGAGTCCGCCAGGCCACTCCTGGAGAACGAGTCCGCCAGACTACTACTGGAGAACGAGTCCGCCAGACTACTACTGGAGAACGAGTCCGCCAGACTACTAATGGAGAACGAGTCCGCCAGGCCACTCCTGGAGAACGAGTCCGCCAGGCCACTACTGGAGAACGAGTCCGCCAGGCCACTCCTGGAGAACGAGTCCGCCAGGCCACTCCTGGAGAACGAGTCCGCCAGGCCACTACTGGAGAACGAGTCCGCCAGGCCACTACTGGAGAACGAGTCCGCCAGGCCACTCCTGGAGAACGAGTCCGCCAGGCCACTCCTGGAGAACGAGTCCGCCAGGCCACTCCTGGAGAACGAGTCCGCCAGGCCACTCCTGGAGAACGAGTCCGCCAGGCCACTCCTGGAGAACGAGTCCGCCAGGCCACTCCTGGAGAACGAGTCCGCCAGGCCACTCCTAGAGAACGAGTCCGCCAGGCCACTCCTAGAGAACGAGTCCGCCAGACTACTACTGGAGAACGAGTCCGCCAGACTACTACTGGAGAACGAGTCCGCCAGACTACTACTGGAGAACGAGTCCGCCAGGCCACTCCTGGAGAACGAGTCCGCCAGACTACTACTGGAGAACGAGTCCGCCAGACTACTACTGGAGAACGAGTCCGCCAGACTACTACTGGAGAACGAGTCCGCCAGGCCACTCCTGGAGAACGAGTCCGCCAGACTACTACTGGAGAACGAGTCCGCCAGACTACTACTGGAGAACGAGTCCGCCAGACTACTACTGGAGAACGAGTCCGCCAGGCCACTCCTGGAGAACGAGTCCGCCAGGCCACTCCTGGAGAACGAGTCCGCCAGGCCACTCCTGGAGAACGAGTCCGCCAGGCCACTCCTGGAGAACGAGTCCGCCAGGCCACTCCTGGAGAACGAGTCCGCCAGGCCACTCCTGGAGAACGAGTCCGCCAGACTACTACTGGAGAACGAGTCCGCCAGTCCACTACTGGAGAACGAGTCCGCCAGGCTACTCCTGGAGAACGAGTCCGCCAGGCCACTCCTGGAGAACGAGTCCGCCAGACTACTACTGGAGAACGAGTCCGCCAGACTACTACTGGAGAACGAGTCCGCCAGACTACTAATGGAGAACGAGTCCGCCAGACTACTACTGGAGAACGAGTCCGCCAGACTACTACTGGAGAACGAGTCCGCCAGACTACTACTGGAGAACGAGTCCACCAGACTACTACTGGAGAACGAGTCCGCCAGGCTACTCCTGGAGAACGAGTCCGCCAGGCTACTCCTGGAGAACGAGTCCGCCAGGCCACTACTGGAGAATGCAGGAATGTGATTAACAGTGAGGGAAAGGAGAACATGTTGTGGCGAGAAAAGAACAGAACAATGGAAGTGAAATGATCTCTATGCCTCTTCCTCATCGGTGTTGATCTGAGCTGGCATACCTTCTTCCTCCTCGGTGTTGATCTGAGCTGGCATACCTTCTTCCTCCTCGGTGTTGATCTGAGCTGGCATACCTTCTTCCTCCTCGGTGTTGATCTGAGCTGGCATACCTTCTTCCTCCTCAGTGTTGATCTGAGCTGGCATACCTTCTTCCTCCTCGGTTTTGATCTGAGCTGGCATACCTTCTTCCTCCTCGGTGTTGATCTGAGCTGGCATACCTTCTTCCTCCTCGGTGTTGATCTGAGCTGGCATACCTTCTTCCTCCTCGGTGTTGATCTAGGCTGGCATACCTTCTTCCTCCTCAGTGTTGATCTGAGCTGGCATACCTTCTTCCTCCTCAGTGTTGATCTGAGCTGGCATACCTTCTTCCTCCTCAGTGTTGATCTGAGCTGGCATACCTTCTTCCTCCTCAGTGTTGATCTGAGCTGGCATGCATACCTTCCTCCTCGGTGTTGATCTGAGCTGGCATACCTTCTTCCTCCTCGGTGTTGATCTGAGCAGGCATACCTTCTTCCTCCTCGGTGTTGATCTGAGCTGGCATACCTTCTTCCTCCTCAGTGACGATCTGAGCTGGCATACCTTCTTCCTCCTCGGTGTTGATCTGAGCTGGCATACCTTCTTCCTCCTCGGTGTTGATCTGAGCTGGCATACCTTCTTCCTCCTCGGTGTTGATCTGAGCTGGCATACCTTCTTCCTCCTCGGTGTTGATCTGAGCTGGCATACCTTCTTCCTCCTCGGTGTTGATCTAGGCTGGCATACCTTCTTCCTCCTCAGTGTTGATCTGAGCTGGCATACCTTCTTCCTCCCCAGTGCTGATCTAGGCTGGCATACCTTCTTCCTCCTCGGTGTTGATCTGAGCTGGCATACCTTCTTCCTCCTCGGTGTTGATCTGAGCTGGCATACCTTCTTCCTCCTCGGTGTTGATCTGAGCTGGCATACCTTCTTCCTCAGTGTTGATCTGAGCTGGCATACCTTCTTCCTCCTCAGTGTTGATCTGAGCTGGCATACCTTCTTCCTCCTCAGTGTTGATCTGAGCTGGCATACCTTCTTCCTCCTCAGAGGGGTGGTATTAATAATCTGACTCCACCCCCCTCACTCACACCAATCATCTATTTGACTGAGATTAATTCTGTTAGAATATTAAGTCACAGTCAGGACGGGAAGGAAGAAGCTATGACCGTCTCATGGTAGATGCAGACAGTAACATTTTAAAAACAGAAGATCAAATAGCCTCGGCCTACACATTTAACTTCCCATAAGGCCTGTTTGTGTTTGGTGGGATAGGAGGGTTAGGTCTGCTTGTTGTAGTACACTCCTTTACCCCATCTGCGTGTGTGTTAGGGGTGTCGACAGTATCTGTGTTCGTATCCTAACCTGTTTCTGAGTCCGTTGCCGAGGCTGCCCCCCACCAGAGTCTGTAGGGAGGGCAGAGCAGAGCGGCTCAGCTGTTGTCTACTTGGCCCCCTGCGGCCCCCGGGCATGGCCAGGCACCACCTCAACACCCCCTGCTACTGCCTCTCCACCTAGACCCAGAGACCAGCACCACCTCACAGCCCGGCCCAACACAGCCAGGCCACTGGAGAGATGGACAGAGAGAGAAAACAACGTCAGGGTCATGTTCATTAGGCACAACACGTTAGAAAACAGAGTCAAACAGGGAGGTAGAATACTATCTGAACTTGTGCACATTGCAACCCATTTTTTTATGGTGTGTGCTCTAATGAACACAGCCCAGGTGCAATGAAGAACAGTCCCAATAGAGGACAGAATGTGTACACGTTGCAGATAGACATCTCCTGAAAAAACATGCCATGAATGAGTCTCTACTCATCATAGGATGATATGACGTAGGATAAACAATGTATTTCTGTCTAAACCTTCCAGAACATGGTGTCCTACTGAACGCAGCCCTGGGGAAGATGGTGACAAAGAGGCAAGACTAGGACAGAGTCAATAGAACAGAGGTAGGTGAATAGGTCCTGGGCTAGGTTACTGGTAGGACAACATCACCATAGTCAAGCACCCAGGGTCATGCAACTTTACATAAGACTACATCCTCAGACTGATCACAGACAGGCATCACACAGGCATCGCACACACAGACACACAGAGACACAGAGACAGACCACATACACACAGAGACAGACCGACAGACAGGCATTAGACACATACACACAGAGACAGACCGACAGACAGGCATCACACAGACACACAGAGACAAACAGACAGACACAGACAGAAAGCCATCACACAGACAGAAAGGCATCACACACAGACAGACAGGCATTAGACACAGACACAGAGACAGGCATCACAGAGAGACAGAGAGACAGGCATCACACACACACAGACAGATATCACACACAGACAGACAGGCATTAGACACAGACACAGAGACAGGCATCACAGAGACAGAGAGACAGGCATCACACACAGACAAACAGGCATCACACACAGACAAACACAGACAGGCATCACAGAGAGACAGAGAAACAGACAGGCATCACAAAGAGACAGAGAGACAGACAGGCATCACAAAGAGACAGAGAGACAGACAGGCATCACACAGAGACAGAGAGACAGACAGGCATCACACACACACAGGCATCACACACACACAGACATCACACACACACACAGACAGGCATCACACACACACACACACACACAGACAGGCATCACACACACACACACACACACACACACACACACACAGACAGGCATCACACACACACAGACAGGCATCACACACACACAGACAGAAAGGCATCACACACACACAGACAGAAAGGCATCACACACACACAGACAGAAAGGCATCACACACACACAAACAGGCATCACACACAGACACACAGACAGACAGGAATCACACACAGAGAGGCAACACACACAGACAGACAGGCATCGAATGCATGTACAAGCACACATTCATCAAACACTTTACAATGGCAGCAAGGTGAGAGACAACAACCGTAGTTACTGTAGATGCCACGGTTATAGAACAAGAGATAAGCAAACCAGGTTATCGCAATTACCTTTGTCTGTGTCTGTGTGGATAACTGAGGAGCTTCCTAGTGGCTGTACATAGGCTAATGTATAGTTTGCTGGAACAATCCACACACACAGTCATTCCATTAAGGGAGACTGAACAGGAAGGAGTTAGTGAGAGACAGACAATGCCCACAACCACAAAACAAAGGTAGCTGGCTAGTTCAGTACACTATAACCTTGACTACTGGAGGAGCAGGGAAGGGATGCAAAGGTGCCAGTCAACTTAGACTAGCTAGGCTGTCCTTCCACGTACTAATGTTTCTGGTGATGATGAGTGATAACGGCTATAAAAACATCCTACTTATCCATGCTCGTATCAGATCAGAGTAGCCTATCTGCAAACATAGCTAGCTACTGTTCTCAGGCAACAATTTCTTAAGCATGACTGTCCTGTAGTGTTGTATCGAAACTGAAGTTTGTCCAACAGCAAAATGCGGAAACTGCCCAGATCAGAAGGCATGCGCAATAAAGTAACGGCTTTATAACAGTTCGTGATAAACTGTGGCTGATAGAATGGAAACTGTTACAATATTATAGGCAACTGTTACACAAGTCTGACACTTGTACTGAGAGTGCAATATTCCCAATGGCAGAACATCGAATTTCTAACTACTTTTATAACTAACTGAACATTCAAGAAGATGAAACATTCTCATAGATGTTGAAAAGTTGTATTTTCAAGACACGTAGCTAACGTTAGCTAGCTAAACACATATTGTACTCACTACACATTTAACTAGATATGTATAAGCAATTTGTAGCTAGCTAGTTATTTCCAGTAACATTGTCAAGCTACCTAACGAACAGTGCTTGCTAGTTAGCTTTTGTGTGTTATTTGACATGATCGAACTGTTATTTGTTATTATAGAGAAACGAGACAATTTACAGGATTCATCATTTCAAATGGGGAAGTTAGCTAGCCTAGGTAGCTACATTGTTTAATTTGATGCATTGTATACAAAAACAGCTAGCTAATTAGCTACTCGTGCAGGAATTAAACAGAATACTCACACAACATTGACAAAAAGCGGATGGTGTGGACACGGATGCATCAGTCAATTGTGGGTTGACAAGCCGAGACAGGAGCGAACATTTCTCGTCTTAAAAGGGAATATATTCATAGGCTTTAGCGGGGACGGGGGTTGTGTGCTACTTATAAACACACAGAACGTTAGATCGGTTTACCTCCAACAATAAACATACGGTTAAAAACGAGTCTGTTTGCAGTGCAACAGTAGCTAGCTACAGTCACTAGTAGCACACAGAGACCGATGTGGCAAAGCGATGCCTGTTTTGCGAAAACGTCATCATTCATGCGACGTGTTCTTCAGCCACGCAGCCGCACACGAATTTGGTGACGAATATTTACACAAATTGTACAATCCTCTTGCAAAGCAGTGGCTTTTCAAGTAAACATTTTCAACACAGGGTAAATTATGTTAAATAAAAAATATGCATTTAATTCCTGCTAACTTTGTTATGTTGAATAAATTATCACAAGCGAGTATGACATCCCATGGCACACATCTTATATGGATGGCCTTTGACCCTGAATGTAATTTGACTCAAATAAATTCTGTCAATTTGTCTTTACGTTGCCTTGAGCTAATCTGATCACAACACAAAGGTGATCATATATTAGGTCTGAAGCAGGCATGTCTGTGTAACTTACTGGACAATGGAGGAGCTTCCTAGTGTCTGTGTGTCCTATAGGCCAGCCTGTTGGCTGTCAGTGTGTGAGTGTGTCATTTGCCTCCAGCATGTTTGAAATGGGAACCAGTTGGGTGAAGAAGACACCTGTACACAAAGGTATCTATAAAATAACTTTATTGAAAACGTTTCCTTCATTGTCCCTAAGAGGGAGTAACTTACACCACCACCATTTTCTATCCAGAGACATCAAATCATACAGCTGTGATCTTCACATCAAAGCCTAGTTCACCCTGAGGAGATGGTGGTGGTTTTGCTTCCTCTAATTGGATAAGTCCCTAAGCAAACTGACTTCACGTAACAGCACATCGTCTTTGCTCATTTTCCTGACATTTGATATATTGTGAGCCATATCGATACCTACATAACTGAATATTCAAGATGTCCAGACAGAGCGCACAATTCAAACTATTTACATGTACAACATGTAGAAAGGGACCTGAGTGATCATGGAGTACAAGCCTACATAGGCTATGGCTAAAAACAAACAGGAAACATTTTGTTTTCTGGTTTACTTTTGACAAACAATTAAATAAGGCATATTATGTATTATTCTCATATGTTAACAATGTTATGGCAATGATACAAATAAAATGTAAAATATAAAACCAAAATACCCTTCAAAACGTCAACTTAAGATATGTGTAGTAACTTCAAAAACGTTTAAGAAATTGTAAACGTTCTAGAGTATGAATCTGGGAAATCAGATCGACATGTCGAATTGCATGCCGCCAGCTATCATTCGTGCTTTCTAAGTCTTTCATACGTTGTCATTCATTTCTCTCGTTTAGTCCTTTCTTTCCCCGTTAGGATAATACAAGATGGAGAGATGTCGGGCGGATGGAGGAAAACAGAGAGCGAAAGTGAAGGAGGAGGACAACATGGCTGATGACCAAAGACAATTGCTTAGCTCTGCAAAATTGCCCAACCTCAGTTCTTTCTACAGTCTCTGATTTGCCAATGCTGAGCCTTTCAACTGCTCATCTACTGTTGAGGGCTGACTCACTGGCTGGCTGACTACTGTACTGTACACACAGCTTTTGTTTGCACAACAGATTGTCAAGATTGGGCACTTATCTGCACTGAGAGCGTTCAACCAGCAGAGGGGGCTGTTGTAATGCCATTCAGCAGAAGGAGAGGAGAGGTAGCCAGTGAGAGCCCAGATCAGATGACCACAGTGCCCCTGACAGAACTCTTGTCCTGTAGTGGGACACATTAATTAAAGGCTCCCTGAATGGAAGCAGTGACGAAACCAAGTAGTATGCACCAGTGTGTCTTTGTGAGTGATTCTTTCATATCTGCCTGATTATATGATTATGTGTAATTGAAGGCATGGATCAAATGCCATTGTCAGATGGTAAATGCTTTTGAAGGGGTTGTTTGTGTGGTTTGTGTGTGTGTGTTTAGGAGTGTTTATTCAGTGTACTAACTAAAGCAGAGTTTTAACAGAGTAACGCTCATTCCTCCTTGGTGGTTTCTGTCCCGGCTCGTATTCAGAATAGCTGGGCGGGATGTCCGAATACATTTCTCCTCCTCCTCTCCTGTGACCTCTGCCCTCTCCTCTCCTGCTGTTTTCATCCTCATCTGAACTGAACGACCCCCTGCGGGAGCGGGAGTAGTTGCTGGGAGGCGGGGCGCGACGGTGCTCCTCGAACAGGTCGTCTCTGGAGCGGGATCGAGGGACCCTGTCGCTGAGGTCGTCACGTGAACCCATTCGACCTCGCGCCCCCCGACTCTCCCCGTCCAGAAAGTCTTCACTGTAGCTCCTTGGCATGCCACGGCTCCTTGACGGCGACGGGTAACGGCGCCCGCTGGCTTCGCTGCGGTCGTCACGGTGATTGGTGAAGCGACTCTCGCTGCGGCTGCTTTCTCTGGAGCTGGGTGGACCTGTTCTGGGTGGACCTCTCCGACCTCCTCGTCCAGGCTGCTCTATGATGGGAGGCATCTGGATGACCCCCCGGTACTCCACGGCCCCGTCGTCCAGGCCAGAGAGCATGCTGGGAGGACCCGCTGAGAAGGGGATGTGCTGGGGCATCATGTGCTGAGGGGGAGGGGGCATCATCTGGACCTGCTGGTGGTAGGGCTGGGGCTGCATCATGGGGCTGGTCCCATCCATGCCCCTCACCTGGCTCTCCAGGTAGTCCAGCATCTGCTTGTTGCCGGGATGTTGGTTGCCGTAGATGCTGGCAGCGTGGACACTGGGGGGCATGCTGTAGCCAGATGGGGGAGGGGGGAGGGGCATGGGGGCCATGGCGATGCTCTTCCCTGATTGGGAGCCTGATGGGATAGAGAAAACCATGATAAGTGACAAATATGGATTTGTTAAAGACACATTTAGAAGATCAGAAGCATAGCTCTGCTGTGTGTGTGTGTGTGTGTGTGTGTGTGTGTGTGTGTGTGTGTGTGTGTGTGTGTGTGTGTGTGTGTGTGTGTTACTAACCTGCATACAGCAGAGGGTTCATCTGTGAGGAGCCGTGGCTCATGGGGCTGTACATAGGCTGACCTCCCATCCATGGACCCATGGCCCTCTGGGCATCCTTCATCATCCTGTGCTGCATCACCGCTGGAGAGAGAGAGACACAGAGGAAGAGGTGAGATGGAGCCTAAGTGTGGGAGAAAGATAGTGTGTGAGAGAAAAGAAAGAGAGAAGAGAGAGAGGCCCTTCCCTACCTTTCTCAGGACAGCAGCAGGTCTGTGGGCAGCAGGGACAGACAGAGAGGCCCTTCCCTACCTTTCTCAGGACAGCAGCAGGTCTGTGGGCAGCAGGGACAGACAGAGAGGCCCTTCCCTACCTTTCTCAGGACAGCAGCAGGTCTGTGGGCAGCAGGGACAAACAGAGAGGCCCTTCCCTACCTTTCTCAGGACAGCAGCAGGTCTGTGGGCAGCAGGGGCAGACAGAGAGGCCCTTCCCTACCTTTCTCAGGACAGCAGCAGGTCTGTGGGCAGCAGGGGCAGACAGAGAGGTCCTTCCCTACCTTTCTCAGGACAGCAGCAGGTCTGTGGGCAGCAGGGACAGACAGAGAGGCCCTTCCCTACCTTTCTCAGGACAGCAGCAGGTCTGTGGGCAGCAGGGACAGACAGAGAGGCCCTGCCCTACCTTTCTCAGGACAGCAGCAGGTCTGTGGGCAGCAGGGACAGACAGAGAGGCCCTTCCCTACCTTTCTCAGGACAGCAGCAGGTCTGTGGGCAGCAGGGGCAGCGGACGTAGCAGCAGCACCTCTGAGGACAACACTGGCAGCAGCAGATACAGAAGAGCAGGATGAGGAGCAGAGCTCCAATCACCATGAACAGCACCGTCAGCCAGTCTGGAGACAGCCACAACACAGGAAATCATTACACCAGATGATACTTACTAGGTCTGGAAACAGACATGCACTTATACCCATATCACTTCATTTAGAGTCCCTTCCCACCAGGGTCTGTATTTACAAAGTGTTTCACAGTAGGACTAGTGAAGATATAAGCTATGGCTTCTCTTAATCAATAAGATGACATGGAAACATAAATCTATGATAATCGATCATTTCAATAAGCATTTGTCTACGGCTGGCCATGCTTTCCACCTGGCTACCCCGGCCAACAGCTCTGTACGCTCCGCAGAAACTTTCCCAAACCCCTCCCCACTTCTCCTTCACCCAAATCCAGACAGCTGATGTTCTGAAAGATCTGCAAATCTGGACGCCTACAAATCAGCCGGGCTAGACAATCTGGACCCTCTCTTTCTAAAATGATCTGCCAAAATTGTTGCAACCCCTATTACTAGCCTGTTCAACCTCTTTCGTATCGTCTGAGATTCCCAAAGATTGGAAAGCTTTGGGAAAGATTGGTCATCCCGCTCTTCAAAGGGGGAGACACTCTACACCCAAACTGTTATAGACCTATATCCATCCTGCCATGCTCAAATCTTCGAAAGCCAAGTTAACAAACAGATCACCGACTATTTCGAATCCCACCGTACCTTCTCCACTATGCAATCTGGTTTCCGAGCTGGTCATGGGTGCACCTCAGCCATGCTCAAGGTCCTAAACGATATCATAACCGCCATCGGCAAAAGACAGTACAGTGCAGCCGTCTTCATCGACCTGGCCAAGGCTTTCGACTCTGTCAATCACCGTATTCTTATCGGCAGACTCAACAGCCTTGGTTTCTCAAATGACTGCCTCGCCTGGTTCACCAACTACTTCTCAGACAGAGTTCAGTGTGTCAAATCGGACGGCCTGTTGTCCGGACCTCTGGCAGTCTTTATGGGGGTGCCTCAGGGTTCAATTCTCGGGCCGACTCTTGCGTCACTCTTGCTGCTGGTGATTCTCTGATCCACCTCTACGCAGACGACACCACTCTGTATACATCTACCCCTTCTTTGGACACTGTGTTAACAAACCTCCAAACGAGCTTCAATGCCATACAACACTCCTTCCGTGGCCTTCAACTGCTCTTAAATGCTAGTAAAACTAAATGCATGCTCTTCAACCGATTGCTGCCCACACCCGCCCGCCCGACTAGCATCACTACTCTGGATGGTTCTGACTTAGAATATGTGAACAACTACAAATACCTAGGTGTCTGGTTAGACTGTAAACTCTCCTTCCAGACTCACATTAAGCATCTCCAATCCAAAATTAAATCTAGAATCGGCTTCCTATTTCGCAAAACAAAGCCTCCTTCACTCATGCTGCCAAACATACCCTCGTAAAACTGACTATCCTATCGATCCTTGACCTCGGCGATGCCATGTACAAAATAGCCTCCAACTCTACTCAGCAAATTGGATGCAGTCTATCACAGTGCCATCCATTCTGTCAACAAAACCCCATATACTACCCACCACTGTGACCTGTATGCTCTTGTTGGCTGGCCCTCGCTTCATATTCGTCGCCAAACCCACTGGCTCCAGGTCATCTATAAGTCTTTGCTAGGTAAAGCCCTGCCTTATCTCAGCTCACTGGTCACCATAGCAACACCCACCCGTAGCACAGACTCCAGCAGGTATATTTCACTGGTCACCCCCAAAGCCAACACCTTCTTTGGCCTCCTTTCCTTCCAGTTCTCTGCTGCCAATGACTGGAACAAATTGCAAAAATCACTGAAGCTGGAGACTTATATCTCACTCTCTAACTTTAAGCATCAGCTGTCAGAGCAGCTTACCGATCGATCACTGTACACAGCACATCTGTAAATAGCACACCCATCTACCTCATCCCCATATTGTTATATATATTTTTTTTTATTTTTTTGCTCTATTGCCCCCCAGTATCCCTACTTGCACATCATCATCTGCACATCTATCACTCCAGTGTTTAATTGCTAAATTGTAATTATTTCACCACTATGGCCTATTTATTGCCTTACCTCCCTAATCTTACTACATTTGCACACACTGTACATAGATTTTTCTATTGTGTTATTGACTGTACGTTTGTTTATTCCATGTGTAACTCTGTGTTGTTGTTTGTGTCGCACTGCTTTGCTTTATCTTGGCCATGTCGCAGTTGTAAGTGAGAACTTGCTCTCAACTGGCCTACCTGGTTAAATCAAGTTTTTTTTTTTTTTTTTAAATGGACAGGAAGGACCTCTTAACGAATCAGATGACATGGACGGGAAGGACCTCTTAACGAATCAGATTACATGGACGGGAAGGACCTCTTAACGAATCAGATGACATGGACGGGAAGGACCTCTTAACGAATCAGATGACATGGACGGGAAGGACCTCTTAACGAATCAGATGACATGGACGGGAAGGACCTCTTAACGAATCAGATGACATGGACGGGAAGGACCTCTTAACGAATCAGATGACATGGACAGGAAGGACCTCTTAACGAATCAGATGACATGGACGGGAAGGACCTCTTAACGAATCAGATGACATGGACGGGAAGGACCTCTTAACGAATCAGATGACATGGACGGGAAGGACCTCTTAACGAATCAGATGACATGGACGGGAAAGACCTCTTAACGAATCAGATGACATGGACGGGAAGGACCTCTTAACGAATCAGATGACATGGACAGGAAAGACCTCTTAACGAATCAGATGACATGGACGGGAAGGACCTCTTAACGAATCAGATGACATGGACAGGAAGGACCTCTTAACGAATCAGATGACATGGACGGGAAGGACCTGATCCTAGATCAGCACTCTTACTCAGAGATGCTTTATGAACACGGCCCAGGTTGTGGTCATAGCTGTGGTTGTGGTCAACTTACTGTAGACCATGAGGCTGATCACGCCATCCAAGCCGCCGCTGGTGTCTCCTGTGGCTTCCACAGAACAGTAGTAAACTCCGTTGTCCCACCACATGATCTCATTGATCACCAGGTCAGCCTCTGTGGGGGAAGACAGCCCAACGACGTCAAAACATGTCAGAGTAGCAACAAAGAGCACACAGTCATACGTTGTTTCTCAATCCATTCCTCTGGGATCCTCCCGTCATTTCACATTGTTGTTGTATTCCACCACTATTTTGATTAGTTAACGCAGGTGTGACATTGTGGCTGGATTAAAGTTACAAAATTCCAGTAACGTTCCTAAAATTCCCAGGTTTCCCAGAAATCCCCAGGTTGGATGATTTCCGGTATCAGGAGGGACTTAAGCAGGGAATCTGGAATTCTCCAACCAGGATTTCTATCAAACTGGGGGATTTATGGAAAGTTACTGGAACTTTGCAACCCAAGGCTGTCTAGACTCACTGTTCTGGACGGAGATCTTGCGTTCCCGGTACTCTGGGCCCAGTATGGCCTCGTTGGAGCCTCTCTTCTGGACGATGATCCTCACCGTGCGCTGGCGGTCTGGGCAGTCATTGGCCGGGTCCTGACCCAGCTGCAGAGCATTCTGGTACGCTATAGAGGGAGATATGTTTCATACAGAAGTGTGTGTGTGACTGACTGAGTGTTACTGTACATCACCAGTAATTTAATTAATATTTCAGGTTCTAAAGTAAGACAGGAAGAAAACTGAAGAAAACACTACAGCAAACTCCTCTACCCAACAACTAACAACCTTAGAATTTGCCTATATACACCGTCAAACTGTAGCCCAACTAGTTAACATGTAGCCCAACTAGTTAACATGTAGCCCAACTAGTTAACATGTAGCCCAACTAGTTAACATGTAGCCCAACTAGTTAACCCAGCTCCAGGCCAGTTCTCTTCACTTCCCCCATAACTAACCTGGAGACTAGTACTCCAGGACAGGGTCCATAACTAACCTGGGGACTAGTACAGGGTCCATAACTAACCTGGAGACTAGTACAGGGTCCATAACTAACCTGGGGACTAGTACTCCAGGACAGGGTCCATAACTAACCTGGGGACTAGTACAGGGTCCATAACTAACCTGGGGACTAGTACAGGGTCCATAACTAACCTGGGGACTAGTACTCCAGGACAGGGTCCATAACTAACCTGGAGACTAGTACAGGGTCCATAACTAACCTGGGGACTAGTACAGGGTCCATAACTAACCTGGAGACTAGTACTCCAGGACAGGGTCCATAACTAACCTGGAGACTAGTACAGGGTCCATAACTAACCTGGGGACTAGTACAGGGTCCATAACTAACCTGGGGACTAGTACTCCAGGACAGGGTCCATAACTAACCTGGAGACTAGTACAGGGTCCATAACTAACCTGGGGACTAGTACAGGGTCCATAACTAACCTGGAGACTAGTACTCCAGGACAGGGTCCATAACTAACCTGGATACTAGTACAGGGTCCATAACCAACCTGGAGACTAGTACAGGGTCCATAACTAACCTGGAGACTAGTACAGGGTCCATAACTAACCTTGGGAGTAATACTCCAGGACAGGGTCCATAACTAACCTGGGGACTAGTACAGGGTCCATAACTAACCTTGGGAGTAATACTCCAGGACAGGGTCCATAACCAACCTGGAGACTAGTACAGGGTCCATAACTAACCTGGGGACTAGTACAGGGTCCATAACTAACCTTGGGACTAGTACAGGGTCCATAACCAACCTGGAGACTAGTACAGGGTCCATAACTAACCTTGGGAGTAATACTCCAGGACAGGGTCCATAACTAACCTTGGGAGTAATACTCCAGGATGGGGGTCCATAACTAACCTGGGGACTAGTACAGGGTCCATAACTAACCTGGGGACTAGTACAGGGTCCATAACTAACCTGGAGACTAGTACAGGGTCCATAACTAACCTGGGGAGTAATACTCCAGGACAGGGTCCATAACTAACCTTGGGAGTAATACTCCAGGACAGGGTCCATAACTAACCTGGGGACTAGTACAGGGTCCATAACTAACCTTGGGAGTAATACTCCAGGACAGGGTCCATAACTAACCTGGGGACTAGTACAGGGTCCATAACTAACCTTGGGAGTAATACTCCAGGACAGGGTCCATAACTAACCTGGAGACTAGTACAGGGTCCATAACTAACCTGGAGACTAGTACAGGGTCCATAACCAACCTGGGGACTAGTACAGGGTCCATAACCAACCTGGAGACTAGTACAGGGTCCATAACTAACCTGGAGACTAGTACAGGGTCCATAACCAACCTGGAGACTAGTACAGGGTCCATAACCAACCTGGGGACTAGTACAGGGTCCATAACTAACCTTGGGAGTAATACTCCAGGATGGGGGTCCATAACTAACCTGGAGACTAGTACAGGGTCCATAACTAACCAGGAGACTAGTACAGGGTCCATAACTAACCTGGGGACTAGTACAGGGTCCATAACTAACCTGGAGACTAGTACTCCAGGACAGGGTCCATAACTAACCTGGAGACTAGTACTCCAGGACAGGGTCTATAACTAACCTGGATACTAGTACAGGGTCCATAACCAACCTGGAGACTAGTACAGGGTCCATAACTAACCTGGGGACTAGTACAGGGTCCATAACTAACCTGGGGACTAGTACAGGGTCCATAACTAACCTTGGGAGTAATACTCCAGGATGGGGGACCATAACTAACCTGGAGACTAGTAAAGGGTCCATAACTAACCTGGAGACTAGTACAGGGTCCATAACTAACCTGGGGACTAGTACAGGGTCCATAACTAACCTGGAGACTAGTACTCCAGGACAGGGTCCATAACTAACCTGGGGACTAGTACAGGGTCCATAACTAACCTGGGGACTAGTACAGGGTCCATAACTAACCTGGAGACTAGTACTCCAGGACAGGGTCCATAACTAACCTTGGGACTAGTACAGGGTCCATAACTAACCTGGGGACTAGTACTCCAGGACAGGGTCCATAACTAACCTGGAGACTAGTACAGGGTCCATAACTAACCTGAGGACTAGTACAGGGTCCATAACTAACCTGGGGACTAGTACTCCAGAACAGGGTCCATAACTAACCTTGGGACTAGTACAGGGTCCATAACTAACCTGGGGACTAGTACTCCAGGACAGGGTCCATAACTAACCTGGAGACTAGTACAGGGTCCATAACTAACCTGAGGACTAGTACAGGGTCCATAACTAACCTGAGGACTAGTACAGGGTCCATAACCAACCTGGGGACTAGTACAGGGTCCATAACTAACCTGGGGACTAGTACAGGGTCCATAACCAACCTGGGGACTAGTACAGGGTCCATAACTAACCTGGGGACTAGTACAGGGTCCATAACTAACCTGGGGACTAGTACTCCAGGACAGGGTCCATAACTAACCTGGAGACTAGTACAGGGTCCATAACCAACCTGGGGACTAGTACAGGGTCCATAACTAACCTGGGGAGTAGTACAGGGTCCATAACTAACCTGGGGACTAGTACTCCAGGACAGGGTCCATAACTAACCTGGGGACTAGTACAGGGTCCATAACCAACCTGGAGACTAGTACAGGGTCCATAACTAACCTGGAGACTAGTACAGGGTCCATAACTAACCTGGAGACTAGTACAGGGTCCATAACTAACCTGGGGACTAGTACAGGGTCCATAACTAACCTGGAGACTAGTACAGGGTCCATAACTAACCTGGGGACTAGTACAGGGTCCATAACTAACCTGGGGACTAGTACAGGGTCCATAACTAACCTGGATACTAGTACAGGGTCCATAACCAACCTGGGGACTAGTACAGGGTCCATAACTAACCTGGGGACTAGTACAGGGTCCATAACTAACCTGGGGACTAGTACTCCAGGACAGGGTCCATAACTAACCTGGAGACTAGTACAGGGTCCATAACCAACCTGGGGGACTAGTACAGGGTCCATAACTAACCTGGGGACTAGTACAGGGTCCATAACTAACCTGGGGACTAGTACTCCAGGACAGGGTCCATAACTAACCTGGGGACTAGTACAGGGTCCATAACCAACCTGGAGACTAGTACAGGGTCCATAACTAACCTGGAGACTAGTACAGGGTCCATAACTAACCTGGAGACTAGTACAGGGTCCATAACTAACCTGGGGACTAGTACAGGGTCCATAACTAACCTGGAGACTAGTACAGGGTCCATAACTAACCTGGGGACTAGTACAGGGTCCATAACTAACCTGGGGACTAGTACAGGGTCCATAACTAACCTGGATACTAGTACAGGGTCCATAACTAACCTGGAGACTAGTACAGGGTCCATAACTAACCTGGGGACTAGTACTCCAGGACAGGGTCCATAACTAACCTGGAGACTAGTACAGGGTCCATAACTAACCTGGGGACTAGTACAGGGTCCATAACTAACCTGGAGACTAGTACAGGGTCCATAACTAACCTGGGGACTAGTACAGGGTCCATAACTAACCTGGGGACTAGTACTCCAGGACAGGGTCCATAACTAACCTGGAGACTAGTACAGGGTCCATAACTAACCTGGGGACTAGTACAGGGTCCATAACCAACCTGGGGACTAGTACAGGGTCCATAACCAACCTGGAGACTAGTACAGGGTCCATAACTAACCTGGGGAGTAATACTCCAGGATGGGGTCCATAACTAACCTTGGGAGTAATACTCCAGGATGGGGGTCCATAACTAACCTGGGGACTAGTACAGGGTCCATAACTAACCTGGGGACTAGTACAGGGTCCATAACTAGCCTGGGGACTGGTCCCAGGGTCCATGACTGACCTGGAGAGTAGTACTCCAGGATGGGGGTCCATAACTAACCTGAGGACTAGTACAGGGTCCATGACTGACCTGGAGACTAGTACAGGGTCCATAACTAACCTGGGGACTAGTACAGGGTCCATAACTAACCTGGAGACTAGTACTCCAGGACAGGGTCCATAACTAACCTGGGGACTAGTACAGGGTCCATAACCAACCTGGGGACTAGTACAGGGTCCATAACTAACCTGGAGACTAGTACATGGTCCATAACTAACCTGGGGACTAGTACAGGGTCCATAACTAACCTGGAGAGTAATACTCCAGGATGGGGGTCCATAACTAACCTGAGGACTAGTACAGGGTCCATAACTAACCTGGGGACTAGTACTCCAGGACAGGGTCCATAACTAACCTGGGGACTAGTACAGGGTCCATAACTAACCTGGGGAGTGGTAGAGGGTCCATGACTTACATTGGAGACTAGTACAGGGTCCATAACTAACCTGGGGACTAGTACTCCAGGACAGGGTCCATAACTAACCTGGGGACTAGTACAGGGTCCATAACTAACCTGGGGACTAGTACTCCAGGACAGGGTCCATAACTAACCTGGGGACTAGTACAGGGTCCATAACTAACCTGGGGGCTCAGTACTCTCCAGGACAGGGTCCATGACTGACCTGAGGACTAGTACAGGGTCCATAACTAACCTGGGGACTAGTACTCCAGGACAGGGTCCATAACTACAGCCTGGGGACTAGTACAGGGTCCATAACTAACCTGGGGAGTAGTAGAGGGTCCATAACTAACCTGGAGACTGGTCCCGGGTCCATAACTAACCTTGGGAGTAATACTCCAGGATGGGGTCCTTGCAGAAGGACTTGTATCGCCAGGTGACTTGGACATCCTGCTGGCTAGCGGAGGTGGAGTAGTCACACCTCAGGATGACGGAGGCAAACAGAGCTGTACTCCTCTCTGTCTGAGGAACATTCACCTGGACGCTCTGCACCTCTGATGGGAGAGAATACATCATGTCAGTGTGTATATATGTGAAAGGGGGAATGTACACTACCGTTCACAGGTTTGGGATCACTTAGAAATCTTCTTGTTTTTGAAAGAAAAGCACATTTTTGTCCATTAAAATAACTTTAAATTAAATGAGTGTAGACATTGTTGATGTTGTAAATGACTATTGTAGCTGGAAACGGCAGATTTTTCATGGAATATCTACAGTTGAAGTCGAAAGTTTACATACACTTAGGTTGGAGTCATTAAAACGTGTTTTTCAACCACTCCACAAATTTCTTGTTAACAAACTATAGTTTTGGCATGACAAGTAATTTTTCCAACAATTGTTTACGGACAGATTATTACAGTGAATTATAAGTGAATCACAATTCCAGTGGGTCAGAAGTTTACATACACTAAGTTGACTGTGCCTTTAAACTGCTTGGAAAACTCCAGAAAATTATGTCATGGCTTTAGAAGCTTCTGATGGGCTAATTGACATAATTTGAGTCAATTGGAGGTGTACCTGTGGATGTATTTCAAGGCCTACCTTCAAACTCAGTGCCTCTTTGCTTGACATCATGGGAAAATCTAAAGAAATCTGCTAAGAAAATGATTAGAGCCTCCACAAGTCTGCTTCATCCTTGGGAGCAATTTCCAAATGCCAGAAGGTACCACGTTCATCTGTACAAACAATAGTACGCAAGTATAAACACCATGGGACCACGCAGCCGTCATACCGCTCAGGAAGGAGACACGTTCTGTCTCCTAGAGATGAACGCACTTTGGTGCGAAAAGTGCAAATCAATCTCAGAACAACAGCAAAGGACCTTGTGAAGATGCTGGAGGAAACTGGTACAGAAGTATCTATATCCACAGTAAAACGAGTTCTATATTGACATAACCTGAAAGGACGCTCAGCAGGGAAGAAGCCATTGCTCCAAAACCGCCATAAAAAAGCCAGACTACGGTTTGCAACTGCACATGGGGACAAAGATAGTACTTTTGGGAGAAATGTCCTCTGGTCTGATGAAACAAAAATAGAACTGTTTGGCCATAATTACCATCATTATGTTTGGAGGAAAAAGGGGGATGCTTGCAAGCCGAAGAGAATACCATCCCAACCGTGAAGCATGGAGGTGGCAGCATCATGTTGTGGGGATGCTTTGCTGCAGGACCCTCCTGCACTTCACAAAATAGATGGCATCATGAGGTAGGAAAATTATGTGGATATATTGAAGCAACATCTCAAGACATCAGTCAGGAAGTTAAAGCTTGGTCGCAAATGGGTCTTCCAAATGGACAATGACTCCAAGCATACTTCCAAAGTTGTGGCAAAATGGCCGAAAGGACAACAACTACAGGGTATCTGAGTGGCCATCACAAAGCCCTGACTTCAATCCTATAGACAATTTGTGGGCAGAACTGAAAAAGCGTGTGCGAGCAAGGAGGCCTACAAACCTGACTCGGTTACACCAACTCTGTCAGGAGGAATGGGCCAATATTCACCCAACTTATTGTGGGAAGCTTGTGGAAGGCTACCCGAAACGTTCAACCCAAGTTAAACAATTTAAAGGCAATGCTACCAAATACTAATTGAGTTTGTAAACTTCTGACCCACTGGGAATGTGATGAAAGAAATAAAAACTGAAATAAATCATTCTCTCTACTATTATTCTAACATTTAACATTCTTAAAATCAAGTGGTGATCCTAACTGACATAAGACAGGGAATTTTTACTAGGATTAAATGTCAGGAATGGTGAAAAACTGAGTTTAAATGTATTTGGCTAAGGTGTATGTTAACTTCCGACTTCAACTGTACATAGGCGTACAGAGGCCCATTATCAACAACCATCACTCCTGTGTTCCAATGGCACGTTGTGTTAGCTAATCCAAGTTTATCATTTTAAAAGGCTAATTGATCATTAGAAGACCCTTTTGCAATTATGTTAGCACAGCTGGAAACTGTTGTTATGATTAAAGAAGCAATAAAACTGGCCTTCTTTAGACTAGTTGAGTATCTGGAGCATCAGCATTCGTGGGTTCATTACATGCTCAAAATGGCCAGAAACCAAGTACTTTCTTCTGAAACTCTTCAGTCTATTCTTGTTCTGAGAAATGAAGGCTATTCCATTCGAGAAATTGCCCAAGCAACTGAAGATCTTTCGTACAACGCTGTGTACTACTCCCTTCACAGAACAGCGCAAACTGGCTCTAACCAGAACAGAAAGAGGAGTGGGAGGCCCCAGTGCACAACTGAGCAAGAGGACAAGTACATTAGAGTGTCTAGTTTAAGTAACAGGCGCCGCACAAGTCCTCAACTGGCAGCTTCATTAAAATAGTACCCGCAAAACACCAGTCTCAACGTCAACAGTGAAGAGGCGACTCCGGGATGCTGGCCTTCTAGGCAGAGTTGCAAAGAAAGCGCCATATCTCAGACTGGCCAATAAAAATAAAAGATTACATTGGACAGAGGAACTCTGCCTAAAAGGCTAGCATCCCGGAGTCGCCTCTTCACTGTTGACGTTGAGACTGGTGTTTTGCGGGTACTTATTTAATGAAGCTGCCTTGTGAGGCGTCTGTTTCTCAAACTAGACACAAGCTAGACACTCTAACGTACTTGTCCTCTTCGCTCAGTTGTGCGTTAACCCTATCAGTCCCAAGGCCTGTTTACACACCAACACAGTGCTGTTTATTAACACTATCAGTCCTGAGGCCTGTTTACACATTTTTTACATTTTACAACTTTAGTCATTTAGCAGACGCTCTTATCCAGAGCGACTTACAGTAGAGTGCATACATTTTATTACATTTTTACATACTGAGACAAGGATATCCCTACCGGCCAAACCCTCCCTAACCCGGACGACGCTATGCCAATTGTGCGTCGCCCCACGGATCTCCCGGTTGCGGCCGGCTGCGACAGAGCCTGGGCGCGAACCCAGCCCAGCCTGGGCGCGAACCCAGCGACTCTGGTGGCGCAGCTAGCACTGCGATGCAGTGCCCTAGACCACTGCGCCACACCGGGAGATACACACCAACACAGTGCTGTTTATTAACCCTATCAGTCCCGAGGCCTGTTTACACACCAACACAGTGCTGTTTATTAACACTATCAGTCCCGAGGCCTGTTTACACACCAACACAGTGCTGTTTATTAACACTATCAGTCCCGAGGCCTGTTTACACACCAACACAGTGCTGTTTATTAACACTATCAGTCCCGAGGCCTGTTTACACACCAACACAGTGCTGTTTATTAACACTATCAGTCCCGAGGCCTGTTTAACACACCAACACAGTGCTGTTTATTAACACTATCAGTCCCGAGGCCTGTTTACACACCAACACAGTGCTGTTTATTAACACTATCAGTCCCGAGGCCTGTTTACACACCAACACAGTGCTGTTTATTAACACTATCAGTCCCGAGGCCTGTTTACACACCAACACAGTGCTGTTTATTAACACTATCAGTCCCGAGGCCTGTTTACACACCAACACAGTGCTGTTTATTAACACTATCAGTCCCGAGGCCTGTTTACACACCAACACAGTGCTGTTTATTAACACTATCAGTCCCGAGGCCCCAGTAAAAATCAGCTTCTCATTGATCTGACTTTCAGCCCTGATATTTATCCTCACAATGAAGTGTTTCAACAGTTTATATTCAGGACAACCAGGGCTACGAGTAGAACACAAAACTACTTGACATAAACAGTTGTATTCATGAGTTTTATTGACAAATGTCAATACAAAAAATAAGGTCCGCCAAAGCAAAAACCTGATCTAAATGAATTGATATGAATGCTGTAAGTACAGAAATGGTTTGCTCACTGGGGAAATGAATATCCAACTAGTCAGTGACAACTGTGTGGAGTTTGTGACAGCAACTATGTGAGCTTATTACAATATTATAGACACTATGTCCTGGGATTTCCTATGATCTATGTGGAAGAACCCCTTACAGTATTATAGACACTATGACCTGGGATTTCCTATGATCTATGTAGAAGACCCCTTACAGTATTATAGACACTATGTCCTGGGATTTCCTATGATCTATGTAGAAGAACCCCTTACAGTATTATAGACACAATGTCCTGGGATTTACTATGATCT